>NW_027249122.1:600000-1078893 GCF_030848795.1 Temnothorax nylanderi
ACATATAGAAACACACACATTTGCTTCGAGAATTTGACTCACAATGGCATGATTCATGACGGTCGTGGCTGCATGATTCATTATCGACAAAAAGCTGATTTCTATAGGTTTGACGGTATAGGCAGCTTATTATTAGTATCAAACTTAGCATATTTATGAATAAAATTTTAAATATTCTATTATTATTAAGAGATAAAATTGCGACTAAATAAACATTTTTTAAAAATTAAAAATATAATGAAGGACTAAAAAATTTAAAGAGCAATATCTTTAAATCTATATTTATTTATAGTAGGGTTATATATTCCACAGAAAAATTATACTACATTGTGTTCTTGTGTAAAGATAATTATGTATTATAAAATTTATATCATCACAATTATCAGATTGTCTATTAGTAGTAGTAATTATCTGTTAGTAGAATAATTTCCAATTTGACACGAGATCATTATATAAATTAATGCTTATATCATGCATATTTTAAAGGTTTTCTAAACGAAGATAGAGATTTATAAGTGAAAAATTAAGATAAAGAACTAATTGTAATAAAATAAAATTCTTTTATATTGCCATCTCATATGGATATAAAATGCACATTCAAAATCTAAAAATATTCGCGACGTATCAATTGAATTATCATGCTCGTCGCAGTGTACTAATAAAATTAGATCGTACGAGCTAATAAATTCGCGTAGTCGCGACCTGCTAATGCATGTAAATTGCAATAATATAAAACAAATCCATTTTTTGTTTGAGATTTTATATCGGGGTTGATTTCATATATATGTATTTATGTATACCGTCCTGTGTTGAAATGTTATAATTGGTTATCGATATGCAATACCAGCTCTGTTTTATTGTCTGCATTCCTGACATAAAAAATTATATTTTCAATATTGTTTATTAATTTACGATTGTTAATCGCACGGAAAATTGCGTTTTGTACAAGAGAAGCATTCTCCAGTTGATAAAATGATTTATTTCTTTGACAATGAATATATTTTGAACAATGAATTATTTAACGAGATGAAATAAATCTACGTCCTTGATATTTATATATATGAAAAAAGTGAATTTTAATTAAATACTTATAGAAAATTAAATTGGAATGACAAATTGGAATTCGATAAAATAATACAGAAATTATAATAATGCTGACAATCGTATATTTATAATAACGTATTATGGTAATAGTGATGTTAATTGTAAGCACAAAATGATCATCGATCAGATGACGAAGCTTGTTTTCATGTTCTGCATCTGCAGGTTTCGGATTTACTTGTCTCAGATCAGTAAGGCAGTAGACCAGGCAAAAATAAAGGAAATAGATTGTATCAACAATTGATCAACAATGACAAAAGTGTACTAAATTACTAAATTAATGCGACAGGTTCATTGACCATGTTTACAAACTCTCACCACGGGGGTTGCAGGGTTCGATTTATGACCATAACGTCGTTTATACCCTCGCACAAAAACGGCAGTTCGTTAGCCTGCGTGATCGTCTCGGGATAGTCCCAAGTGTATTTTCGTGAATATTCTTTCTAATGAAAATCATGAAAAATTTCCGAGCATTCACACAGATCATTTTAAGACACTTATTCTAATAGAGAGATGAGATTAAGTAGATATTACGCTACCATAAGTTAATAAATTTAATATTATAGTTCAATAACTTCTTTTCAAATTTGTATTCAGACATGCAGGCTTTAATTAATTTGTAAAAAAAAATTTTATTAAAATATATATTAAAATTTTTAGAAATATTATCTACAATATTCTAAAAGTATTTTTCGTAAAAAAGAAACTTTTTCCCTTCAAAAATGGCTTATCTCGGAAATACTAATGCCTCGATGTTTTTTCGAAGAAAAAATCAACTCTCTAAATTCAGCAAATTATTAAAATTAAGGCCGTAAGTTATGCGATACGTTCGCGTGCGGTATGGGAATCTCGAAAAATCTCTCCAAATTGTTTGTAGCGATGATCTTGATCTTCGATGTATCATTGAAATCCGAACTCGTAATCACCTCGATTTCGGCTGGCGCGCAAAATTGACGAAAGCCGACGGTATTCCGTCGTTATATTACCCATATATCTCTCGCCAGCATTGTCCCCTGTGCGCTATAAGGAGACGGAAGCATGCGACGCCGGCTAATAATACTCGCCGCCAGCCTAAAATCGGATAAAGGGTGTCAAATCCGAGACGCCCAGGCAGTCAGCCTGGGTCACGTCTCTGTTTGTTTCCTTTTTTCCCTTTCTTAGAGAGGCTTTTTTAAACTTTTTAGAAAGATCCATAGACCTAAACAGATAGTGTAGGTACACTGATCCTTAATTGCTCAAATTAATTTAAAAAAATTATATACCAATGTTGAAATGAAATCTGGATCCAAGTTTTGCAATATTAAAATATTTCGCACAAGTTATCGGCAATGCATATGATTTTTTAACTTCTTTTAAATGATGATAAATTGACGGAAGTCTTCACTGAGAAAATAATTTCCTGCATTTTAGTAAATATTAGTTTGCATACAACTGATGACTCCATTTACTAAAATGAAGAAAATTTTCCTTTTTATTAGTATATGTGTATTTACTGAGAAAAAAATATAGATATACTAATTAAAAGGAAAATTTTCTACATTTTAATTCAAGTCTTTTAATTTTTTTATTAATTAGGAAAACTTGAAATAATTTATTGCTTGTTTACTGATCAATGCTAGTGATACTTTCGTGAAAAGATTTTATAGATATTAATGTTTTAACTATTATGGAGAGAATTATCGTTTTAATAGTCGTTACAGAGATTCATTATTGTCAGTACCGACCAACTCCGTCGATCGATCGGTCGATCACCAACGTTTGCATCCGCTTGCGTCGCGCATCCGTGTTACGCGGCCCGTCTTGCGCCATCTTCTTCAGAATCGTTTGTAGTTGTTTGTAGTGCTTTCCTTTTCGTTTGTAGTTGCACCGTTTAAAAGTTACAACAATTTAAAAAAATAAAAAAAACCTAACTTTGCCAATTTTTGAGATATCTCAAATCCGCTTGCGCCATCTTCTTCAGAATCGTTTGTAGTTGTTTGTAGTGCTTTTCTTTTCGTTTGTAGTTGCACCGTTTAAAAGTTACAACAATTTTAAAAAATAGAAAAAAAACTAACTTTGCCAATTTTTGAGATATCTCAAATCCGCTTGCGCCATCTTCTTCAGAATCGTTTGTAGTTGTTTGTAGTGCTTTTCTTTTCGTTTGTAGTTGCACCGTTTAAAAGTTGGCAAAGTTAGTTTTTTTCTATTTTTAAAATTGTTGTAACTTTTAAACGGTGCAACTACAAACGAAAGAAAAGCACTACAAACAACTACAAACGATTCTGAAGAAGATGGCGCAAGCGGATTTGAGATATCTCAAAAATTGGCAAAGTTAGGTTTTTTTTATTTTTTTAAATTGTTGTAACTTTTAAACGGTGCAACTACAAACGAAAAGAAAAGCACTACAAACAACTACAAACGATTCTGAAGAAGATGGCGCAAGCGGATTTGAGATATCTCAAAAATTGGCAAAGTTAGGTTTTTATTATTTTTTTAAATTGTTGTAACTTTTAAACGGTGCAACTACAAACGAAAAGAAAAGCACTACAAACAACTACAAACGATTCTGAAGAAGATGGCGCAAGCGGATTTGAGATATCTCAAAAATTGGCAAAGTTAGGTTTTTTTTATTTTTTTAAATTGTTGTAACTTTTAAACGGTGCAACTACAAACGAAAAGAAAAGCACTACAAACAACTACAAACGATTCTGAAGAAGATGGCGCAAGCGGATTTGAGATATCTCAAAAATTGGCAAAGTTAGGTTTTTTTATTTTTTTAAATTGTTGTAACTTTTAAACGGTGCAACTACAAACGAAAAGAAAAGCACTACAAACAACTACAAACGATTCTGAAGAAGATGGCGCAAGCGGATTTGAGATATCTCAAAAATTGGCAAAGTTAGGTTTTTTTTATTTTTTTAAATTGTTGTAACTTTTAAACGGTGCAACTACAAACGAAAGAAAAGCACTACAAACAACTACAAACGATTCTGAAGAAGATGGCGCAAGCGGATTTGAGATATCTCAAAAATTGGCAAAGTTAGGTTTTTATTATTTTTTTAAATTGTTGTAACTTTTAAACGGTGCAACTACAAACGAAAAGAAAAGCACTACAAACAACTACAAACGATTCTGAAGAAGATGGCGCAAGCGGATTTGAGATATCTCCAAAATTGGCAAAGTTAGGTTTTTTTTATTTTTTTCAATTGTTGTAACTTTTAAACGGTACAACTACAAACGAAAAGAAAAGCACTACAAACAACTACAAACGATTCTGAAGAAGATGGCGTAAGCGGATTTGAGATATCTCAAAGTGGGGTGCGAGTCATTTTCTCTCGCTTCGTCCTTTTACGATTACGAGCAGCATGCATGCGGCCAATGCAGCAGCAGCCGCGCGCGCATTCACGCCACCGCTCACGTAGACGATACGTGCTGTTCGGGAAACGCGGGCAACGTGCATAGCTTTCCTTCCCGTGGCGATGCATGTCGTTCCTTGGCGACGGATGGTCGGATGCACCGCCATCGGCGCGGCGGCGTGGCGTGGCGGCCGGCAGCGCAACGCGTCGCGTCGCGGCACTCTCGTCTCGACCGATTACGAGCCTCGGGACGCCGAGCCGCCTTCCCGAGGACGGACGTACCGTACGCGCTCCGTACGTGTGTAAACGACGGTGAATTATAGCCATTTGCGAGAGTGCCTGACGCGCGAGACGCAGCCCACTCTTGTCTCCTCAACCGTCCAAGGATTAACTTCCAACGTCGCGAACATCGAGTTACGTCAATCGGAAGATAAATATGATGAATTTTTACATTGAGTTTACAATTCGACTCGATTTTATTTTCCGTCGCGCGTTTGATGCGATCTGATTTTATCTTTCGGCTTTCTCGAATTGAATTAAGGACGAGAATCAGCCCGCTGAATTGAATTCCTCGGTCATTTAGACGTTTCAATGAGATCGGCTCTCGCGCGCTCTTGTTCCCTCATTTTGTTAATTCCGGAAAGAGTTACTCTCGGATGCTGGACGCTAAACTCAAGACGAACTGCGAAAAAAATGCAGTTCGCGCGACTACACCTCTAATGCATCTGTCTGCCTGCGCGCGAAAGAGTTCCTTCTCGCTCGCGCCGTGTGCACGCGCGACTCGCGCGAGTGCGCGCATACCGCGCATACCGTTTCTTCACCTTGGAAGAATACGCGCGACCACGACACACCGGGTGTCCGAGATCCTCTCGCGACGTATACGAGATTAATCTTTTTATCGGATGATATTATCTAAAATTTTTCTAAGCATTTTTTGAAAATTATTAATTACAATGGTGAATGATATTTTAATGAGACGGAAGTACGAACAATATTTATTAAACAATCGTTGGAATTACGCGTGATATTTTTAGAATTAAAAATAACAAGATATATTTTTTTATCTAAAAATAGAGCATCTAGAAATTATAAAAAATTATTTATCACTTACGAATATATCTCTTGTCTTTTAATTTAAGAGACACGTGCGTAATTTGGATTTTATATCACATGCAAACTTACGTTATATTATATCTCGCAGAGTTGAACTTGCGAAGAGCCTGCGGTCGCCTTCGGTGAAACTTCCACCGTGCAACACGAGTTCTTCGCGACGGGAATTTCTCTAAAATAACAGTAAAGGAAAACCGAAAACGCGCGCACATTCCGGGCTATCGCGGGCGCGCGTCCGCCCGCTAATAGAGCATGACACGTCCGAAAGTAGGCGAGAGATCGCACGCGCACGTAGATATATTGCTCCGATTATGTGGTGCACATCCTGGATCCATTCCTCTCGACGTCCTTAGAAGAAAGCGCGAGATACACGCTCGCGGAGCGCGTCCAATTAGCGGCCGCGTCATGATAATGCATATACCGATATGATAAACGCGCTCGCTCGCTTCTCGCATCTCTCGTATTATAAAATGGCATAAACGATGTATTATAAAATGGAAATAGTAAGCGGGCGTGTCGTTGAAGCAAGAGTCCCCGCGCGGCCTCTTATCCGCGACATCCCGACATACCTCGGATCTCGACTGCTCACGACAAGTACGATAAGGAGGAGCAAGGTCAGCAAGCGACCCGAATTTTGCTACGAATAATACATGTACGATCGTTGCGAAACGTTACGTTGTCGAAGAAAGAACTGATTTATCTCGACGTACAATAGACGCAGAAAATAATTATTTACATAATTTTTCTTCTAACGTCCTGATGTCAGGACATCGACGATAATGGTAATGCAGCAAACGTCGCACATTGAGAATGCGAATTTGGAAAGGAGATGAAGATGAAAGAGCGAACGGACGAAATTTGCGTTATAACTCGGGGCAGACCGGGTGGGCAGGAAGTGACATCCGGTCGGTCGATCAATCGGTCGGTCGTCTCTCTCTCTCTCTCTCTCTCTTTCTCTGGCTAGATCACGACACGATCGCGCATTTCGTCGTCACCGAGGGCCGCGTCATACCATGCGGCCGTCGTTGGTCTTACCATGGCCGAATCATCCTGTCTGATTTTATATCGTTCCGTCGATGCGTCATGAGTCATATCTAACTATACACAGGGTGTTCCTCGTTGAATGCACTTTGAACTGCGGATTCTTCGGCCGGTCGCGAGCCGATCTTTCTTCCTCCGTGAAAATATCGAGTCATCCCGCGGTCTCTCTAAGCAGTCTAAGCGATCGATGACGCGAAGCTGTTTGAGGAGTAAATGGAATGATAAGATCATATTTCTCCTTCAATCAATTTCACGTAAATCTCGCTTCGGTAAAATTTCCGCGAAGATATATAATGTTGAAAATGGGAAAGTTGTGCGATAAGTGACGGCTGGCGGTGTCGATATATAGATACGCGAATCGATACGGGCGCTCCTGAATGCTGTTAGAAAGGTGCATCCCAGTGCACCGTCGCGGCGTCGCGGGAATCAGCGGGAATGAAGCGTTCGAAGACGAAGAAGTTGGCGAGGTGGAGACCGAACGGTCGTTCTTCCTCGTTATCGGGAGGCGTGACCGCGCGAGGTCACTGATAAACGATAACGAGTGGGGTTTCTCTCTCTTTCTCTCTCTTTCTTTCTATCTCTCGTCTTATCAACGTGCATGGCCGACGTGTGCGGGAAACTATGGGGCCGGCGAAACGCGATCGCTTTCTAAAATAGTACGCCGTTTCGCTCGAGAAAATCGATAGAGACTGACGCAACGGTTGCATCGATATTAAAGGTCCGGTCACTGCAGCCGCGATGGATTGTGACGTCAAGAGCGAAAAATCGACGGCGAATTGCTTTTTTATTATTATTCGTATTTGAGATTATGAATTTTTAAGTTTCCCAACTTCCTTCAACTTCACTCGCCTTTTTTATTTTAAATCAGGTTTATATTTAAACCATCAAAGAATATTTTTACCCACGCACTTTATTCCTTTAATCGAAGGAAAAGTTTCAAGAAATTCAGCAACTTGTGTTAAAGTACTGCTTTTCTAGCAGTTCTTTAGATGAATACTAAGCGCGTTTTTGTTGATTTCTTTTCTGTAAATTGTCAATTTCTTTATTTACTAACGAACGAGTAATACATTTACGTTTAAAACTATTGCTAATTGGTCATGAAAGCAGTGGCAATTATTTCAAGAATGCTAAATTGAGGACGTTTTTCTTTATTCCTTAAGAGATAAATTAACATGGTAACGATGACCGATCAACTTATTACACGATAAGAGCGCATCATCGTCCAATTGTTGAACCTCAAACAAGAGAATTCACTGATAAGCGCACTTGACGTTCTTAACAAGTCATTTCGAACGGCGGCATTGCACCAGAACTGATAATATACGTTACGTTTATCTTTCCTTTAATTATCAAGCATTGTCGGAAAGCTAAACTAGCTAAATACTTTTGCTAAACTAACTTCTCTACTTTATATATTCCTGAGTGTAAATATTGTTTGATATCATCAGAACCTACAATTTCATCTGAAAAGAGAAAAAAGAATGATACTGTTCAGTAAAATGTTTAAATCCCATTTACATTTTCAATTATTCCGTATATCTTTGTAATAATTCTTCGTGATCATAAATACACACTTCATCGGGTTATCACAAAAAGGCCATATGTATAATTACTTGATTACGAACAATCAAATAAGAAAAAGACTTCTGTTTAACCGAGGTTCTCTTTCCGATTTTTTCAGAATACGAATGGACCGAGGCCGACGTACGTGGGTGCCAACAACGGTAATGCCGGCGGCGCCGGCGGAGGCGGCAGTGGTAGCGGCAGCGGCGGCGGAGGCAGCGGCGGGGCCGCTAATGCAGGCGGCGTCGGCGTGGGACCCGCGGCCGGCGCGGGTGGCGGCGGCGGCGGCGGTGGCGGTGGCGGTGGCCACGGACTGAAGGGCAACACGGGTGGTGGACCGCGCGGCGGCAATCCGGTGCAGTATCGTGCGAGTGGCGGCGGTGGCGGCGGTGGAGGCGGTACGGCCGCCTGGAGCACGGCACCGTCTCACGCGGCCGCGGCCGCGGCAGCGGCAGCGGCGGCCGCGTACCCGCCTTACACGCGCTACCCGAGCGCGGCGGCCGCAGCGGTGGCTGCCGCGGCCGGCGGCGGTCCTCAGCAGCTACCGGCATCCGCGAATCCCTTCGTCACCGCCACGTACGCGCAGCACGCGACGGTAAGTCGCATTCGCCAACATATTTTCTTACTTCCGATCGCGGTAGAGCCTGTCGACTTTGTCCCGCGTGACGGTAAACATGAGACCGTCGCGCGGCATGCGACCGTGAGAGCCGTGAACGAGAAGATAGGTCACTTTGATAAGCGTTTAATGGCTCTACGTGCGGTATTTACAAACGAGGACCGAGGAAGCAAATATAAATCGTTTGCAAATACGTAACATTTTCGGTACTGTCCTTTTAATGAGAAGTTGATACTTTTATTTTCAGTATATAGAATTATCACTCGTTCTTAACTCTACATTACTCGCGTGAGGTGGCGGAGTGGGGTATATTTTACATCCCAAACGTTACATCTTTATTTTTATTGTTCTCTTTGATTTACAATTAAATAAAGGTTGAAAATATTCTCTATATCTTCTAAATAAAGATAAGTGCAAAAGTTGTTCTTTAATTGTGAAACAATTCGCGCAGCATTCAATCGATGAAAAACTTTGTCTGTAGTTTTCTAAGGCTAGGGTTTATTTTACACCCCACGCAAGTAACGTGGAGTTAAAGAGAATTGTTGAAAGTTTCCGCTACACTTCAAAGTGAATCTTAGTGATTAAATGCGAAAAATAATAGAGAGTGAAGAATATATGGGAATGCCAACTTCATATTTTTATTACATGTAACATGTAACTATCGATTATGTTGTGATAGTTAAAGCGGAATGCTAACTTCATGTAAAGATACGTGATTTAGCCTATTGTGTAACACGAGTTGGAGATAATACATGCCGCGTCAATCGATGGTCGATCCGGTAAAAGCGGCACACTCTGTATAAAATCAATTGTCCTTGGCTCTTTTCGAACATCTTCAGTTATCGCACAGTATTGATGGTGCTTGCAGTACGGTGGACAACGGGTGCCTACAGCTTCATCCCCGGCGAACACTAACAGCAGCTCCAGTAGTGCCACCGGCAGTCAAAGCGGGACGATGAGCACGAATCTCAGCAACAACGCTATGCAGGGTCAACAAGCGGAGCAGCTGTCTAAAACGAATCTATACATCCGTGGCCTCAACCAGAATACGACTGACAAAGACCTCGTTAACATGTGTTCTCAGTAAGTAACGTTGTACACGTGATTATAGGTCTCTATCGTAATGAATTATACAAATGTTATAATCTATCGTAATGAATTATACAAATGTTATAAATTCTTCTTCGCGTTTGTATGACGCCGAGTCAAAACTTTCACTCAAAATTCTCGCAGTCACATATATGTCACATGGCAATTCCGGGAATCGAACCCGGATCTTTTGATTAACAAGTGACTACTCTGACATTGAGCTATTGGCATTCCAAACGTAAATTGACGTTATTTGTCACAATATACTTGATTATAGATAGAAATTTAAATCGTTAAATTATTATGTAATAAGTATAGCTTAACAATTGTGTCAACAGTTTATGATAGTTATTACTATTAATGATTTATTACTTGTTGAAATTAATATAATACAAGTGTAGTGATTATATAAATTAGTGTAAATATATCAGACCAAAAGACTCAATATTTTTGCAGGTATGGAACTATAACTTCCACCAAGGCGATTTTAGACAAAAATACAAACAAATGTAAAGGTAATTATTTGCACGCACTCTCATTCTTCACTATTTGCGTCTTCTTACGCATGACAAAATTATCTGCGGGGGTTTATACCGTTGTGATTGTCTTGCAGGTTACGGATTTGTAGACTTCGAGTCACCGATGGCGGCAGAGGGTGCTGTGAAAGCACTGGTCGCCAAGGGCATCCAAGCGCAGATGGCGAAAGTGGGTATCTGGTTGCTCCGTAGACTGGACAGTGTACGTGGTTGTGCATGCAAGTACAGAGTAATACCAAAGTAACAGTAAACCTCTCTCTCTTTCTCTTTCACTCTTTCTTTCTCTGTCTCTCTGTCTCTCTGTCTCTCTCTCTCTTTCCGTTGTCTCTATCATTTTTTTATCCATTCTGTCGTTCTGTTATATTCTCCATCTGTTTCTTCATTCCCCTTCTTATCGCCCCATTTTATTCGCGAAGCCGTTTCGTCGGAGAGCCGATCGAGATAGATCTTCTCACGCTGTTTCCGGATGCGAAACACGACGCCTTTTTGACATCGATTTCTCTTCCATTACGCGTAGCATTCGAAACAACTGTTCTGCAGCGTATTCAATCGTACTGTATATTATTATTTTTTAAATTTCTGATTACTTTATATCACTCTTAATAAATTATTGTTAAAGAATAATTCTAAAAGTTAAGTTCTCGTGAATGAAAAGGTATCGCTTCATATTTGGTTTTATTCAGTCTTCACTTAATACACGAAAAGATTTATCATAAATGGAAAAATATTTTATTATATAAATAAATTGAGAATTCATATTTTGTATAGCAGTATATTTCCAATAAATATATATAATATCTCTCTGCGGGTATTTCTATACATACCGGGGACTGTAATATTTTTTCCATTGAGAGCCTGTCTCTGTTTCTCTCTGCCTCTTTCATTTATCTAGCAATTTTCTCTGATACTCTTTGTCTGTTATTCCGTCTTACGTACCTTACCTACCAGACCTCTATCGGTGCTTGCTGCTATACCTCGGCCACAAATACAGCCGATACTATGCTATGTCGACATTATGTCTACTACGCCATGTCATGAGAATTGCATTCTGCGAATTTCAGCATTAATTTTGAACCTCTCTATGTGAAAATTCAATAACGCGTCGACACTCATGAAGTTTAGGGTCGTATTCATAGTCATTATTTGATGCAGGATTATGATTTCACGAATCTCTATCTGTCATTAATTTTTTATCTTTTATAAATTTAGAGTCTTTAAATATTCTCTTTGATAAACGATAAATTCAATTGTTGATTATTTAGATAGGATGACACATTTAATATATCTTTTCAGGTGTCGTATTATCTGCTTTCGTATAACTTTTATATGTACAATTATAATACTAATATATTATGAAAAATAGCATTTATAATCGAGGGATAAACAGTTTAGCAGATGTCAAAGTATATTCCAATTAATTGACAACTTGAAAATTATTTACTATGAATCAATAATTATACAATATAATAAACAAAAGCTGAGTGGTTATGATCAGTTAATAATTATGATTATCCAAATATTAATTCGTGAAATTTAAAAAACTTGATAATAATATTCATGAGTTCAAATCTGTTTAGTTAACTGGTAAATACGTTTGCTATTAGATATCAATAGTATATTACACTACAAGGGCCGAAAGTTGAATTTTCGGCCCTGCGCGTCATGATGCCCCGAGGCGAAGCCGAGGGCATCATGACGAGCAGGACCGAGATTTCAACTTTTGGCCCGCGTAGTGTATACGATTTTTCTTCATAGCCGGTCGAAAGTACGTTATTAATTTTACTTTTTTTAACTTTAAATGTTAATAAGCATGTTTTTGATGCCTGCCCCCGACATTTGCGGCACGAGCGAAGCGAGTGCTGCTGGTCGTGGGGGCAGGCATCAAATACATTCGAAGAGTCAAGTCTTGTCATATTTTGTTGAAAATTATCTATGTTAACATTGTCTCTTGAATTTAATGTGCTTTTCAAAATTGACCAAACACTCCATAAAGTTGACGGCTTTAATTTTTTAGATAGGTCCTTAAAATACACAATCAAATTATTTTCTTCACAGTTTGACAGTGAAGTTTTGTGTTCTATCTGCCACTTTTTATACGTGTTGTAAACAAGATTGTATCGATCAACAGACTTCTTTGGCAACGTATCTGTATTTATTATCAATCGCGCTTCTGCATCGAAATTTCGTATAACTTCTTCCTCGTCTACGGATTCATCAGATGACATATTGTTCATTTTTGCTAGATTATTGAATTGACTTTAATAATATTTTAATATTAAATTAACTGACGACAGAACAATATTGATGACTATTTTTAAGGTTAAAGGGCGTTAAGGTTTAAGGTTATAGAGGGCGCGCGTGTACTTCTCACAGGGAGTAAATGTTAAACTTTCGTCCCTGCTATTAGGGACGAAAGTACGTACTTTCGACCGAGGTATGAAGAAATAATATTTTATGATTATTTCCATCTATGAATACCACCCTTGGGGAGCTTGACTTAAAATCTTGCTCGCCAACTCGGTGAATAATTTGATAACAAAAAGAAAAGAAGAAAAGTATTGCATTGAAGTATGGCAGCATAAACGACGTATCAATAGTAGTTCTAGTATAGTAACATCGATATATTGTGCAACATATATTCATTATGTTTTCCGTGTAATGTTAGCAGTCTAAAAGAAAGAGTATTACCTCAAACCATAAAATCAAATTGAACTTGTCAATGTCGACTCGATAGCAGTGTTCGGCGGTGTGTGATCGTTTATTTTCTCATCAAAGACGATGATAATTTGCATATTGATGCAAATATTCCGTAATTCGAGTAAAGTCGCGAGTAAAGACCATTTTTATTTGGTAATCATGCCGAATTGATTTTATTAGCTGATCGAAGATTCGATTGCATTTCGCCCGACTCTGCTCTGCGACAGTCGTCTCAGTCTCACGTTCTCTTGCATTAAATCGCGTTCCTGCTCGAGACAACTATAAATAAAGAAAAAGCACACAATGCCGAACGAGAGAGTATCGGCCTCCCGCCTGTTTGTACCATTTGTCCTCATACGACTAACTCCAATGGAATAGTTCCTCTAAGCTGACCGTGGTAAAAAGCACGGGGTGTGATGACCAGCAGCTGTGTGACAATGATAATGATGATGATGATGATGTCAATCGCATGCGATATGATATAACTAAAAGCGATACAGTACCGTATTGTCGATTAATCCCATACCCGTAGGGTTACGCGGTTAAATCCGGATATAGGCGTTGTCTTTCCTCGGGGGAGGGGTGTTGGTTGGTTCAGATTCACACGTACACTTGTCTTACATATATGTACGAATGTATAATAAAACTTTAATCACAACACACCTACAGGTTGAAACGTGCATTCGGGAGCCGGTCGTAAGATTCAGACAGTACGGGACCTCACGTTCGGTAACTAAACATTACTTGTACTACATAAAAAAAAAAGATTAAATCGATTATTTCATGTAAATCGTATAAATGTGAATGTTATTCGTGCAAATATAATCATATGAATATAAATGATGTTTATTACAGAGGATTACAGAGAGCCATAGACACGGAATAAAAGAAATAATTGGAATCAGATAAAATGAGCAGAACTACTCGACAGAAAATGTCAATGATAAATCAAGCTGTTGAATCTTATAGAAAAGTTCCCGATAGCATAGGTCGTATTCTCGACGAATCTGTGAACTGTTCTATCGGAATATAAAAGTACAATTAAGACATAAAGCAGCGGAAGCTCGATTGCTCGAATACCATTTAACCGAATATTCCATCATTCGAACGGCGTGAAAAACGTTCAACGATTGTCCGAGCCAGTCGCTTTTACGAGAAAACGTCCGTCCGAACAGTCGCATATTTTTCCTTTGCTATTCAAATGATCAGACATTCGGTCAAATGGCATTCGGTATAATGGAGTTTCTACTGTATCTGATCATATATACAGGACGTCGCGAAATGAATGACGGTGCGATTGATAACGAATCTGGTAGTGAAAACGGAAAGTCGGCGGTCTTGGAGTCCGCATACATTTGCTGAAAAAAGAGCAAGAGCTCCGCTTTGTTAATAACTGTCTCATTTCGCGACAGCCCACATACATATGCGCACGTGGATACATCCATGTGCATATGTATATATGTATGTATGTATGTATATACATATATGTGTATACATATATATTTAAATGCCATCAGCTTGGCTTATATATCATGATATTTTCATTATTCGTTTTTTTGTTTTAATGCATTCGCAAGATTGAAGTAAATTGTCGTAAAGTATAAGTATATACTCAAGTAATCGTAGAATACTTTTGATTGATTCGTTGACAAAAGTGGTGGATCTCGAAATATGCTTGAGGGTGCATAATATCTCATCAGTCTTCAGACACGCATACGTTTCTACTCTTTTCTACATTCTCTTTGTTTCTTTTCTTTTCTTTTCTTGTTTCTCCTCCTTATCCTCTTTTGTTCTGTTTTACCTTATACTCTCCTGTGGAACTCATAATATACAAAAAATCGGAGCATGAACACATGTATATGTACGTCCATATACTTCACATATATTATGTGTTTTGTGCGACACTATACTCGTCAAGAGTTGCTCTCTTCCTCCACATTCGTTCATTACTCATATATGATATATAACTGTATATACATATATATGTATACATATATATTTATATATATATATGTATATGTAAAAATGCCTGTGCTTTTCTTTATCATGCTTCTCTTTCTCTCTCCCTCTCCCTCTCTCTTTCTCTCTCTGTTTCTCTCTGTTTCTCTCTGTCTCTCTCTATCTCTCTCTCTGTTTCCAATGAAATGTCACATGTTACTTGACCCTATTCTTTATTACCGCTTTGAATGGTTATTTGTAAAAACGACGAAGACGATTTCCGACACATGTAAATAACATTAGAAACGTGAAGATAGATATGTAATTCGTAGGTACTTTTCTCGATTATCTCTCTTTTTTTTTATGCTGCCGATGTGTAGAAATTTGGCCGCGTGTTTTTAATTAAAATTTTTTTTTTTTTTTTTGCGGACGTTCTGTGATACATTTACAGTGTGTATCGGTTATATACGTCATGAAATTTCGAAATGTCACGGTAATTCGAGACGATTAACATTGCACAAACAAGCGTTTCGTATCAAATTTCACCTCACGTGCACAATACACGGGAAAATTTGTCCAATTCCGTCTCACGGGGGAAAAAACGCGACGAAGTGTATGCACAGGCGACGTATACTGGTTTCATTATTCCATATAAATTAAATAGAAAATCCAATAGAATATCTTCTTTAATAGAGTTTTGACTGATATTTTGGCTGGTGACCGCAGTAGAGAAGTTTTTACAATCTATGTTCTTTTTTTATATTTGTATATTTTATGTCATTACAATTCGATACTTTTGTATGTTCCTATTTGATCCCTTTATCCGTTTTTTATTACATCTTCGTTCAGACTACTTTTACGTCTGATTTTTATCTACGCCCACTTGCTCTTATCTCTGTCGTGTCTACTTCTTGGGGACTCTAAATCCTGGAATCGTAGAAAACCGACGCGATCTTTCGACAGACTAGAGTCCTCACGCGGGTATCATTAATGTGTATGTGTATGGAATATAATTATTACCTGTTCGCGTTAGCATGCTCTCTGCGCGCGGAAAACGCAGAGTCGGGGGAGCCGTATTTTTAGAGGTAGAAGTACACTAGCCGAGAGAGATGAATCGAATGCATCCCTAGAAGCAAGCAAATTTAGAGAGCCACCAAGAATGTGGTAACGTAATTGCCATGAAGCATGATGACCTTCCGACATTGAGACTAAATAAGCGTCCAGTCGGTACCACGTTCCGATACCGGTCTTCGATACCCGTCTTTGTTCCCTGTTTTTGCACTTTTTCTTCGAAATTTTTAGACGGCGATTACTGCTTAATGGTCTCCTCGTAGTGTCAATGTTGGTAGAAACGTTTTTTTTTTTTTACGTTTGTGCTATTTACGACGGGGCTATCGATACTTTTTTCACGCGTCCGGCATTTGAACTCATTTTTATCGCACGTGTCCGCGTTATCGCAGTTAGAAACATCTCGTTACTGTTTCGTATGTTATTTCCGTATGTTATTATTATTTCGATCGTCATTCAGTAAACTCGCGAATATCATTTTAACGTTCCAGACTAAGCGAGGAAATTGCGCGGTCGCCGCATACTCGTTTGTCGCAAGATTCTTCCTATCATTCGTTCGTATCACTCCACGTCAATCTGTATCGACGATGAAAGTAATAAACGATACAGTAATGGTATTGAAATAGTTGGACAAATTTCGCAGGCGGCGTGTTCAATCGGTTTCGAGTCTGTGCATTATCGTCTCGTCTTGCCTGTGCATCCATTTTTGATCGATCAAACTCACAGAGAGAGCGGCGATAGAAACGACAGTCGTGGAAGTTAAAATGATAATCCGCTTCAGATTTGTCTGGAAGTCATTATATCCACTGTGTCGCCCTGTTATATGTAATTGCATAGTGTTTTTACTCTCTTCCCAGCAACAGGAGCAGGACCCCACCAATCTGTACATCGCCAATCTGCCGCTGAACTTCAAAGAGAACGACGTCGAGGCATTACTCGCTCAGTACGGACAAGTTATCTCTACCCGTATCCTGCGCGACACTTCTGGCCAGAGCAAAGGAGTTGGATTCGCAAGGTTCGCGAAATCTATGATAGTATTGTCACTGATTTCCTGACGGCTGCATTTACTTCGTGCGAAATTCGTTTCATCGGTAGAGAATAAAAAGAATTAGCGCATCATATATATTGTTGCAGCTTTATTTAACATTACGGTGTGATTTAAAAACGTCGGTTATAATACAATGCGGATTACGTTTACGAATGTACGGTTATATTTCGGGTATTTTATATACATAATACGATCTTCGTAATAAAATTAAAGAGTTTTGAATCGGCGAATACGAATTTATGTAACTTCCCGATAAGTAATCATTGAATTTAAAAAAAACATTTTAAACTCCAGGAACTCTTCCTCGTTCAGACTCTTTTGTCGAGACATGAATTTTTAATTATATTGCTACCGCATCTCTTGATTTGAAATTGTAATACATTAGAATACACGAGTAATCTAGTGTTTCTGCGACTGCATTACAGAATGGAATCAAAGGAGAAGTGTGAACAAATCATCCAAATGTTTAATGGAAAAGTCCTAACAGGCGCAAAGGATTCATTATTAGTTAAGTTTGCTGATGGTGGAAACAAAAAGAAATCGTTGTTTAAGAGTACAATATGGAGAGAAACCGGAGAGGTACGTGCTTTTCAGAAACAAATCTCAAAAGGTTTAATAAGCGAATCTTTTTGCGATTGAGGTAGTGCCAATGCAAATTTTCACTATTTTTATGTTTCCTTCCAGAATATGACATTGAACTACGACACGAGCGGCGTTGGTCAGAATGGCGTTGCTACGACTCATATGCTTCCAGCGACGGCTTTGACACAGTACAGTCGTCACTACAGTCAGGCATTGCCTGGTTACAGTGTGCCAGGCACTCCCTGGGTGGCTCCTTACCTCGTGCACCCTTCCCCGCCACATATGCAACAGGTTGACGTGAGTTTTTATACACTTTTCGTTCATTTTGTTTTATTGCTTTGCATATATGGTAGAGAATGCCTTTGTATCGAGTTTCGAATTCGAGAACTTAGTGTAATTTCGCATACATATGTGATTGGACACGATAAATTTTGTAGATTTAACATTCAAATTCGAATATAAGACATTTGACCCAAACTAACGCGTTGTCTCCTTTAAAATAGAATTCAATGGCATTCATTCTAGTGTTGTTTCGACTGTTGGAAACTTAATCTTAAAACTTAGTCTTAGTTGGAAACTTAGTCTTTTGAATTGAAATATCAGTATGTCTACGAAATTATTTAATTATCAACCACGTTTTTGGATACGCACTTTTTCCGTTTAGAAAGATCGCGTTCAATTTGTGTCTTAGCTTTGTTATGAATTTTTCTATTTTTCGGATTTTTTTTTCATTATTTGCTTATTATCGTTTCTGCTTCATCATTGGACTGTCGATCTTCATTACAGATGATACCGTCGGCTGATCCTAGTAATCCGCAGTACAGTATGATTCCTCAGCTTACCACGCAAATGTCTACCTTGCATCTCGGCACTGGTTCCGTAAGTTTTCTCTAGATTTTTTTAACAGCTATCCAGACATAAATCTCCAAGAAAGACGTCTCAAAGATTGAAGTCTAAACTATGTTTCAACGATATAGAAAGATTTAAATCTAAAAATCTCGACGATCCAGAATGCCTTGAATATTTAGATTGAATGTGTTAAAAATCCATGGAGTTGATAGAGACATTAGAGTTAAGCTAGGTTTTTACGACGTTTCTCGGACATTTGTGTTGTTGGGATGGATTAATTCGAGTCAATTGTAACAAATGACAACTGATCGTCTTTTCGTTTCTTTTTTTCAGTACATAGCGAGCCCGCATCCCTATCCTTACACTACTTATCCCGCCCCTAGCATTATTCACACCATGCCACTGGGCGAGTCGGAGCAAACGAGTAACGCAGCATCCCCCGACGATTCCTACCAGCAGTACCAGGCTCAACAGCCTAAGTAGGCCACGGTTTATAATAGGTCAGGATTCTTTCTTCCTTTTACGCCATACGATGCAATACTGTGCCGAAATACAAATCCCTTAGCTCGTAATAAGACGACAAACGAACAATAAAGGGATCTTTCGGTTGCAGATGTACGATCGCGCTAAGGGTTACATGAATTAGGAAAGGATTACTGATTGACATATGAAGATTGCGTAGAATGAAGGAGAGCAACAGATACGAGAGCGGATTACACTAAGAAGAATAGATTTGAAAAAAAAAAAAAAAACTACATTACGTAACGAATAAGATTCTTCCTCACGATAAATTGACTTGCCAGCGTTTTTATACGTTTTATCCAACAGTAAATAGAGGAAAGTAGATGATATTTTGCAACGAGTAGGCAGAGTGAATGTTGAGAGAATGCGTAAGAGTGAGAGAGAACGAACGAGCGAGCGAGAGGGAGTGAGAGAGAGAGTGAGAGAGAATATAATTGAAGGAAGTACAGGAAGACGAGTACGAGAGCAATCACGTGTCATCCGCGTGGAATGGCATGTGCTTCCATACTAGTATGGCTCCGTTAAAGCTACGTGATGTACAACACGTACACTTTCATGTACACACATACATACACTAAGATAGAGAGACACATCATACACGACAGTAACGAAAAAAACCAAGTTATTTACGAAGAACAGTTTAGTGTCAAGCTAATAGGCTTCCATGATGTAACTTTAGGTATTATGTTTACTACGGACAGATGACAGAAGCTAATCGAAGCTAATCTCGAGAGCTCGACAGTATGGATAAGTATTTTAATGAGTGAGTGAAAGAGAGAGTGAAAGAGGAAGAATGTGTTTGTGAATGTGTTAACTATAAAGAACGAGGAAAGGAGAAGAAAAAGTAATACTGCTCAGAAATATACAAAGGAGAATTCTTCCCGAGAAAATAATAGTAAATAATAATAAATACAGCAAGAATGAGAGAGAGAGAGAGAGAGTGAAAGAGAGAGAATGTGTGTGAAAGAGAAGAGAGGATGCACTACTTCCAGGACGATGTAATGTTAGGCCTGTTCGTCGTTTTAGCTGAACTTGTTGCACAGTTCAGTTAAAACGAACAGGCCATTTGAAAAGAGATTCAAAGATTCATAATTACGACTAAAAGGAGGAGGTGTTTGTTCGCGAAACTCGCGAAGATACTTGTCTGCGGTTGAGAGTACATGCACGTGAACACAATTCATCTTCCGCGATAGCGCACTTCACCTCATCCGTTCTCTCGCGTACAGGTTACATAAAATACACAAAACAGATATTTACCACCGCACCCTCATCAAAGTTCACGTGTTTTTTCGAGTTCTTTTTTCATTTTCTGCTTTTACATTCAGAAACATTCCACACCACGGTATATGCGCGCATCGCTACGCGGAGGTATTTTTAAATCGGGAATACACAAATTTTTCTAGCGGCACCGCGCATCTCTATCGCGTTGCGTTTCTTTGTTTTTTTTTAACGACAATGAACTTTTATTATAGATTAAATTTCAGAGACAAACTAGGAGAAGATAAATACGACGGTAAAATTTGTTTCTAAAATGAGCAAGGGGAGGAATGCAATTTTCAGGATCTACGTACAATTATTGTACGAAAGACGGAAAAAAGATGGAACAGTACTTTTTAGAGTGTTATATTTACGATGATTGCGAGTTAAATACGGATCGATATCAATTTTTAATTGTACAGTGAATACAGATATTTTTTTTAGAATTGTGCCTTTTCACACAGATCCGTTAAATGAAAGAAAGGGAGCGAGAAAGAAAGAGAGAGAGAGAAAGAGAGAGATATATATATGCAGGAGAAAATTGTTATAATATATTTTTACGCATCGTTAAATTTAGATGCGGAGTCAAATCTTAATTTTCTAATTAATATATCTGTAATTGTTTTTGTGTTAAATATCTCTATACATTTGTTTTCGTTGTCAATTTGATAGATTTTGTACGCGTGATTACATGCATTATCGAATTGGAATTGTCGGACTGTATGAGAGAAAATGAAATAGACATCCACGCACACAGCACAGAAACAGTCCGTAATAATAAAAAGAAAAAAAGAAAAAATCTAGGAAAATCAAATCGCGACAAGTCGAGAAACGGAATGCGAGATAATGAGAGAGAGAGAAAGAGAGAGAGAGAGGGAGAGAGAGAGAGAGAGAGAGAGAGGAAGAATGATTGAAAATGTGTCTGAAAGAGAGAGATTAAAAAAAAATGAAAAGTAGGTTTGTTACATGATGAGAAACTAGAATGTAAATTAATTTATTTTATCGAAGGAACGCGTTATATATATACTGTCGAGAAAGAATAAACGAAAGGTAAAAACGCAAAGATGCATCGATCTACACCGTACACATGTATACGTATACACGCCTATACAGATACACGCGCGTACAGACAGATCGAGGGGAGAGTAATCGAGACGACACTCTGTCATCTTTCGAGATGTCGAAATTGATGGCTGTAAATAAAATAAGTATTCGTCTGAATGATCAAACGGAAAATTCGATCGAGGAAGATTGAACTTCCTGAGCGTCTTTGCGCCGGCGCGGATAATTATATTTACCGAGATGAGTATATTTTCTCAAGAATTTGGAAATTTGCAAAAGTAAACGCTTATATTACTTGAATTCATTAAAATACCTTCGTGTTGAGCCCCGTTTGAGTCTTGATTATTCTTCACGTTACAACCTGCGCCCAATGAGATCTCCATCTCTTCCCCTTCTTCTGGATGTCTCTTCTCCCATATCTACCACCATCACCATCACTATCATCATCATCATTGCCATTATCGTCATTATTCGTGCATCCGGCGAAGTTTCGCGTTGTCCGACTTAGGATTGATAGTTGAGAATCGAGTGAAGGAGCGATAGAGAGGGAGAGAGAGTGTAAGAAAGCTTTTTACCAAAAATACGCGAGAATTGCAGACTACTCGCGCGACATACGAGAAACTGATAAAGGTGAAGAAGGCGAGCGGGTAATTAGATAGAGTTTTAGCGAAGAGAGAGAAAGAGAGAGAGAGAGAGAGAGAGAGAGAGATGAGTCGCGTAGTTATTATTATAATATTACAATAATGATGCTGTATTATTATAATTAACGATTTACTATTATTGACGTCATCTAAACGTATGAAAGATTTTTACACTGTTGAGACTTGAAGTAAATAATATATTTAGTTTATTTTGGTACATCATGATGACGAGAGAGTGAGAGTGAGAAATAGAGAGAACGAGAGAGATAAATTGACGAAAAAAAAGGCCGAAGGCGAGGAAGTAGAAAGGCGGAATACGCTATTTTTTAAGAGACAGACTTTATTACTCGATTTGAGTCCACGCATTAAAGTAAAAAGTAAAAAAAAAAAAGAATGCGGAGGGTAAGTGTGAAAGGGAGAGTGATTGAGTGCGAAAGAGATTGTGTACGAAAGAGAGCGAGAGAGAGAAAAGTGAGTGAAAGATGAAAAGCTTAGAGGAAAGTGCGAAAAAGAGAGAGTGAGAGAGAGAGAGGAGCACTTATTAGCGAGTGCATATTGTGTATTTGTTACACAAGGCGAGATTGTCACCACTTGACTGACAAAAAAATCCACATGTGATTTTAATAGTAAATTTTGAGAATTTTACTAAATAGAGACTTGTATACACTAAAAAAAAGTAACTAAAGTAATTATCGTGACTGACCAAACGAAGAAAAGGAAAGAGGGAGACAAGCGAGTATAACAGAGCAGCAGTAATAGTTGCGCCGATTGGTTCAGGGGATGAAGAAGGGAAAGAAGGGGATGAGAACGGCGGACACAATCTGTTGCGTGTCTAGCATCTCCGGATGCGGGCAAAGAGATTCCACGAGAGTAAATCCGGAAAAAAAGGGTAGCCGGAACAGAAAGAGAGATAGAATGAAAAGGAGAGAAAGAGCGATCGCGAGCGAGAGTATAGTTATTATGTACAGAGAACGCGCAGAGACGCGTCTTTTTTTTTCTTGCGGCGACATGTTTTTCGCATAGGTAGAGTTGAACTTGATGATTAAAAAAAAAACCGTAGGCTAAGCGACGAGTGAGCGAGCACTCGCTCGGATTAGGAGATAATAGGAAAGGGGCGATCTTTTATCGGATTAAGAAGCGGCTAAGTTTATAAATAGACGTAGATAGGTAGAACAATAGTTTAGTTACATAGTAGTTAGGATACGAATATGCCTCTCATCCTCCGTGTCCCCTATCCTCCCTCTGTGTGTTGTCGCGGGCACGGGGGGCACGGGCGTGGGGCACCGTTCAGCCTATGCACCTCGCACCCGTCAAGACTGACTGGCTATTCATATATTGATAAATATATATACATATTCATATATATCTATGTATGTATATATATATATACATGTATATATATATATGTATATATACATATATATGAACTACTTGTATAATTGTATAAATAGTAAGGAACTATTTGCTTGCTGCGCACCGCGGGTCGGGTGCGTGGGCTGGCCGGATATGGGCTCTTGCACTCGATAGGGTGCGGGGGCTCGTGGGATTTCCGCGGCAGGAGTTGCCCCCCCATCCGAGGACCAGAAGCGCACGGAAACGATTCCTCCCGACTCTAGTCGCTCGGAGGGGTGCCCCCACGTTGGATCACGTGGACGTCAGACGCGAAAAATCATACGAATTTTTTTTCCTATGCGATTCTTTGCCTCTAACGCGAACCCTCCCCCTCGCCGCGGAAGCTCTCGAGCTTCCGCAGCCTGGCCGCCAACAAGTTTCGGGCAGGAAAACGGTTCTTGCCGTTCTTGCGGACAATGCTGCTTTCCGTAAAGCTTTCTCTAGAGTTTTTCGCGTAGACACTCTTTAGATTAGGCGTACCATAGTTGATAGGCTGATTGTAGAAAAGGAGACGAGAGGGAGCGAGAAACTGATTGAGCGAGAAGCGAGACGAAAAAAATAGGATGTTTTTAAGAGTAAAATAACATTAGTCGAAATCGGCTTAAGAGAGTGAAAGCGAATACGTGTACTTGCGTATGTGTGTGTGATAGAAAGAAAGAGAGAGAGAGAGA
This sequence comes from Temnothorax nylanderi, assembly GCF_030848795.1. Classification (NCBI taxonomy): domain Eukaryota; kingdom Metazoa; phylum Arthropoda; class Insecta; order Hymenoptera; family Formicidae; genus Temnothorax; species Temnothorax nylanderi. Next base: position 624,119 of record NW_027249122.1, read on the forward strand.
GAGTGAATTAGCGATAAAGCGAGGTCCGAAGTGAGACTAGATCATCGTCTTGTACTTCGGCTTGTACAGTCCTTAGCTTTCCAAGTTTTTAAGTCATTGTTTTACACGTGTTTGTTAAGCGACTTAGCTGTAATTATTCGAGACATCTTGGGTTTCTTCCTCCACACATCCTTCTCTTCCTCCCCCGATGTATCTCCGTGCCCCCCGTCCCTCCTTTCTTTTTTGCATTTGTACTCCGCTCGTCCTTCGTGTTCGACGGCGAACGAACCGACGAAGGGAGCGGAATTTGTAATGTAATTCTACGACGGAAGACGAGAGACACGTACCCCGTGCGTACCGCTTATCTTTTCAAGATCACGAGAGAGAAAGAGAAAAGAACAGATGATAAAAGGGGGAACGATGTCGTCGGACGTTGAGGTCTCTTTTTAAATCCGCGCGCGAGGATCATTTTGTAGAATTTCGAGAGTACTTTTAAGGCAAGAGGCGAAAAGAAAGCGTTTAGCATGTAATGTGAAGAAAAAAAAAAAATCTTTAGACGTTAAGGCAAGTTGTGTCATAGTTAGTTAAGAGATCTAGGGAGACTCTTAGGAAGTCGAATAGGTGCTGTAATAAAACAAAGTTTAACACAAGAAACAAGTCAGAATTAGATTTTTCATGAATAAAGTAAATTAAAAAATTAAAAAAAAAAGAATGAAAAAAGCTCGAGATAAGAGGAACGTAAAGGAAAAAAAAAATAAAGAACGTAACACACGCGACGTCGACGACACAAGGGGCATAAGCCACTAAAAAGTGCCCTTAGTTTATTTTGGATCGTTTAAAAAAACGCTAGTCTTTGTGTGTGAGAGAGAGCGAGAGAGAACGAGAGAAAGATAGTAATATGGGGATTTTTTTAGATAGGGTCTTCGGAGAATAAACAAGCAAACAAATGAAAAAAAAAGAAAAAAAAGGGAAAAAGGATTTAAAAAACAATCGTGCGACGAGAGAAAGAGAGAGAGAGAGAGGGGCCGACGAGAGTGTACGAACGAGAGGAAGAGAGTGTGCGCATGTGTGTACGTAGGTGTGTGCGTAACTTCGAAGAAGAAAAGAAGATAACGCGTACTGTCGAAGAACCGTCATCTGCCTATTTTACACACAGCACACGCTTATAAGGAACACATACATACACACACACATACACACCGCCACACACTTGTACAGAAAGAAAAAGAGGGAGAAAATGTGCGTGCGCTATTGCGGAGAGGATGCACGTTCTCCGCTGCTCCTGTATTATTACCGCGTAACACCCTATGTGTGTCTCTACTATAGGGGCGTGCACTTGAATCGGTGGTCTTTTTAGAGTTACTTACGAGTAATGAAGAAACGGTTTGGTAAATAATAAAATAATTCGCGATGCGCGGGAAAAGCGAATTCCCGGATTCGTCACGATTATCATCCCTTATTTTTGATCAATAAACGATCTGTTTTTGGGGATTTATGCCGACCGACACGACTCTTACTTCACCCATCTGGCACGGTTCTCCTTGAAGAAAGAACTTCAGGAAGAGAGGAAAGGAGAGAGCGGCTGCTAATCCAGGAAAAAAAGAAGCAACCGATTTTTTTAACAGATCCTTTATTTATTAATATTTTTGCTTTTATTCTTTTTCATTATTACAAGAGATAAATTGTTGTTATTTGTACCATCGATCAAGCCTTTATATTCTTCACGTACGATATTATCATGTGATTGAATATATAGTCGATTTCTCAATGGATTCGTAACTACACGCAAGTTTCGTTTCCAAAGATCGATATAAAAAGCACACTCAACGCAAAGAAAAAATTTATCAGACGCAAAAGATAAAAATATTACATGGTCATTACAAGAAGAGATTGGAACATCCCTTTTGCCTAATAATAATCTCTTATTATTATTATTATTAATTTTCTAATTTAAAAAATTATTAACTAATGTGACAAGTTCAAGCACATAATCTTATGAAATAGGAGGAGTTCCGATCGTTTCGATATCGATTATGCACAATGTTTTATAACAAATTTCTATCGCACCTTGTTTGTAATTAGTGCTCTACGTAGTTGGATTTGAATATCCTTAGTGTGTTATCCGCACCACCAGACATTATCAGTTTAGGATTCGACCAGTCGCAGCTGAGGACCTTGTCATCATGTCCCAGTAGATCAAACAGCGGTGCCTTGGGGCTGAAAAGGCATAGCAAAAGTTAATTTCGCATAAATCTCGGATAATACTATTATTTCTCTAATTTTCAATTTAATTTCGATTTAATTCTCCGATTGCAATAAATATCTGAATCTGATCGTAATTTTAATTTGAAGATAATTTCGAGTAATCTATAATTTAACATTAAGATAGCAGTTCTAGCTCTCTAGAACAATTCTGAAAGTTAAATCGACCGTGCAGCCGAACGAAATTGTACAAAATCCTCGTGTTCTTTTAACGGAGCATTTGAGAACAGTTTTCCAGATAGATATTTTAATCTGTAAACAACCTTCTGGTGTCCCAGAACTTGACGATATTATCATATGCTCCCGAGATGAAGAGATGTTCGTCCACAGTCGACCAGCGTACTGACGACACCCACTGCGTGTGAGAGGTGAACCTAGCTTTCACGATTGCACCTTCTGAAATATATAATAGCAAATTAATGAAGTTTGAAGTACTCTCTTAGTGTACATCAAATTAGTCATAAGTTAGATAAATTGGAAATTCGAAGATGAGGATAAATTTTTATAATGTAAAATTTAATATTCACTTTTATCAATAAAATTCGTAACCCTGATTTTGTCAAAGAAGATTGAAAAATTAAAAAAACATCGACAAGAGACTTCAAGCACCTGTAGATCTCGGATCATACAGCCTCACATGTTGATCGGCCGATCCCGCTATCACAACACGTGATAGTGGCGAGTAGTCGATGTCGAAGAAGCACTTATCACCGTGAATTTCCTGCTTGATGCCGTTTAATTCGGTATCCCAAGTCTTTATGGTATGATCCCACGAGCCTGTGATGATCTCCGTTTTGTCGGACCACACGATCCCGCTGATCGCCTGCTTGTGTCCCTTCATCGCACATTTTGGCGTCTGCGCGTAAAATAAATCCAACGATCAGTATAAAATGATCTCTTCCTCGTAAAATTTTAAACATTAAACTGATGATCATCAATAATCTGCATACCTTCGTTTTACTCGCGTATTCCGATCTTGCCCTTTTCGACGCAGATTCTCCAGTATCGTCTTCTTCTTGCGCAGCTTAAGAAAGAAAGAGAGATGTTTGTCTTAATAATTAACGTTTCACTATTGCCAAATTATATCCATATTCAGGTTGTTTTATAATTTTTAATTTTCTCTCTTCACATTAAAATCATATATTTTTAAAATAAGAAAATTATATATTACAATTTATGAAAAACATTGCATAATTTTAATTTTTCAATAATATGCATTGAGATCTGAGAAAATAAGATCTTCAATTTCTTATGCTACCATACTTACATGTTGACCATATGTATAACATATTATCCCAGGCGCCGGTTGCCATTAATGTTTTATCATAATTAACGCTGACCGCTTCGATGCTTCTTCTGTGTCCCTTGCAGACATGCACGCATTCCACAGAATTCCTCGTTATATCCCAACTCCATATCATACACGTCTGATCCATTGATGCGCTATATATTTGTGTGAATGTAAAATCATTGTTAACACTTGTCACTGCGATATGCTTGAAGGTTCACCTATGTATCTCAAAAATGTTTTTTGCATATTGGTTTGAGTAAACCTATACTTGACTACATAGGAGCAAGAAATTCATAGATATATCAATGGCACAAAATTGACTCTATTTTCTATCAAATTACCTAACGAAGGAAGCATTATCGTCATTGAGAGATATCCAGGCCACTGCTCTGACGGGAGATATATGTCCAGGAATTACAAGTTGATGTTTGCCTTTCAATGTCCAAATATGTAGCATATTATCATAAGAACCAGTTAGGATCCTAAACAGAATCATTCGAGGTATTGTTACTCCAGTTACGCTTCAGATGCCAAGCATATTGTAAAAATTGGTCTGTTGTTTTAATGTTCATAGTTAGGAACCAACCATTTTCCACAAACAGCAACAGCCGATACCCAATCGTCGTGCACCAGACAATCCTTTGGCTCTGGTGAAGGATGCTTCTCCACATACTCCACATCTATCACCTCTTCCGTAGAAACTCCTCTCTCAGCGATGTGTTCTGTCAAAGAGCTACGTAGAAACTGTGAGCAAACCAGGAAATCAAACTCCACTTGGTCCTGGACATCATTCGACTCTGTGAACAATCAATTTGGTCTTTAAAGTGATCAGGGCGTTCTTTCATAATCAATCTTTCCTCACCTCTCAGAAGTTCGTTTATCAAAGTGTTTAATTCGTCGGTGACTATCGAGCTATGAATCGATAAGGGATAATCCGGTACTGCATATCTAGAATCGTTGAAATTAAAATATAAACTCTGTTTAAGCCGACGATGGAAAGAAGAATTGAATAATTTCTTACCTCTGCTGCTTAGTTACAAAACGTATCTGTATCTGGGCTTCATCTTTATTCGTGGCCATCATAGATTTATCTTTCGACTTCATTTTAGGACGATTTTTATTAATGGATTCAATTTCCATCGCAATCGTGTCGAATTTTCTGATTTTCCAAATTAATATATTCCTAACCTCACTTCACCGCCACGAATTTCAAACGAGGCGTGCACACGTGCGTCAACGAGATGTGCACTCGCTTTCGCGTTTGCCACTCGGGCACTCGCCAGCGTTCGCGAACACAAACGCTTCTTTTCGATGTATTTCGGAATGCAGCGAAAACGTACCGTCATCACACGACAGATGTCTCTACAATATTCTTTATCCGCCGGTTCTTGTGCCGAATAATCGCCGATATTGCCGACCGAACGGGTTGAACGGCGTAGCGTTTGGTCGATATCCCTGCCCAAGCCCCCAAGTGCTCATCGTCGCGTAAACGTGAAAAACACGGTGACGATGACGGAGCGGGTGGTCACCAGCACCACGGCGTTCCACTTCTGAAGCGGGAAGTGATCGTTCAGTGCTCGTACTCGAGACGCCGGTCTCTGGACTCGTCGAAGAGGAGGACGAGTGGACGAGTCACTCTAACGGCGGACCGGAAAGAGTCGCGCGATTCACGTAATTCACGTTTCCCGCGATCGAGGAGGGTGTCGTGTCGTTGACGAAAGGTCAACCCCGGCAGCTCGGCCGCCGTGGTCTTCTTCGTGCGTGCATATGTGTGTGCGCGTGTGATATGCCGGCGCCCCACTCTCTGGTGCAGCACGAAGCACGATACGATTCGTCCCTTAAAACTGACTCCTCGCCTCGCACCCCGGGGGTCCGGTCGTCGTCGTCGTCGTCGTCGCCGCCGCCGTCGCCCGCTACTATGCGTATCACGTATTAACAGCGCATAAACGCCGTCGTCAAGGTGAGCCGGGCCGAGCCGGGCCGTTTCCTCCAATTCCTCCTATGTACGTATGTATGTGTAAAGCGATTTATTTTTGTGCGCGTTCCGAAGATCGATCAGCGAATGTATGGCGAGTGCTTTTCTCCGCCGGTTTCTCCGCCTCCCTTTCCCTCTGTTGGGAACGGAAGAACGTGTCGCTGTCGGTGTCGAGGGCGAGTTTCGAGGGTGAGTCGCGTCGCGTCCACCTCCGAACGCCGAAAAAAATCAAGAGCGAAGAAATGCGGGGGTATTTTGCGTTTGGAGTTCTGAATCGTTCAAGTGGAAAAGAAAATTAGCTCTCGCTTCCTGTTTATCGTGTGATACTGATGTAATTAATTATCTACTTTGGATTATCTTACGGTCTGAAATAGAAAAGATTTGTGATATGCAGGTGTAATAAATAAAAATGTTCTGTCACTCCGATTATTTTACAATCAAGATAAGTGGATAGTGCTGTAAGACGAGAAAATCATAATCGTTGGATCTGTCTTTGCGTCACGATTCAAGAAATAAATGTGAATAAAAATTGATTTCTTTTTTACTTAAAAAATTGTTTGAGCTTTAATTAATTTTAAGGAATGTTGAAATGTCTCTAAGACTTGTATCTGAATAGATACAGTATATCGAATTAACGAACATATAACAAGACAAGAAAAACTCTATTTTTAATCGACAACGTTTGGCAATGTCATGACGGTTCGACCATTGGTTTTGGGTAGAGTTTTTCTTGTTAATCACTATTGGCGGAACAAATATATACTTTTCTGATATAACAAGACATTTTCCTTCTTTTTCCTCTCATTCTTATGCCTAGTTTGCTTAATATAGTTAAAAGAAACAGATTTTTATACATGAGTATCTTGACTTTTGATTACCTTTCTCTAAAGCATTATATATTAATAAATATAAATGTAGTATAATATATACATATACTTCGTACATTTTAAAAGCAACTAAACATGTAGATCTAATCATATCTTAGGTATTCATTGACTATAGACAATATAGCTGGAAAAAGAATGACCCATCTTACAATCAGCCTTGAACACGTATAATTTAGCGTAATTTATATACACACCGCAGCGTACAACATTAGTCAATGACACGAATACGAAATAGTACATTAGTACATTGTGCGTCATGGGGGAATGAGCATTTACGAGTCAGGGATATCGGTTTTTCAATTCGTCAAGGCCTCAGGCAGAAAACTTGGGTTTTCTGTCTAGTTGCAAGAGAAATAATAAAAGGACAACCGATTGATCATTGAATGCATTTTACAAAAGGAAGCAAAAGATATCAACTTTATTTCCCATTTCTATTACATAGGAGATTATCAATAAATAAATTAATAAAGTTTATATTAGCTATTATATTAGAAAAGAGAAAAAAAACAAGGAATTGCATGGATTGTGTCAGTGTTTAATATTAATTATGACTGAGTAGTTTTTGCTATGCCAGAAAAAAGTTTACTAATAACCAACGATGACTATTTACATAAATATAAATTACTTCAAAGTTGTATAATATTGTTTTTGACTTTATTCGACTTAATATATCTTTTGCATTGATATTTTCTATGCTAATGCAATCTTTAGACACTTATGTTTTTGTCCTGTGCTGGTTATAGCATGTACGCGCTGCAAATGCAAACCGCCTGCCAGGGCGAGGGCACCCGTGAGCCCGATGACCCCAGCACTCTTCATCAGGAACCAGTGCGACCTGCCACCCAAGATTGCAGTTCTTTCGATATTGTCAGAGCTACACAGGTAATCTCAGTGACCGAATTGTGAAGAATCTATTTACATCTTAAATTCATACTTTGAAAAGATGAGGATCCATATATGCTATAACTCGAAAGTTTATAATAAGCTCATAATCATGCAATTTGCATTACTAAAAATATGGATTAAGATGACCAAGTGTATTTGCAGTATGGGGCGTTGGATCGAGTGACACAGTTGGTGGAAGGTGGTGCCGACGTGAACCAGCCGGATTCGGAGACTGTGACATTGTTGCATTGGGCTTCTATAAACAATCGCAAAGATATTGTTAAATATCTTATTGCAAAGGGAGCCGCAGTCGATGCTGTTGGCGGTGAATTAGCTTCTACGCCATTGCATTGGGCTACGAGGTCAGTATTTTAACAAATCGTCAATATTATTCTAATTGAGTGAAATTTATGATTTCAATAAGAATAATTGAAAACTTAAAAAATAAACAATTTTACGCAACGCATAAAACTTCCTATGATTTTTTTAGCTTTTTAGCTTTTTAGTCTCCATTTTTTATATGTAAATTTATAAGATAACTTAAAAAAAAGAACTTAAAAAGAGAATTAGTCTTCAATTGTGCTTCTAGACAGGGCCATCTCTCCACGGTTGTAATACTGATGAGGGCAGGTGCTGATCCAACCTTGAGGGATTCCGAAGGTTTCTCCTGCATACACCTGGCGGCACAATTTGGCCACACGGCCATAGTGGCTTATTTGGTGGCAAAAGGCGTCAATCCAAATATGCCGGATAGAAGTGCCATGACTCCCCTTATGTGGAGCGCCTATAAAGTCAATAGGTACACAGAGCACCGAATTATTGTTCTACAAACGACTTGTTTTTCCAATAGAATAACGTTATGTTGGTTACTTTAAAGTTTTCCTTTTTACAGTCTAGATCCAACACGACTGTTGTTGACTCTAGGTGCGTCGCACTCACTTACCGATAATCTGCACGGTAACACAGCCCTGCATTGGGCTATTATAGCAAAAAACAACACGGCAATATCCACCTTGGTACAACACGGAGCCTCGTTAGACTTGCCCAATTTTCAAAATGAAACTCCAATGACGTTGTTAGGCCCGCACATCGGCGCCGCGTGGTTAGGGCATAAAATCAGTCACGAAATTAAGGAGAAGCAAGGTCGTACGAGAACGTGGTGTAGAGATAAGGTAATGATAATGTGTTATAAGTATATCGTAATATGTATCGGTGTATTTCTTCAGAGTTAATACACTTTTTTAAAGAGAGAATTCAGCTCTTCTTGTAACATCATCGTGTATTTTTCTTGCAGAGAATTCGTTGGTATTGCATGGTCAGTACGCCATTTATAGCGTTTTATGTGATCGGTATGGTTCTACAGAGTGGATGGGATTATTTATTAAAACTAGGTGCCTTTATCACCCTTTATGTAGTGGTGTATTTAATGAACCATTTCGTGTTCGATGAACGGCTGTTTCTCATTTTGCCAATGTCGATTTATTTGGCAACCAAGGTAGGTGTAATTCCGAATTGTATTATAGATAATCAAAAACGTTTACGTACGATTAGTTTCTGATAAGCTGCTAAATGTGATAAGACACATTGTTGATAAGGTGATAAGCCTCAAAGATAGTGTCACAACGCAATATTAAATATTACAATAATACTATAGATAAAACAAAATTATTAGCAGTGTGCAACGATGTAATTAATACTTAAAATATTAGTCATAATATTAAGAAATTGAAGTTCTTGTAAATGCTTACACGCATGATAATACATGTTTAATAATATGTATCTGAATAAGATTTTAATAAGATAACACGTATGAGAGAAGTGCAATAATTGCTTACAAGTTATCAATATTATCGTCCACAAATCTATCTTATTTAGACAATTTTTAATGTGTTAATGAACAATTGCATCAGTACATATAGGTATCGATTCACTGCTTGTCGATCTATGTAGTTAATAGCTGATTCTTTCTCTTTACTTTTTCAGATGTGGATATACGTCACATGGATATTCTGGCTAGGTATCCATGCAGCATGGTATTTATGGTTGTTATTAGTCGGTGGATCCGTTCCTCTCTGGATATGCTTCCTGCAGTCTTGGCGAGGTGATCCCGGAATTATCGTGGCTACTCAGGAGGATAAATTGAATGTACTAATGTTTTGTCATTTTTACTATTGTAAAACTATTTTATGTACACGAATGACAAATGTACGCGTATCTTTATTTGCAGACGATAATTGAATTGGCTGAGTCGGGTGGTTTCGAGCCGCAATGGTTCTGCAGTAGTTGTCTAGTCCGAAGACCCGTGAGATCTAAACATTGTTCCACATGTGATCGTTGCGTAGCGCGATTCGATCATCATTGTCCATGGGTTAATAACTGTATTGGTAAGCGGATACAAATACTCTATTTAGTATCAACATAATTTTTTTGTTACTGACTGATAATCAGTTTACTATATCTGTTTATTTAGATTTTGATACCAGATTACTATTTTTTCTTATTTATTTTATTCTGTTTATACTCCTTTTGTCTTACTGGAAATTATTAAGTGTTACACATGTTTTATGAAAATTAAGTATAAGACGGTTTAAACACAGAATAGTTGTTATTACACATCCTACAATTTTCAGGTGCACATAATCACAAGTATTTCCTTGGATTTGTGGCGTCTTTGCTGGGATTGTGTATCGTTATCTTATCCGCCAGTATACAATATTGGCAATTCGAGTGTTGGTCGAACTTAACGAACGGTCATAGCGCGGACAGCTATCTAGTAGCTGCAGCTACCTGCGATGCTTGGGTAATGTGGGTGGCAGCCAACACGTCCCTTCATTCTTTCTGGGTTGGGACTTTGTTGGCGTGTCAATGTTATCAGGTACGGCGATATTATATAATTGTAGTATGTGTTAATATATTTTTTTTAAACTGTAGTATGTGTTATATATATTTTTTTTAAATTGTAGTATGTGTTAATATATTTTATATAAACAAAAATTTATATAAAGAAAAATGGGAAATTTTTTTTAATTTTTGAATATATATTACTGCGAGTGATTATGATTTTATATTTTTTTATGTGTTTGCAGATCATGGTCCTGGGAATGACAACGAATGAACGTATGAATGCCGGTCGTTATAAACACTTCAAGCAGGGGAACCCGTTCCATCGCGGTGCCCTGCAGAATGCCGCTGACTTTTGTAACTTCAGCTTTTGCGGAGTGAAGGCGAAACCTAGCTCGGACTGGTTGCACAGTTTCGATCTCAAGCAAAGCATCGAGAAGTTACCTTTGCTCGCGCAGAAGGATAATTTTCAGTATGTTTAGAGTTCTGTAAGCAGCCGTGAGAAGCTAATTGTACACACATACATACATGCATACATACATACATACATACACCATATCACTTATGCCTGACGTACTCCTTGGGCCACCAAAGAGTTGCCGCAAACATGTAAGTGACTTTCCAGGACGGCAGTAATTATGCATACACGGGCGATTACGTTCGCATATTCTCTAAGCTCTATTATACAGCAATCGCTGAATAACAATTTTTCGATGTCATATGTTTCGATTTCATATGTCGTAAAAGACTGTTGCATTGCGAATGTGTGCATATCCCACCTATACTCTACTTAAAGATATCTATGAATGATGAAACGATAAAAATGCACAAATTTCATGATTTAAATTAACTCTTTGTTGCCTAAATGTAATAAGCACGAAAGAGTTTGTGTATCATTTATTTAACTTTTATTGTAATATATAAACTATGATTATCGATCAATAGAGAGAGACATATAAAAAGAATTGCAGATTAGAAAACTAATTTGTAATTGGGCAGCATAGGGATACTACTTCAATCAATCATTTCAATTATGCATCATCCTATTTGTATCTCTGATATCGAGATTTCTTTTTACCAAACTATAAAATAATTACTCTTTATATTAAACACATATTGTAAATATTTATCTTGAATCGTATTCATTTACTGACATTTATTGCTCATTCCTGATTTCATCTAATTTTAATATTGCGATTCATAAATAGCAACTAATGATTCAACTTGCTTTTTCAAGAAGTAAACGCACTTAGAACTTGAAAGTATATACTATTCAGTGATTATAAATTTATAAATCTGATACTTCTAATTGTACTAGTAACTTAAGCTACAAGATCACTGTCGTTACAATTATTTTCTTATCAACAAAATAATTGGAAGTCTATATATTTCTCATTAATGCAACTATTCGAAGAATATTTATATGCATTAATTCTCGACAAATTCTACAATTCATAATTGAAAAAATAAATAAATACACAAACGTGTAAAATTCATTAATAGACAAGAAATAACGAAACATGCAAATATGATGCAATGTTTAAAAATTCGTGTAAGGCGTAAAAATAAAATAAATAATAAAGATGGGGCCTATGACATCGCTATAAATGTTATAAACTATGCAAATTAGAACGCATAAGAAAATCAAACGCTGTGCGATAGAATTATAGCCAAAAGAGAACTACATAACAGCTATTTATACTGTTTACTCTATATTGTTCGAATTTGTAAGAGAGTCTACCTGACTTAAGTGCCATGTTATGCTTCTTGAAATGCATTTATGTACTCGACATCACATACTTCTGTTGAGATCAACTATTATTCGTATTGGTTACTGTTACGACTAAAATGTAATATTTATAATAATACGATATTTGCGATCACAAATCAATATTACAAATTATTCATAATATTTATTTAAGGACTGTGTTATAGCGTATATGAAGCATATCTTGTCAAAAGCGTTTAAGTCACAAAGTCGCTTTTTATATGTTAAACAAAGAGTAAGTCTAGAGTATCGTTACGCTACAAAGAAATTATTTATTTAACTTGACTAAATACGACAGAGAACGCTCTGTGTATTGTAACTTAGTATTTAACTCCAAACTGATAATTCTTCCAAATTATATGTACAAATTATTGCAGAAAAAAATGAAAATTATTGCTTGTACATTCCAATTAAAGCGGTAGCATTTTATAATGAGGATGTAGAAAATGTCAATTTATAGAATATCTCATTAAATCTTTTGATTCCGAATAAGTTGATTGATGAAGAAATATACTATATAAGTATAATTTTTTAAATGCACGCATAAAAATGAAAATTGTGCAAGTATAACGTAAAATGTTTTTCTTTAAGGCTCGAAAAGTGCATTTTACGTTTTATTTAATGTAAAGTTATCCCGTTTTTAAAAGGAAAATAACTTTAATCCGATAATTCTTAATTTCGATAAGTGTTGTAATGTAAAAGCGAATCGATCAAAGGTTGGATATTTGCACAGTACAGCTTTGATTTATGATTAATATATAGGTACAAATATATATTTAATATCAGAATTATTCTAAATACGCATTCATGCATGAGATGCATGGTGCGTTTAAATTTTAAATGCTAGTTCTATTAATGAAATTTCTGTTCCCTTCAATTATCGGAAATTCAATGATTGTTTATTTGTATGTAAATGTTGTATATTTGATTTGATGCGTCTATAAATAAGTATTTCAATTTTATTTTAGTATCGAATTTAACGCAAGGACTTTTTATGATTCAAGTAAATACGTCTTCGAGATCATTGATACACATTTAACTCTAGATTCGATTTACCGGTTGTATTAGTTCATACATATTTTCATGCCCGACGACTTCTTGTACAGAACGATAAGAAACATTCATGTACAAAACGTTGAGAAACATACAGATAGTTTTAATATGGATATACTTGACACAGCAACCGCACGACTTCTGCAAACCGAGTATTCCATGTCAATGTTGTTAGCAAAAGATACGTGTATAAATATTATAAATATAGCAATACATATAGAAGATACAACTGATTGTATTATAATATTATTTGTCGGACAATTATATTTGTCAAAAGGATTACTTTGCGTCGGATGGCTTTATTTGATTGTTGCATTAATTACTTTTATTTCTCAATCTAGTCCAAATGAGATTAGTAGCAAAACAATAGCATTGATATATTTTGTTAACTATTGTGTTGTGATTACTTCCTGTATGGAAGATCTAACCGTCGAAGTAAGCTGTACTAATCTTAACTTCTTCTAATGTATTTGTAATATTTGGAGATTTAGGTCGAAATCGATATAATTTCGCCGAATTCACAGATGGATAGAGAGAAACGAACAATATGAGCGTATAATGATTTTCGCTTAATTATACCGATTTCCATCCTCGCAAATCATGAGTGTCAATGCGTCGTTAAACAAGCAAAATAATATGATACAAAAGTAATAACACGTTTTTACAGCTGGGAAACATATATATGTATACGTTGTAACAATGGATGTTATTAATACACACGCACGTTTCTTACATTGCTACATTTTCTTAAGCTCCATAAAGATAATTTTAAGATGTTAAGATACGAAATATATTTAATAAAAAAAAATAAAAAAAAAACGGATTTACATATATAAAGTTGTAATTCACGATGCGACACCTTTATCATTACTGTGATTTGCGAGGTAATACGAAAAACATATGTAATCTGCATTGAATGTTCGAATTGCTGTTAAATTTTTGACGAATTATAACATAATATATACACGATGAGATGGTGCGTTATTTACTTTTTAAGCGATAATCATCCTATTCTGCTTCCAGCTCTGTTCGATGTAAATAAAAGTCTAAATGTGTCTAAATACTTACCTCACTTGAGAGAAACTTTAAAACGAAGATATATGTACGTGTGTCATGTTTTTCCCGAAAAGCAAAATTAAATATACTCTATATGTTCCTTTTTTTCATTTTCTCCCGTAACACATTTACTCCCGATAAACCTGGAAAAGATGTCTGCTTAATTGTAAATAATTCTCAGAACAACGCTCTGCAATCTACTTTCATTCGCGATAACAAAATTGTTTTCTATAATTATCATCGCGAATATTTTATTGGACTCTTTTTGTATCTATCATCATGACTGTCGTGCGTCCGTGATATTTAAATTCGAATTCCTATACCAAGATCATAACTGATATGACTTGAATACGCAACGTATATACGATTGCAGGTCGCTTTTGTTATCGCCTTTGTTCCGAGTTCCGAGTTTGTGTTGCAGTTTGGTTTGCGTTATTCGATGTTGATGTTACTTTAATTTTTCATGTGTTTGACGTGAGGAAATGCGTTTAACATGGTTACCGGAGAGGATTGTTCTTGCGCCGACACGACGGAACCTTCCAATTTAACGTCCTTGCGCTCGGATGACGCTACCTCAGCCATAAATTCTGATGTAAATGCGGTCTGCACCGAGACGGTCGATAAGAGGAACGACGCCGTTGAGACACCCAAAGGCATATTTTCTGCATTTTTTTTCAAGCGTTCTGTGAAAGCAAGCTATATATGTACAAAGCGTCCGAAAATTACGCCAAATATTCTTTTGACAGCAAATTTTTTAGCGAAACTGTTGTCAATTTTTTTCCCCAAAAAAATGTCTGTGCATGGATGGAGGTCTATGATTTAGTCCCTTGTTTTACCTTACACTAGGTCTATCCTATTTACTTTCATTTATCGTTGAACAATCTATTTGCGTTTTGCATGCAGAAACGGACTGCAAGTGTTCCGATGCATCACTGGTCGCAACTTATTGCGTAGCCGCGGCAGCCGATATCCCGTCTGCGGTCCCAGGAAGACCGGATCGCCAGTCGCAGCGGAAGAAATCGAAGAGTCAGCCACCTGCGACGCAACTTAAATCGAGTTTTCCGTGCCACTGTCATAGTCACAAAATGTAACGCTGTTGCGCTTGTCGTTATCTCGTTAGCTCATTTATTTCTCAAAGCAGATTTATCGTTCCAGCAACGGCTACGTTCTGCCTGTGAAACTCAAGGAAGGTACCTAGAGACGCCGTCGAGACGCGCACCGAAGGTATACAGTGTGACGGTGATCGTATTTTTTCAGATAAACCGCAATCGCGTCCGTTCTGGAGCCGCTGGAAACGGCCGAGAAACGGCAAGAGGGACAAGATGTATGAGATAAAGCTGAAACAAGTTCAGTGTCCTCACTACGCCAAGCCGCGTCTAAATGGCACGCCTAAACAACACCTCGACGCATTGCAACCGCCGTACGAGTTTCAACCCTTCGTTTCCCGCGAGGAACTGTCGGAAGGGATACCGAGTAAAAACGCCAAGGACGAGACCGGCAAACCGAAACCACTTAAATATCCAACGAAAACGAAACTCAAGAAGGAGGCAATAGCGGAGAAGATCGAGATCTACTATTTTGACCATGGAAACTCCGCGTGGGTATCAACCACTCGACGAGAATATTTCTCGAATATAAAGAATGTTCCCCAATTTTGCTTTACGTGCTCTATGCAGCGAGCTCTCTTCAATTTTTAGAATAAATTGTTTCTAAATTAATTACAATCAAAAGATCAACGAAACAGTAATTAATTACTCGGATATAATACTTCTCGCAGATATTATCGAACAACCGATTGCCATCCTGTACTAATTACGGACAAGTGCGCCGAAAAGACCGATCAGGCAGCGACCCGCTTTTGGGCGGAGATCTTCGGCACGATTCACATTGGTATCGCCTTCGTCACGGCCTTTATTCTGCAGCTCCTACGCTTTGTGCTCTACAGCGTAATCCGGCCGTTGACAGTGGGGATACTTCAATTGATAGCGGATTATTTTGTGAAACCACTGCTGTCTATTTTGTTTAACGCCCTCGTGCAACCTGTATTGATTTTGTTCTACAATATCGCGACGTCGTTGAGGGACCTCTGCGAACCGATAGCCGAGGCGATGGGCCTGTTCCTGAGGGAAATCGCGAATCTCTGCGCCGCGATCAGGCTCGTGGAGGTGAAGCACGTTCACGCCCCGACCACTGCTACTTGAGCTCGTAAACGAAAATTGGAGACTCTTGAAGATCGAGCTTTAGTAATTTGACTAAAGATTCTCAAAGAGCAAACACATACGCTCGACAATAGCAAAGCTAAAATGTGAAAGTTATAAAATTGCAATTTTGCTCGAGTACAGAGATTGGCCGAATAACCTTCATATTTTAGCATTCTCAAAGGATTTTCACGAATCCGAGGATCACAGATCCATTCCTGAGAGGAATCTGCATTCCTGCGTGACGCACGTTCGATTCATCACCAACAACACATGCCTTAACACCAGGTATATATTTGGTATTATTTTAACTTTACAATATTATTATTGTGTCATTTTTTTACAGAACAAATTATCTCTTATAGCAACTAGCTTTGTGTCAATAATAATCAATGTTCTTTGTCACTTTCGCGCATTCTCTCTCTCTCTCTCTCGTTCGCTCTCGCTCTCTCATCTTCTTTCTTTCGTTCTTTCTCTCTCTTCCCCTTTCTCGTGTATCTTACCATTTAATAAATTATGTACAATCTCACAAACAACAAACAGAGGAACCTAATTACATCATTTAGTTGTTCACACTTTGCTATGTACAGGTACTACTGGTATATCTTTTCTTATTTTTACAGAATCGCTGCTTTCTCTCATTCTCTCCCTCGCACTCTCACTCTCTTTCTCTCACTCTCTCATACTTCTTCTCTCTTTTACCGGCCGATCGTATCGCAATAAACCTTATTTTTCGCATGTAATCTACAAAAAGAAAAAAAAGGAGACAAAAAGAAACCGAATGAACGAACGTATCGCCTATCGTCACCTAGTCTCAGGAACTGCAACCTCTGCTCGCTCGCTATGACGCATCGCAGCGATCTAGGTGGTACTGCTAGTGTTCGTGGTGGTCGGAGTCTCCTGGATGGCTAAGGTCTGCGAAGGCGCGGATGTCGAGTCACCTGCAAGCAAGCAGCCAAGGGAGGGGGATCAATAACATAAAATCAAGCGTGTATCTCTCCGGGCTGTATAACGTAGTAGACTAAATATACGCTTAATGCACCGTAATTGAGTTCGTCCCTTAATCGCGCGTAACTTTGACCCGTAACTGACAAAGGAGAACCTTCTCTCTCTCTCTCTCTCTCTCTATATATATATATATATATATATATATATGTATCGATAGTCGCCAACCCTGCTTTCGATAACGAACACCGCGGGAGTTATCGAAATCACTTCCATACACAGCCATTCTTTTTTTATATAAACAAATTCTTCTCTAGCTCAATCCGAGCATCGATTTGTGATTCAATCGTCTGCTTCGTTAAGGGTAGTTATGTAATATGTAGTTGTTATAGTAACGAGAAGATTCTCTGATGAAGGTGACCCCCTATTGATCGTCAAGAAAGAAATATTCCGTCGCTCAAAATGCGCAATCCAGTCTCGGATCTCTCGCCGGCATTGCGTAATCGGGATCGATCAATACCACATCGGCGGCGACGACGCGACGGTCGCGACGGCAACGTATAAAACTTACCCAAGAGGGCGGCCTCCAAGTCCCCCAGGATCTCCGTCTCCTTGGGGTCTATAAGGTTGAAGCGTTGATTAAGGAGCGTGAGGTGGGCGAATACACAATTGAGGTGAGCGTGCAACCCCAAAAGCGCCACCTCCCTGAAGTGGCAGTGGTAGATGTGTGCCACTACGTGGTACAGTAGCCGCAGGATCTTACGCACTATCGACTCGAACGAGCTCGGGAACTCGTTTGCTGAAAAACATCACGGCGAAATTAACATCGGTCGCTCTTTCGAGCCGCTTGATTATATAACGTAAACACGAATAAGGTCAATGATAAACCGATCGATCAATAATAAATCTTGGAAGCGTTACGTACTAATTGTAAGTAAAGTTATAACGTAGTTAATTAATTACATTGAGATATATATGCCAGTTAAGGGAAAGACAACTTACCATATTTTGTAGGGAATATAGTTTCGTCGCTAACGGTGCGTTGCGTAAATGTCATAACGTAGTCTATATATTGTGGCGCCGCAACCCTCGTTTTCTTTCCCTTTTCGTCGAACCACAGATACGTTCTGGAACAATAAATCAATCGTCACAAATCGATCGACTGTTTCGAGTGCAAAATGACATGACGTGCATATGACGTACGTAAACAATTTCGATCAAACTTGCGTTGATGAAAGATGTTTTGTTGGAAACACGATGACAATGTGACTGTGCACTTGGCAAAGATCGTATATTATATAGATATCAGGGGATAGAAACCGCGACAAAAACTGACAGTTCCAGTTACTGAAAGAGCCGAATGGATGTTTACGCTCCAATAAAAGTATCATTAAAAGACGCTACATTTCTTGAAAACCTCTTTCGGAGCTCGGGAACAAGGGGACACGTACCTTAAGCCGGGGCCGGTCATGTCGGGACAGCCCGTCATGGTGCAGAACTCGGATATCGTGCCGTAGACGAGATTAATATGGTCAAACAATGCGAGGGTGTGCGACGCCAGCCACTCGTTGTAGTCCAGGCCGGGCGGTAGGTCCACGAGCATCCTCAGGTCCAGCTCCGGTAGCTGCCTCTCGAGGGCGGCCTCCTCCAGGTACAATTTCGGATCCTCCGTGGTTCCCGCATCCTTCTCCTTTCGTCTGGCCTTTCTGCAAAACGAGAAAGCGGTCGCACGGTCAGTGAGACAATTCCTCTGGAAAAGTTCTTTTCAAAACGCTCAAGCCAATCAAGCAGAATCACGGATGTCGCGTGTAAAAGGCGAAAATGTGTACATGTAACACAGCACAGCCTCGTGTGTGGATGAGATCAATAGGCACGCTGTCCGAAACCAAATTGATCGGTTCTTGGAGAGATTGTTCTTTATAAAATTTTATTGTTATGAAAAGAGTAGAGTTCACGATTAAGTAAGTTTGATTTGAACAGTTTATACAGTGATAAGAGAATACTTGCAAAAGAAGCGAGAAAAAATCGGATCTATTATGTAGAATATAGAATTGATATTGAATATTGAACTACAGAGAAAATAATTTAAGATTAAAATTATGAAAACGTGCCAATCGTAAATATAAATAATAATGTCATAGAAAATAATACACTAATATCGGTGCGGTATGTCGTTTAGGGCAAATCTCCGGGAAAGTCAACGAAAGTGCCAAGAAATTTTTTTACAACGCACCATCATTGTCGATTTCATAGGCGCGCTAATTTGCGGTCTCCAGATTGACCGGAACAGATTGAACAAAGCGTTTCGTCTTTAATCGGCTGACACGAATTCATTAATCAAATCGGTGAATTATCGGATTTGCACGATTACCCTCGACGCTTCCCGAGTCTATTCAATTTCTCTTTAATTTATCAGCGAAGCCGAGCGTGGTGTTTCTCACATCACGCTCTCAGGAACGAATTCTTTTTCTGCGTAAATAAAACGCTAGAGAACGTTTCCAACATCGCTTAATTAGAAATCTTTCGATGGAAAAAATCACAAAATAATATTGCTTAGTGGAAAATTACAAATAATTATAAAAATCGATTACAATGCGCTATTATCGTACGCAATGTAGAAATTTTACCTTACTTTTGATAGTAATATAGCTCTAACATTATAATATATATAAAACACTATATTTTACATATTAATAATACACAGGATGTCCTACTATATTGCTATATAAAATTTTAATCAATATTCTTATAAGCTTTAAAAAATTTTTTTCGTTAAGATAACAAGAAAGTATTTTTAGATGAAATTAATTAAATTTAAATACACTGGTATTGAATTTCTTGGACATAAATTGCAAAATTTTAATTAACGTTTGATGCCAGAAGATAAAACAAATTATGAACTGAGACCTAAGACGTTGATTAATTGAACCTTCGCAAAAGGAAAGTTTACTCCAAATAATTTGTTATCGGAACTTTATTCAAGAGACATCCTGTGTGTATTTAATACAAAAAATCAATTTTTTTTTTAAATATAATCATTAGTGGATACATATAGATACACATACATATATGAAATTGCGAGATAATACAGTAGAATCTTATTATTACGTGGGTGCAAAAGATTTGGCGTATCTGTCAAATAAAGTTAAAAGCAAAGTTATACATTTTTGTAGCACTTTTAGCAAACTAAAATAGTTATCATTGACTATGCTTCTTCTATCCAGAAAATAATTTTTTATTTGTTTTTTCGAAAAATTCAGATAAGTATCATTTTCCTTAAAAATGGAAAGAGAAACTTTTTGCACCAACTAATAATATTCTAGTAAAAATGAAGAAAGTAAACGGTAGTTCCAATTAATGCGAATCGCACAAGAATACGCAACTAACATATAGAGAAGTGTTCTTGTCTGCACGTGAGGACTAAACATTAACAACTGGTTTTCGGCTCGAGCTTGCTCAGTACGGCAGCAGCCGTGTCGCACATTCAGCTTCCTGCCAGTGAAAAATGCAATTACATGCAATAACGATAGCAGCGAGGTTCAGCCACGTCTACACGATCCAAAGCGCGCACAAATCTCTCTCCAGAAAGCGCACATGCTTTCCATGCTCCTGGAAAGAAGCTGCATCTCCGCATAGAAGGAAAAAGGCTGACGTAAGTCAGCCCAGATATACAAATTTATCCTTGTCCAATGACGTGTGTCTCTAATCGCGTACAACAGTCATCTCGTACAATAATACTCTCTCGTCTATGACGCTATCGATGCCTCGGGCATATGTTACAGCAATTTATTACGGACACTCGACTCTTCCCATTTCAATCCGTATATCTCGCGTAGAAGATGCGCTTTAATTATACCGGGCTAATTTCCACGTTACGGCACGCACATATGCACATATGTATCTACACGATATCGTTTTTGCGGGGGGGGGAGGAGGAGGAGGAGGAGGGAAAGGGGGACGGCCGGGGCGGAGAGGACAGGAAACTCACGCGACTAGCTCGCCGAAGAGCCGGATCTTCCTATGGCAGGTGTCGAGCAGGGAGAGACGCGAGGAGGAGGCGCTGCTCGAGCTGCCGGCGCCGGTACCGGCGCCGCCGTGGTGGACCGGCGTCGGCGGCGCTGAGACGGTCGTGGCCGTCGAGGATGCCACCGCGGCCGCCGCCGCCGCGGCAGAAACGGATGCGGAAGCGGAGGAGGGCTCCCGTAGGACGGTGACGGCGCCGCGCGCCGGCGAGCGTAACATCGTTCCCGTCGTCTTCGTCGTCGCGATCGTCGTCGTCGAGGACGATCTCCTCGGCCTCGGCGCGCCGCCCTCGTGCCCGAGGATCCGCTCACGCACGCTGGGTAGGCACCAAATCTTGTTCGTTTGTCATCGAACGTTGGTCAGCACGCGCCGGGACGGCTTTCTCCGGATCTCCCTCTTATGCAGAGACCGGTGCGCGGTGGCGATCTACACTCGGCCGAGAATCCTCGAGCGTGTTAAATAATCTCTTTGGTATCGAGGACGGAATGTTCGTATCGAGGGATATATCGGAGAATCTCCTTTCGGTGCACCTGTTAATGGCAGGTTTGAAAATCGGTCGGATCCGTATAGATTTTGATTTCTTCTCTGTTCCGCGCTCCTCTTCTTTTTCTTCTCTAAAATCCGTTCTAAATACTCGTGTACTATAAATGTGTTCAAGTTTCTTAGTAACGATATTTTCTCACTCCGTGCTGAAAAAACGGGGAGTAATCAGCAAATCACTTAATAGTCGTGCATCTCGGATTTGCAGATCTTAATTTTCCTAGCCGTGATATCTTTTACACGCTAAAAGAACGTGAGACTGATGTCAAGTGTCACTTGATTGTCATGCTTCTTAAATGCGTTCGGTTCTTTCACAGAGAGTTCATATGCGTTATTCCCTCAGATGATTTCCTCGGATAATTCCTCCAAATTGAAAGCGGCCTAGCTAAAGTAATCTCGAACTCTCGTTCATCTCGCCGTGTTCATCGGCTTACCAGGTCTGGCGATTTGTTTAGTAGCATAGATGATGGTGACGCCCGATCTGCTATTCGGCTCGAGAAGAAATATGTAGCTCGCGGGAAGACGCTGCTTGGAAGACAATCGATCTCGTTTACGGTAGTCGTGAAAGATCGTTCATCGTCGATCTGGAGCAAAATTCGAGCGTTTGCTTTCGGTGAACCGTTTACCGGAACCTTTTATCGGAAAAGAATAATGATTGAAGCAGAACCCGCGTATAGCTACTGTGCGGATTAATGTAGGTATACTGATAGTCCCGAATTTCCATTTTGATCAGCGTAGCAGATACGAGGCTGTACATACGAAATTATTATCGCCCGCGAAATAATTACACCCGAGGAATCTACATTTCGGAGTATCAATAAATTGCATTTCACCCCGCTTTCTCTCACGTTCTCTCTCCTCTACGTACTCTCTCGGCGTGTCCTCGCGGCGATCCGCCAATCCAGAAAAATTCGGGCAATACGCGTAGCTGGCGCGACGCCAGGCCGGCCAGGCTTCTCGTTTTTCGAGCTATCGTCGCGAGTCTGTCGCTTCGATGTCTTTCAGGAACTGGGTTATCACGTACACGTGCGTCCGTAACGCCACGAGGAAAAATATAGCTAGGAGCTGGGGGGGATTAGCGATTCCGGTCGGCCAAAATAGAATCGATGATCGTCTCGTGACGAGTACCTCGAGCGAGGGCGGAGAAGTTCGGGCGAGTTCGTGCCTTAACTAACTTTTCGCGCATATGGAATTACGCCCCGCAATATCCCACAAACGTGCAGAACTCGCAGCTATCGTGTTACGAAGTTCGGTATCGCGATTTTGTTGACGTTAATGAGTGTTGAATGTAGAGAATTATCGGCGAAATCTAGCTTACTGTGATACGGTGATACCAAATGTAATATGGCACAAAAACAAAATACAATATAAATATAATGAATTTTATCAATATAATGTAAATATTGTAAATCATCATTAGACAACGTCAATTAAAGAACGTAGTACGAATAAACGCGTTTCATTCTAGTGGACGCTCGTTTTGTACTTTATACTTTGCCTTCGTTTTTTCGCGAGCGCTTGTTTTATTGGCGCAAAAGTCCACATTGTTTCCGCGAACGTTATTTCCTGCCGCGAGTTATCGGTGCGCAGGTAAAACGCGAACTTTGCGCTAGACCGAACTCTCATAACACACGCGGCAGAAGTCGAGAGAGACTTATGTTTTCTGAGATTAAAACGATGCATGCGATCACCGTTTTCCTTTTACGATCTGCTTTTCACAAAGAGAAAATAGTCACTCAAGAAATATCTTATATCTTAAAAGATAAAAAAAAAACAGAATAATATAAAAACCTCGAGGGCGCGTGTGTGTCACGCAAAATGATTTTATGATAATTCACGTAGATTAAAAAATAGAGATCTCTCAGCGGGTAAGTCTACCTTATTTTAATAATTTACAATTATGACTACGCTGCAATTTACTGACAGTAACGAGAAATAACAGTGCGCACTGGCGACTTATCATCAACCCGGTTAGCCGTCCGAGCGGAAATTCGAGCGTCGCCGCGGCCGCATCGCGTCGATGCGTCGCGAAGTGAACGAAATCGAGCCAAATAGCTACCGACGATTTCAAACAACTCGACGGAGTCGTGACGTTTGCGTCCTTGATCGTGACCCGGACGAGGTCACGGCGGTCTTCGTCCAAAATTTAATCATGCAACCCGGGAGTAGCGATTTACCGAACAAAGATAAGTTGCGATTTTCCCTTCCGACGCAAAATTTACGTAATATTAATATAAAATTCATGTATTATTTATATTATATACAATATAATATATACGAAATAACATTTTCAATTTATTTTTGTGAATGAAATACGCTGCCAAATTTGGCGATCTATTTCAAGAACGCCAAAGTGTCTCTTTATCCTGCGGGAATTAAGAAAGAAATTCCACGTCCATCTGCTTGGGACTAAATTCAGCTACTTCGGGCTCGATTCTGACAGAAAAAATCCGTCACGGTCGGCCTCTCGACGAGAATCCCGAAGGATCAGGGGAGTAAATAAAGGACCACCTTATTTTCTCGTTCCCTAGAGCTCCCGAAAACATAACGTTTTCTAAAAAATTCACGAGAATTTCTAGGCAGAAGGTCTATTTAACCTCCGGTTTATATTGTTTCAATCTCCTTTCTTTCTCTTATGTATATCCCTCTTTCATTACATAATAATAATCCTCTGTTTAATTTCCAACTCTCAGAGATAATAATTTCCACTCTTTTCCAGGATGTTCATCGCGCAAAATGCAATGGAATTATTCTGACGTAAAAAACGCTGGCAAACAATTCTTTTCAGTTTAACGGACTTGAAAAGGCATCATTAAACTCTCTATAGATATTTTGAAGAAAAAAAATTTTATCAGTGTTTTATATGTATATTTCATGTTTATTCTCGTCAATATTCTTTTCATTGATCAGCCTGTCTAAAAAAATACACGTTGCGAACGTTTCCTCGCGAGATCATCGCAACCTATCATGCCCTTCTCTAATGCCTAATCGAATCACGCTGCATCGCGCCCGCAGATCGCTGTCATGGACCTTATGGACCATATGACAGATCACGACGAGCGGAAAGACGTTTTCTCTTTCACGTTGAAAGAACGAGAGAGGCGGGAGTGGTATGCCGTCGTAAACTTTCTAAACCGTACGCCGATCGTACGTATCGAGCTGGCCGTCGTTCCGACGAGGCGTTGTCCGCGCATTTCGCGGCCGCGAGTCGGGGATCCGGAGACTTTTCCTCTTAATTCCTCCTCCTTCTCTTCTTCCTTCCGGAAGTGAACGTAGCTCGAAGTGTCGCGACCCGACCTCACGTGACGTAACGCGACGCGTCGCCGTCAAGCGCACGGACGCGACTGCCGAGGGTGTCGTGGCCGAGATAGCGGAGTCGTTATCGGAGGGAGGGCGAAGGGAGCCAGCTGAAACGCGCCGATGTGCAGCGCGAATTAGAGCCGATATGCCCGGATACCAACAAATATCTACCGACAGTTTCGCTATGCGTTTCCTGGAAAAGCTCCGACATTTTTTGGATTCTCGGAATCTTGAAAAACAACGTGAAAAGATTAATAATTCGTTAACAGAGCAGAGAAAAGTAAATATACGGAACTTGCCGCTTTGATATATTTGTAACGGTAAAAGAGTTAACAAGAGTGAACAAAGGTTACAGAATGGAATTTGGTACTACTGCTCCCAGATACGATTATTAAAAGGCAGCACAGTAACGAGATGGTGCTTTGAAGTAAACTATTCAGTCGATTCGTGTTAGACGTGCCAAATAATTTCTGGACATGATAAACGTGCCTGGAATCAGGAGCATTGCCTTTCATTATCGTCCCTGCTTGATTGTCGCACCAACCTAACTTAAATTTATTTAATTTAAATAATTTACCTAATCGCCTTAATTTTATTATCAGATTTATTTTAAATTAGTTATTGAGCTAACAACGTTTATCGATGCTCTTTTGTTTCACATTGTGTTTAATGTATATTGGGGGGGAGATCCTCCTCCCAGCATCTCGTTCAATTATTCGACTATATGCGCAGGACCGAGGCACATGCTCGCGCATGCACATTTCTATCCGGTGAGCTATTCGGTCGACGCTGTTTCGTGCTCCACGACATTGCGTGTGATATTAATGCAATCGCGAGATATGAGCGCGTTGATCTCTGCCAGATCTGACCTTCCCTTGCCGAACTCGGAGCTGGAAGGGATTAGCATGACCGCGGAACACTGACCAGCGCACATAAATTCCGATAGCTTCGCAAAGAGGAACTATCGATATTTATATTAAAGCCATACGGAACGTTTAACACAAAGCGCAAAGATAGAACAAATGCCTTTGTCGAGTATAGTATGTTTAGAAATAGAAAAATTGAAATATTACAAATATATTTGATACACTTATACATTTTGTACTTAAAAAATCAAGTATCAAAAACCCATTTTACGTATCTCTATCGTGTAATCTATCGTGTCGTGTTCTCGTAATTTTATTTAAAATACTTATAATTTATAATCAAACCCCTGTCCTTGAAAAATTCAGAAATGTGTAAGACATAAAAATATATAAAAATAATCTAGAATTTATTTTAAATCTGGATCTTAAGATAAAAATTGTAGCTCCTGCAATTACAAGCTTGAGTGGAAGCCCATTTTTCTTCAATGAACAAGTTATTAATAGCGAGTAGCGATCAATCGATTGATGCCAGAAGCCAGAAATATCTATCCAGCGTGTGCATACATAAAAAACGGGCTTTGTCAAACGAATACCAATTTCAGTCGCAAAATTGAATTAACTTGGACACGCCTCGTGTCCGTCCGCAACGATCGGAGTGCGTCGCGCGTAGCCACAAAAGTGCGACACCCTCGCCATTTACCCTTTTCCCCAACGAGGAAAACGAGATATCCGACAAAATGTCCAATGAAATTAGTTCCGCCGGCTTCGGCCAGCCGGAATATCCGCGAATTTCGGAGTCACGTTCAGGTCAACTCGATTTATTCACGAGAGGACGGTAAACTTATTTATTCCCGTCGCATTTTCTGCCGTACTTTGTTTCTCTTCTCCCTTTCTTGCTTTTCCCCCTCAAAGAGCCTAATATGTATTGCGCTTCAAAGGGACAGTCACGGGTATGCACGGAGGATATAGAGGCAAGAAGAGGGAAGAGATGTCCGTCGTGAAGGACGAGGGACGGCGAAGAGGAGAAAGAAAGAAAGAGGGAGAGAAGCGCGAGGGCGGCAATGCGACGGTGGTTGCGCCACCACGGCACGGCGCGGCGCGGCGGCGTGTGTCGGATCAGCTGTGAGTCGGGTAACACGAGTCAGCTGACTGTCGAACGGACGGCGGGCAATGCGCGTGGCGCGGCGGCGAGGGGTAGCGGTGCCCCGAGCCCCGAGCCCCGAACCCTGACTCTGCGACAATCAATATTCCGCTCCACCCCCGCCACCCGCCGCGCCACGCTGCTCATCGCTCCGCGCAGCGCGCGGATATTCTCTCCCATTCTATCTCTCTGATCTTTCCCTCGGATCATGTGTCGCTTTGTATCTTTGTATCGCGCATCAGTCTTCCTCGATCGATTTTACGTGATTATTCAAAATTCGAAATCTTTAATTCCCCCACTCCGGATTATACTTGCAAATACAAAACGAACGTAATGCAATATAAGCGGAAGCTCACTCGGCGACGAGTGCAGGACTGCAGAATGAGCTCACACGTTATGCGCTTCTACTTTTGAAACACAAACGCTTCCGGTTCTGCCAAAAATTTTCATCACTTTTATTTGATTTGAATGATCTGTTACCAGGCGGTGTAATCTTTCGAAGATCAAAGAGCATACCCGAAAATATCCCGCATATTTCGAGCAATTTTTTAGTTTCATATCTTTGAAGAAACGTGCACGAAACGATTGCGATGTATCTATTTTCGTGCCGGGGAATTATATTCAAATGGTCGATGATGCAGCATGCCTCAAAATAGCAAAAAGAAATAACTCGTTTGTTATGCCATTGCCGTACGCATCAGGGAGAACGAAAATCGTGATACGAGACAGACTCGCGGCACTATGATCAGTATGAATAGAGATTGCCATCTCCAAAACTGTTTCAGACAATAAAAGCTTCTTCATACATAACTGCGAGTGATTTTCAATGGATGCTGATCAGAGAAGGCTCTTCCCTGCTTATCCCTGTACCTGTTTATCACGAGATACGTAGACTAGCCATCAAACATGATTATATACTTGGCAAAGATAAAGCGAGATGCTGCATCGATAATTACCGGGAGATTATCTGGCAGATCCGGCAGAGTAATCTACGTCAGAAATTATAGCGCAAAGCACAAGGCCCTCGAGATTAGACTCCACAGTTTCCGCATTGAGTCCTTTAACGACCAAAAGCCAGCGATCGATAACGATTAAAGCTAGGGACAGAGGTTGAATCCTTGAGGTTGAATCCTGTACGTTAGCTTTGACAACGCGGTCGTCCGGGTCGTCCGGGAGATCGCAGTCATGGGGAAATAATTATCGAAACGATCGGCCGTCGAGGGGATCGGGGGATAGGTCGGGGGTTGGCGCCAGGCGCCATCAGGGGGCCACTGGGGTTACCCTCTTCTGCGGGATTACATCCTTACAGGATGCGGATCGATGGACGGACGAACGTTGGCGCCTCAAAGGCGCCTCCGCGTGACGTCACGGCACTACCCCATCGATAAACATTTCCCTCGCGTTTGTTTACCCCCATCATGCGCCACCACTCCCACGGGGGCGATTCGCCAAGAAACTCTCGCGAGTTACGTATCTCGACCTCCGTCCTTGCCTTGTCGACGTTCTCAAGGCTGGGCATCGCAAATGGGCATCGCTGGGCACCACAAAGTATAAAAGATAAAAACGAACATGGAACAAATATAATTTTCCTACTTTTAAATTAAGAGTGTGACAAGTGGATAAAATTGTATTCGCTCTTCCAGATTGGACAAATTCCGCACTGCGCGTCAATCTGACGCTTCCTCCTCGCACAATCGACTTGCGTGCAAACACTTCCGCTCAGACGGAGGTTTTCCCGTCTTGCGGTGTGTGTGTGGCACGACAGTTTGCGGTTCGTCTGTGGTTTCCGCGAAACCGGCCTTCTCGTCGCGTCTCGCCGCGCCTGACGTCTCCCAGCCGGAAGTCCATTAATCGGTTCGTGTTTCGTGTCGCCCACGTAACTGCTCGTTCTCCGCGTACCGAATATTACAGGATAAAGGACCATCGCCTCCCGACGCAGAGTGAATCTTTTGACAAGCAGGTAAAAAAGATCGCAACACGCATTCGCGATTATACGCGGGTGATAGTAATCGCCTCTAGCGATTAATCGATTGGCAACGCGATATCGGAGTAAGTGCCAGGCAAAAACGCGCTAAACCAACTATGACGCCAGAAAAAAAACCCAGATGAAGGTAATAGCCGATGGGTGATTTCTTTTTACCGTGACCTTATCACGGTGTCAATGTCAGGATGTTAATCAGCTTAATGAAAATGTGTGATCCAATTCAACGCGTTTGCCACGCGACAGAAACTGGCACGCATTCGCGAGCGAGATATTCCTCTCATCAATCCGCTTCATTTCGCTTAGAGCCAAATGAGCCATCAACGGCCTCGCATTTCGGGAATAAACGTCACGCCACTACTTTGATGTGTCATTATCATACGCAGCGTCACTAGATCATAATAAATTTTGCGGTCTCTCCCTTTCCCATCGTGTCCCACCCTGTAACATTAAAACGCAAATACCAAAAGCGCACGCATAAATTGCTCATTTTTCTGGAACGTAATATTTTTCGCACTTTAATTTTTCTCTAACTACGACGTATTTCTATCCCCGAAGGGCATTATTTTCTTTTTAACCACGTGTGCAAGGTTTAGAAATCAATGTTTGTACAAGTGCTCGATCACGGCCGATCCCATGTCTTCAACTGGACACGGTCGTCATTAAAAAAAACGAGGTCATGTCGTCGTCGTCGTCGTCTTAATTCTGATATCGATCCAAGCGGAAGATATCGAAGTGTGAAACTTGCCCATCCAATAGCACTTTGCTAAATGCAAATATTGACGTAGCCTTAATCGTATGCTGCACTACGCTGACGCATTTCGAGAAGAGATGTAGATATACAAGGTATCCTCACAAGGCCTCCTGAAGAGTATGGTCTCCTTAAGGGAGCTTGTTTCTATACGGTCGATAGACGAAAATAGAAGGAAAAGAATCATAAACGCAGTATGAAGCTTTACTTGTCTTGTATATTTCTTTAAATATTTTATGTACATTTCCGACAATACGACCTTCTTTTCTTTCATACGGCCTTCCTTCTTTTTCATTTGATCACTTTAACAACCTCCCTCAAGGAGACCACTTTTTCTTCAAAGACGCGGCGAAAACCAAGTTCCATTAGCTATCCACGCATTTAAATCTTAATTCGCTGAGACTTTTTAATTTTAAGCTACCTTGAAACTTGAATATACTCTCGCGCTAATTAAGTCTTTGGCAACTTTGCCAAGGAAACATCGACTGAAATTTTATTCGTAAGATAAAGTAGGTATAACGCGCATAAGTATATATATGAGTAAGGATCGATAATTAATCGCAGCGATGTTTGTCATGTAATAAAGTTAACGTTCGGCTAAAATGAATAATTTATGATCCTTTGCGAACTAATCCGAAATTAACAAATATCATACATGATATTTGCGCTTGGATTTAATTATAATTTTCATTTTCAGGCTATATCGCAGCCGCCGTACGCTATGTAAATGAACGAAAACGGATGAAAATCGTGTAAAATCTTCCGCGCTCAAAACGCGTCGAGTCATGACCCGTGGTGGTGTGGCTCGGACGGCCGAAAATCCATAACGAGGAAGAAGGGAACACGTCGGTTCGCGTCAGGAAAGTGGAGCGTTTTGAGACCACGCGCCGGGCAGTGCGACGAAAAACCGGTACGGCATACGAGCATCCTCGATGAGTTTCGAAAGCCGCAGAGCGGCCCGGCGCGGCCCCTCTTTGACCACCTCGAGCGCAGGACGACCGTGCCGTGGGGCACGTGCTGCGACACGTCACACACGTCCGCAACGTAATCACGTCGCACGGATACGTGAACAAAGTCGCGATACGACGCGAGTTGATGCGGCTGCGAGAACCCGCACTTTGAGGGAAAATATACCCGTTTTGAAAAAACAGGAATATTTTGTGTTACCGTCTAACGTAGGAATATCCCTGGCATTTCCGTCTCCGTGGGTTTTGAGATTACTTCGAGATCACAAACTCGTTCCCATAATAGAACTTGTCTCCGAATTAAATTTAGATTTCGAGGAAGATAGGTATTACGTCCGACGAGAAGCTTTCATCGTTTTCTAAATACGCTTTCGAGAATGAATTCAAGTTCTTCCGACTAATCCCTTATGTGCGATAACGCGAAATCCTCCAACAAAATCGCAGACAATTTCTAAAGTCTCGAGATATTATTTAGCTGACGCGATTGTTCGGCGCAAGATAATGCCGCTAAATACCGTACGTCATTAAAGTAAACAGCGAGAAGCAAACTGTGCAAACGGAGTCTTCTGCGAGAAACAGTTGTTCGATAAGACGGTTTACTGTAGCCGTACTCTTGCAGCTTCTTGTATTTTCTTCCGAGATTTATTTCGTAAAATTGTATGAAAGCAGGCGTTCGCGTTTCGCTCGCGTCTCAGCATCTCAATACTCGTTCACCTCCTCGTGGCGAGAGTATCTCGCCTTAGACCTTGTCGAGAGGAGTAAAACCTGCCAGTTCGTCCTTTCATAGAAACAGCTTCACCGCCTGATAAAACGATTTTTCGTGTTTTCGGCGGACGGCTTTTCGAGTGTAGCCTTCTCGTATCCCATTTACATTTTTTCACCGCGGTATCTCTCGCGAACAGATGTTGCGAAAAAGGAATAAGCACTTTATTCTCATATATTTCCCAACCTTATCGTGCCTTATGAGAAAGGTATGACCAGAATGCACTTCTTTTTATCGGACAGGCATATGAATGCCGCTCCGTTAAGCGGTGCCGTCCTTCCACGTGCGACTTGCGGGTGTTTCGTAACGATTTAAAAAAAAGAGAAGAAAAAACGGAAGACGTTACTGAATAATTGTGAATGTCGTTACTTTGCGATGACGCAAGTTTAATTGTTAAAGAATGAATCGAAGATAATTGCGTTAGTTTCCTTGTGCGTTACATTTTACGTCGTTGAATCGTTAACAAAAGTCCACATATCAGCGATAGCAATGAGACAGCGTACCTCTATCTTTCAGACGGAGATAACGGCAACTTAAGTTGAAAGACAACAGCATATAAAAAGAAACGTTTTAAATGACAACGCATTCTTTCGCGGAATATAATGATTTTCAGTCACAATTAACTGATTAGTACGGTAATTTTAGAATTGTGACACGTCCTGCTTGAGACAGAGACATATAAAGAAATATATCTAAAAATCTAAGATTTTGATGGGCCTCGAAGTTTAGAAACGATGATTCTGTGAGAATATTTTTCACCTATGTGAACCTAGCACCCGACTTTCGAAAAATTAATTTTTTTTTACGGAAAACGTTAGCATTTCGTTTGTAGTTGTTTGTAGTAACAAAAATTTCGTTTGTAGTTCAATACATTAAAAATTAGAAACATTTAAAAAATGACTCGCACCCCACTTTGAGATATCTCAAATCCGCTTACGCCATCTTCTTCAGAATCGTTTGTAGTTGTTTGTAGTGCTTTTCTTTTCGTTTGTAGTTGCACCGTTTAAAAGTTACAACAATTTAAAAAAATAAAAAAAACCTAACTGCCAATTTTTGAGATATCTCAAATCCGCTTGCGCCATCTTTTTCAGAATCGTTTGTAGTTGTTTGTAGTGCTTTTCTTTTCGTTTGTAGTTGCACCGTTTAAAAGTTACAACAATTTAAAAAAATAAAAAAAACCTAACTGCCAATTTTTGAGATATCTCAAATCCGCTTGCGCCATCTTCTTCAGAATCGTTTGTAGTTGTTTGTAGTGCTTTTCTTTTCGTTTGTAGTTGCACCGTTTAAAAGTTACAACAATTTAAAAAAATAAAAAAACCTAACTTTGCCAATTTTTGAGATATCTCAAATCCGCTTGCGCCATCTTCTTCAG
The DNA here is from genome assembly GCF_030848795.1 of Temnothorax nylanderi. Taxonomy (NCBI): domain Eukaryota; kingdom Metazoa; phylum Arthropoda; class Insecta; order Hymenoptera; family Formicidae; genus Temnothorax; species Temnothorax nylanderi. The sequence goes on from NW_027249122.1 coordinate 656,961, forward strand.
AATCGTTTGTAGTTGTTTGTAGTGCTTTTCTTTTCGTTTGTAGTTGCACCGTTTAAAAGTTACAACAATTTAAAAAAATAATAAAAACCTAACTTTGCCAATTTTTGAGATATCTCAAATCCGCTTGCGCCATCTTCTTCAGAATCGTTTGTAGTTGTTTGTAGTGCTTTTTTTCGTTTGTAGTTGAACCGTTTAAAAATTACAATTTAAAAAAATAATAAAAACCTAACTTTGCCAATTTTGGAGATATCTGAAATTTTTTTCAATTGTTGTAACTTTTAAACGGTGCAACTACAAACGAAAAGAAAAGCATTACAAACAACTACAAACGATTCTGAAGAAGATGGCGCAAGCGGATTTGAGATATCTCAAAAATTGGCAGTTAGGTTTTTTTTATTTTTTTAAATTGTTGTAACTTTTAAACGGTGCAACTACAAACGAAAAGAAAAGCACTACAAACAACTACAAACGATTCTGAAGAAGATGGCGTAAGCGGATTTGAGATATCTCAAAGTGGGGTGCGAGTCATTTTTTAAATGTTTCTAATTTTTAATGTATTGAACTACAAACGAAATTTTTGTTACTACAAACAACTACAAACGAAATGCTAACGTTTTCCGTAAAAAAAAATTAATTTTTCGAAAGTCGGGTGCTAGGTTCACATAGGTATATTTTTCTTATTACCCTAATTTTAATAATTTCTAATCCCTTCTACCTTTAAGCTTCTTACGTTCGAACGAAATAAAATCATATAAATCATTGATATAAAATCATTTCCTACGCAATCTAATACATCCTTAATGATAATACATTCGTATTTTTAAAAGCAACAGATATATATAATTATATACTAAGCATACTCTTTTAGAAACATATATATATATATATATATATATATATATATATAAGATATTTGTCTCAAATCATAAAACAAAAATATCGAAGTGAAGGTTATAATAAAATAAACTATTGGTGTGGTATTGCTTGTAAGAATTTCGCGATACAACTGATTTTAACCGTGCCACTGTATATCACCGACAGATGAACACCTTTGGCGAACGTGCATCAAAATTGTCAGTGCACTTTGTATCAACTCTGATTGGATTTCATGGGAACGCTCGAGAGGACGCTAACGTTATCGCTAATAATACCAGCGTCGTACCGACACACACATCGTCGTCGGTACGTACGTATAAGGGAACGCAAGTAGCGTTCATCGTCACGTCCGCGTCGGAGCAAGACGTAAGTAGAAACTGACCTGCAGAAACACGTGACAGTATCCTCGACGTCAATGGAGAGCGACGTCTCGATGGCGGAGTACTTGAGGACCTTCCTGTTCCCCAATCCGAACATCGGAACGCGAGCGCGGCGGTACCAGGGAAGCGCGGGCAGATGGGCCTGGGGCATAAAACAACGGAAAGGGCGGGGAAGAGAAAGGGGAGGGAGAACAAAAAGGTGAGAGAAAGAGAGAGAGAGAGAGAGAAAGGAAAAGGTAAAATGTATATCTACTCCGCTCCGGTTGATTGGTTGGAATCACTTGGCCGGCCGCTAGGCCAGCAACGGAGCACAGACTGACATAGCCGTTCTCCAGGCAGCGAGCAGGCAGGCAGGCAGGCAGGCAGGCAGGCAGACAAGCAGGCAGGCCACCGTTCGCCAGGTACCACCACCGCGCGAACGTCCACGTCGCGGCCGTCCTCTCCTCCTTCGCCGCCGCTGCCGTTGCCGCTGCCACTGCCGCCGCCACGACAGATAGAGAGAAGGCGGAAGAGAAAGGGGAAGACGCGGTTTATATCGCCGGAGGGAGAGAGGGTTCCGCCGCGTTCAAGAGGAAGCGGAGATCGGCGAGAGGGAGACGGAGAAAAAGACGAGAGATAGTACCAGGGGCTTCCTCAGGTCAGAGTATGGTAGAATCGCCGCTATACTTCCCCCCCTTTCCCCTTCTAGCTCGTGTCCTCGTCGGAACGGACTCGTCATAATACAATTAACGATTGACCGAGCCGAAACCGAACAAGTTCTCCTCGTTTATTACCGTGTTGCGACGCAACGCGACAGATCGTCCGATCACGGATTCCCAGTTGAGCAGTCCGTTGTCAGTCGAGCAGTTCCTCGTCAGGGTCGTTCCCTCGGTGAGCGCCCGACCAAAAAGAAGAGCCAACAGAGATGTCACGAGAGAATTAACTTGGACCAAAGAGCGATAGAGAAGCGAGAGAGTACTCGATAAATTTATTAAGTACATCAGAAGCCGTTGCGTCCCGAGTAGAAAACATTCGCGTTAAAGGGGTACACTCCAATAATCCGCGAATGCATTTGTAATGTTCGGAAAATCTAATAAAAGTAAATTCCGCACATATGAGCAATATAATATACATGTGCGTATAACTTATACACATATGTATCATAACAAAGTTATATCAAACACTCATAAATTATTTACGCATTTATAAATTTAACAATAAGTCTGCTTTATAAATAATATAACAAATAACCAAGTGCCGCCGAAACATAACTGCGTGACATATGTATGCCTGAAAATTTCAACAACGAGTTTTGACCCAATTTCCGTTGTCTCGGAGGGCTAATCAATAAAATACATAAAGGTTTAATCGTCGACGAGTTGCTACTAGACTGCTTCTTCGCTTATTGACTTCATGTCAGTATGCCTGTTTGCTATATATTATAGAAACAAATATTGTACACTCGCGGACAGGCAAAAGAGCGTTTCGTATATATATCAAATCGGTAATTGAAATATAATCTCGCGTGTAAATGGCAATTTTCGATGAGGAATTCCTTTCAAGCTTCTTTTCGGCTAAAACCGATTGTACAACGGGAGCGTATTAGGATTATTCCGCAAATGGAGGGCTAAAGGCGGAATGTATAACGTTTCTATTAATTGCGACATTGCAAGTGCTAATCTTGATAGTGCATCCGGACGAGCTTGGGACGTAACCGGTGTATATATATCTATGTATTGCTACACAACGCACAGTACTTAATATATTCCATCTGTGCGAATAAATATATGATACTGGTTCACGAGTTTCGCATTGCAAATGTGAAAGGTTAAGGTCATTTAGTGCGTGCATCATATTTTTCCTGCGTTTGAGTCCACTTTAAAAACTGTTCACCCCGTGACATCGATTTTTTACGCACAATCGGCTCACTCCGACTACAGAGGTATATAATGGGGTGTTTCATTTTTAACGAATCAATCACCAATTTTTGGCAGAATTTTTGACAAATTTGGAAACGATTCTATAGAAAAAATACCGAAAGAAATGGATTTGAGACGACTCTCTTCGATTTTCATCATTGAACGAGTTTTAATTTCAATTAGAAGCAGAAGCTGAGTGACTTGCGAGCCTAAACTACACGTCATTGTTCCAACCACTCGAGTTCCGATTCTAATTAAATCTAAAATGAAAATTGAAATTGAAGCATTGAAATGTAGCATTTATTCCCGTATATTGCAGACCCGCGATTTCACGTCCATCCGCAGCGAAAATTAATCACGTTTACAACAACTCGCGAATGGATAATGCGGAAGTGTGCGGTATCATGTATATGTGATCGAAGAGGTATATATAAGTTGTCGAGAGAAAATTTTGTCGGACGAATTACAGGACGCCGAGATGGATGGTACCCTCGCGGTTTAAATGGCGGAAACAGACCGACGCGACGGTGAAATGTTACTAAGAATAAAGGCGGTAGTCAGCAGTTGGAAGAGAAATATCAATGCTAATTACGTCGATAGCGAATAGATATCGAGGTGCAGCACGGCCGTCTCAAACTGGCCGATATACCGTCGCCAATTGCGAGCGAATGCTACAAGGAAGCTATTATTAGCGCGCGTTGGATCGGGAAACCTGGCGACACGGATGATGCTTAAATTCGACAAGCTATCGATATTATTCGTATCGACCCGTCATCGAACATCATGAGCAGATCCAACATTTTTTTATCGGACCGATAATAATTGATACCGATAGAGAAAGAGAAAAAGAACAAAAACAGTTAAATTGGAAACAAGGAGAATCGTATGGCAGAAAGGTCATGAAATAACATTTTGAAAAGATAATCTATGATATTTAGCGTAAAATATTCATACGGCATTCTTTTTTTTCTTTCATTTGCAGCCTAGAAACGCCAAAAAACTTTCCTGAAACTAGGTACGTATAAATAAAGCATCAGATATAACTTAATCGCGTCAAATTTTGCGTGATAGCAGCTATAGCAATAGAATATTATTATCGATGATCTTCGTCGTACCTTGATAACGGCCGATATCGATTGATAACGAGCAGCGGTTGTTATCCAGCGGAGCGAGAGTATTTGGCGAGGCCGATTATTTTTGCTCACTCGCTTGAATCACCCGACATTTCTCCGTTCACGAATATGCCTCTGCCAACGGAAGACGTCGGATGACATTATCGTGAAAAATGAGCATGGAGATAATGAGGGTGCGGACGAATGTCAAGTAAATGTGACGTCGACCTGAGCACTTACAGACCGCGACGCATCCTTCGGGAGTCTTTAGGTAGTCGGGGCGCGCGTGAACAAGGGTGTCGCATAAACAACGTAGCCCTTAGACGATGACATACGTATATACATCTCGACATAATTATACCGAAGGGATGTAAAAAAAATTTAATTCCGGCGTTATTATTCAGTAATTTATCATCGTTTGACGGCGCCCACCTCTTTTTCTCCCATCAGCTGATTAACTCCTTACAGGGTGGTAAATCAAAGTGAAAAAATGGTAATGGTGCTAGAGTCAGGCTATTGAAGAAATATGAAAGGCAAATGTTTTATTAAAGTGTAAATTTGCATGCATCTTCGAATAAAGTACCATATATATTCTAATATTTCATGCAACTAAATCTAAAGTAAACTCGTTGAATTTTGCAGACGTGCTCTTTAGCCGATTGAAAGTCTTCCCTTTAATAAAGCTTTTAATTAAATGTTCTCTTTTTTTATACCTTCTTAATTCTTTACATTAAATATTTAAATGTCTCGATAACTGAGCTCAAATAAAAAATCTGTTTAAAAAATCACCTTAAAATTGAACAAAGATTAATTTAATTTTTTTTTTTTGATAAGGATTAATTCGCCCTCCGGACGTTGAGTTTTATTACGATGCTCGTATCATCAGCTCGTATTCATCCCTGGCGAGAGACTGCAGTTAGCTTTACCGTAATTTTTTGGTATGCATAGTGAAGGCCTCGATAACACGACGGAGCGTTGTAGCGATATTTTGTGATAAACGCGATAACTCTGTTTACCCAGAAAAACTGGCAAGATGCTCACATGCAATCGCGAGCATCGGTTGGCAGAGTGTCCGCTATCGTAAAAAACCAGCGATAAAATGGTTATCATGTAAATAAAACGTACTCGGGTATTGTTCCAGTTTTTCGTATTTCAACATTATTTTGGTTATAAGATTGTAAGAAGTAAATGTTTTGTTTCATTTTTAGAAATTGCAAAAAACGTGATTATCTTTTAATTGTAACGAACTAAGGATATATAACGAAAGAGATTAAAGATTTATATTTTTTAAATCTAAAAGATATCGTCTGTAAAGTAGGAAATGATTGCACAAATTGGAAAAGATTTGAGAACGGATTTCTGATTAATATAGAATCTAAATAAACAAGAAAAATTAGACGTCAAACTTGTAGACTACGTTGTCGGACTACGTTTTAGAATTTATATAAACTAAAAACTACAAACACCCAATGTGTCTCGCGATAGCATACGTGTTGCGGAACTATAGTCAACAAGCAAATATTTGCGTAGTAAAACACACGCGCCGAGTCTTTACATCTTTACGCTTTGATAAACTTATTGCGCCACGCTATGTAAGGTAGTATTAAAAAAAAAAGTTTTTTCTCGTATATTTTATTCCAGTCGAGGTAAAATCCACATAAATGATTAAGGATTAATCAATTGCGTTGAAACATCTGTGAAATTCTGGAAATTTGTTTGATGTTAATTGCGCTGCAATACATTCAACATTATTAAACGATATTACCGAAGTAAAACTCGTAGAGACTATAAAACGGTCTCTGACAAGGCAACGCTTGATATTCTCGATCGTAGAAATGAATATATTATGGGCACGTGTTTAATTCACTCAATAGGCCGTTCTATTGGCGTACTTATACCTAATTTACCTATTGTTTATTCGCTTATACCATCTATATCGCAGTGTAATATCGATACAGTACTATGAATTAAAAACAGAAAAAGAAAAGAATATAGAACATATCAAGAACCAGCCACGTATCGACTGGTTGGTTCATAATATTGCGCAATCTGAGGGAATTTGTTTAGTACAAAATATTTAGATGGTATTAAAAATATTGAAAAAAAATCGTAATTATCGACACGTGTCGCCAGTTCGTTACATCTTAATGTCGTGTATTTCTGGCATTCTAAATTAATTCTTCCTGCCGAACGACTCGTCTAATAACAGATGTTCAAGCAAGTGTAAGAGAATTCGATGGTTCGGAAAACTGGTATATTTACTTCTTCACTGCCTCTTCATTACGGAAGATAAGCCGCGCTACGTCGCCGTAATTTTTCAGGCGGTGATTACGTTGATTAATCACGTGGGTTGGACATCTTTATGAGTCACGTCACGCATACGTGTAAACACCTTTCCTGTGCTCGTCAAATGGACTTAAATTTACCAAATCATGCCGTAATCGAGCGGATTGGCATCGTGGCAGGAACGAGCCAAGTCCCAAAATCATAAATATCGTCTGAATTAATCCGAAAATTGCGTGACCTCATGCAGAAGGTTTTTCAAACGAGAGCAGAGACACGAATAGCTCAACTATAGATAAACTCCGAAAGTTCGTCCATAAAAATTTCAAGGCACTCTTGATCTCGACTCGTTCATTTGAGATTCATTTTAGATACGTTTTAGTCTATTTATTGGTCCGATTCTTTTATGGTTGATTCTTTACAAGATCGAGTCGATGCTCGGGTTCTCTGCTCGCTATCGAAACTGACCGTCCCGATTACTCTCTCCAGAGTTCTTCAAGGATCGGGAAGAATCAGCACGCGCGACACATCGCGCTGGAAACATCACGTCACGAACGCGTTTTGGCGAACGCGCAACCGTACGTGAATCACCGAGTAAGCCAATCGCACGGCGAGAGATCAAGGTGAGTCATCGCTACGTTCGGTTTCGCGCCAGCGAACTGAGACTTCGTTCCCTCGGTAGACTGTAGAGACACTCGGACTGCCGTTTCCAGCCAAGTATTATAAATTAACACGAGAGACCCTTCACCCTGCCTTTCGAGTTGCAACGAGCGACAAGTGACAATGCACCAAAATATCGCGTGTCACTTCGAAAAGTTATAAAAGGCGATGACACACCTTTTCGTTATAAAAGAATCGAAATTTTTCACGGGGAGGGATCTCCCTCTGCATATACATCCACTTCCGACTTTAGAATATTTTACAAAATCAAAAAGTTTACTGCTATAATGATGTATGCGCAAGATTCTCATAATATGCGTTCAACGCTCACGCTTTCCGAGCCTTGCAAACCGATAACACGATAACGATTTACACGACGCGGCGACGTGTTTACGCTTTAACGAAGTCCGTTTAACTCCGATGGCAGATACCGCTAATTAAATCTTCAGTCCAAAGGAAAGCGTCTGCGTCGGAGAGGCCGGCGCGCGGCCGGCGGCCCTTAAAGTGATATCATCGCCGAAAGAAATGCGCATAAAGTGCGAAACGTCGTTGATTTTCGAGAGCTAATCGACTTATCCTTATTATATCGACTTATTCTCGTTAATGATGATACGATTAGGAAGGTGATGATTTTGTGTGAAGAAATAAATGCGGAAAAAAGAAGCGAGAGTCCTTTTGTACGAGAGTCCGTTTTCAAAAATATCGATTTTGGCGATTGGCTTGATAATCTCATTATTTTTAAGCTCGGATGATTTTTAACTTCCCGAAGGTGTTTTATCGATTTTTCGAAAGATCACGCAAATATTTGCGATCGAAATACGAAGAAGCTCGATCTTACCAAAATCGATTTTAAATTCGACGAAAGCAGAGTGAAATCTACAATTACTCGATGCGATTCCATTTCGTCGTGATAAGTGGAAGAGTCCAACGTGCAAACTTTAATATATAAAATAGTGTGTCACGAAGGAAACCTTATGCATAAATTTGCCGGTAAAAAGCCCGCACGGGGAGCTCGGCGAAGTGGCTCGCGATATCCCGGTGGAATGGAACTGGAGGAACTGGAGGATCGCTGTTCCATCATCGATTCAACAGTAATTGTAACACGAATTCTTCTTATGTTATACGAGCGGTTCGCGTGCTCGCGAATTAAACCTGATAAATGTGACTCCGTCGTACTTGATATCGCCTTTGTTATCGTCGAGTATTATTGTACACTTAACGCTACCCAATGAAGAATAAGAATACGAGACTACGAAAATAATATTGTCGTTAGCAGTGCCGAAGTTCAACTAGTTGGCAATCTTTCAAAACTTCTTTCCACGTACATCACATTGGTTTTAATTTAAATATTTCATTTAAATATTAACGTCCGTTAAATATAAACAATAACCATAAAGTCAGTAACAACAGTAATATACATATACTGTATACATAACAATAATAATTAGTAACTGTATTATGCAACAATAAAGAAATAATTATAATAGTAATCATATATCTATATCTGTAATAATTGTGTAATATTATTTCCGAGCTATCTTCAGTTGGCCAAGAAAATTTCAATAAATATTGATAAAAAAATCATTATTTCATCTATCGTATAATAATAATTAATCACAAAATAAATATGTATTAAACATCCATATCTCGCAAACATCGCGAAGAGATCGAATCTATCTTTAGAAGACTGAAATTCAGTCACTGAATGTGACAGTGACTTAATCCTTTCCAGTTGAAAAATCTCAATTGATACACGTACGTTATGTCTTACGTAAGTGAATTCGTGCAGCCAGAAAACGGTTACGATTCCGCCAATCGTCTCTTGATAACTGATCAAACTTCTCTCGGAACTGCCAAGGGAAAATCTGCATCGCGGCAGCTTTACGCGGATGCGAGAGCAAAGGGGAAACCGCTAAGTAGTATAAGTAAACCGAGACTGTCCATGCGACTGATTCTAAAGCCCACACTAACCTCGATTGACGCTAAACGTGATTAAATGCACTTTCTTTCTCTGTCTACCACGTTACAGACGTTACGAGGGGGGAGTCTATGGAGAGGTTTCACCGGAAAACGTTCTATCGATACGTCAATGTAGCGGAAAAGAGCTAAACGTTTTTATTCAACTATCCTATTGATATTTTCATACATATATGTAACAATTTGTCGATACATTTCTTTCGTCTGAAATAAAAAATCGGTTGCGATTTTTTGCTCCCATCCTGTTACGATTAACGCTTTCTTAATTAAAGAAAGATTAAAATTTTCTTGGCAAATTTGAGATAATTTTTTTCTTTAAAAAATTAAATCAAAATAATTTAATTTCTCTTCAAAAAATAAAACAATCGCCGAGTCAGGGTTAACATACTTTTCGTTTTTAAATTACATAAAATATTCTCGTATTAAAATCGTAAAGAGCACTTAAGATTAATAGAAAAGAACATTCCGTTATCTATTTACACTCTTTGAAACGATAATACTTTGTTCGTCAAGATTAAATATTACCGTAATAACATCATTCAAACTCTCACTGAAGAAGAAAAGTCACCGAAGACAATTCGTCATGAAAGTCATTTTTCCGCTAAGACAATCGGAGTAATGGAAGGGAAGAAGATCGCTATATAGACTTATTTACCAAAGTCTGCTGGTTTTTCCACGATTGCGATCTCAATGTCGTCGACTGAGAACGAGCAACACAATGAACGGATATATAAAATAATACAAATAAATAAACGGAAAACATCGTTGTATTAGGATGTTGAAATGAATTGTATGTATAAACTCCGAAACTGCGGAAGAAGACTCCCACGCAAATGTCTGAAAAAAAACCTTTTTCCGCCAAAAATAAACGGCTGCTTGTAAATTAAGTTCCGCAAATAGATAACAAGTTCCTATTTTTCGCTTGGCTGCAAGCGGACTTTGGTTCACAGTGCGACTTTGAGATCACGGAAATAAACAATGCCGAAGGACTGGAAAGGCTCGTTAACGCTTCGTTCGAGCCTTCCCAATCGTGATCCTTAATCGCGCCAAGGTGACTCGATGTGGAAACGCGAGAACGACCGACGGGCTAGGGGCTGACGCGACGGGACGAAGGGTAACGGATCCGGGATCGAATTTGTCGGTTGGAGGAAAGACTCGACTTCCGTCCAAGAGAGAGAGAAGAGAGTTCAACGGTGACGCTGCGCCGCGTGGACGCGTTGTTTTTCGGCGGCCTGTAGGTGCACGCGCGTCACCTCGACTCATCGGCCGACGATGACGAGGACGTTCTCGAGGCGACGACGCGTCGAAAATCCACGGAGACGGTCGCGCACAGCGACCGACGGGGACTCTCGCCGCGGTTACTTTCTCCTCGCGGGGAAAAGGCAAGCCCGGCGCGCGGATAATCGCGCGAGGGAGACGGAGCGATCGCACGTCGCACGCTCGCTCGCTCGCTCGCCCGCGGACGCAAGTTAACTCAGGTTGGAGGTTAACCTCACGCCGGAGGAGCGGAGCGGGTACACGAGACCGCGGACAGGTCGGGCAGCGCGCGGCATGAAAACGAGGGGAAGGGAAGTATAAAAAAAACAGGGGGGAAACACGGAGCCTTTTATTTAATTCGCGTGGACGGTAAACGCGAAAGAGAACGCGAGGAGAGAGAAAGAGAGACAGAGGACTTACCCCATAAACCAGTCCACGGTATCGCGGAGATACTCGGGTAACCTATCCAGCTTGGATGATTTTCGTGTGGATCACCGTCGTGAGGAAAGCAGCGCGCGCGATAGACGGGAAAACAAAGTGTAAATCTCCTCTCCTTCCCTTTCTCTCACTCTTTCCCCACAGTACCAGCACCACGGTAGTAGTCAGGCGGTAGGAGGCAGCTAGCGGCAGCAGCGGCGGCAGCAGCAGCAGCAGCAGCAGCGGCAGCGGCAGCATCGGCGGCAGCGGCGGCGGCGGCGCGCGTTTCGCGATCTCGTGAAATCTAACATGGCGCGGCTCTATTGTCACCTGTTCCCGTCATGCCCCGCTGGCCGCCGAGGCCGAGGCACATCCCGCCGATCCCGCGGCCGATTCGTCCGCGTCGTGATATCGCCTCGCTCGCGCTTCTCCGACACGACCCTCGAATGGCCCCGCTGTGCTCGCTCCGCTAGCTGGGGCTGCTGGGTGCTGGGGTCGCGCGCGCGACGCGAACGCGCAGACGAGAATCGTCTAATCGTCTCCCCGCGACCACGACGGCACAAGTACACTCGCGGATCGGCACTCGGCACTCGGAGCTCTCGGAGCAGTCGGAGCGCGTCACCCGCACCCCTATGCTACGCGCGAGATAATCGAATCCCGCGACCCGCGACCCGCGACGCGCACAGCTGATCGCCTGACGTGACGCGCGCGCGCCTCCGCCGTTCGTTCGCGCAAGCGCGCATCCATGCGCGGCGCCGCGCAACGTCCGCGCTTCGCCGGCCAGCCGTAGGTCGCGACACCTGCCAAGCGCGGCCGGCCGACCGCGATACGCGTCACGTGATGCCTCGCTCAACCGCCGTGAACGAACGAAAGAGAGAGGGAGAAACTCGTTGGATGACGCTGGCCACTCACACTTTCCGTAAAACGTAGCAGGAAGGTATGACCAATCGCGTTGCTCGACTCGGCCGTCCATAACCGAATCGAGCAACGCAATTGGTCAAACCTTCCTATCACGTCTTACGTTACCCTTGACGACGCAATATTAAATTTATTATTTATTATTTATTACTGTCGTACAATAAATAGTATTCTAATTAATTTTCACGTTGTAGAATTAACGTACGAATATCTTCATTTTTCAAAAATGATCAAAAATGCCTTGTAATTTTAGATTCCGGAAATGCCTAGAACGTAAATAAACTCACAAGTCACGTCCGCCGTCCGCCGCAGAACTGCCATCTCGTGCCAGCTCGTGCAACCTGAGTGACGAGTTCCTGTGCGCCTCACGTTTCGTTGCTCTTTCCGGTATTGCTCGTTGGGAAGGTTAGTCGCGTCCTCGTTCCTCGTCGTCCTCCACCCGATAAAATGACGTAAGTATATAATCCTATCGAATAATTGCGATCGTTGGCGTCAAGTTCGCCGTTTTATTACGAACAAACGCGTTGAACCGCATTTATCGATGAATGCATATTATTTTTTAGATATTTCTTAATACGACTATTAATATGACCGCTAACGTGTCGCGTTGAAATCTTAAAAAGCTGTACCTGCTTTGTACAGATTTGCCTTATTCTGATGTGTATTGAACACAGCACCGCTTTTCTCATCGTTTTTTACACGTGAAATAAGAAACGCCGTGTCGGTTATCGGGTACTTGCCGTTTTTATAAAAAATTTTGTCGACTTGCAAAGACAACTCTGCACGTGCAGCACGTGTATTTTATTTCGCTTTGATTGCAGATCGAAGGTCTCCCGTGACACTCTTTACGAATGCGTGAATGGGGTGCTCCAAAACTCGCAAGATAAGAAAAGGAAGTTCTTGGAAACCATAGAGTTGCAGATCGGTTTGAAGAACTATGATCCGCAGAAGGACAAGCGTTTCTCGGGCACTGTCAAGTATGTTTCTACCTGACTGAGGCATTTTTTCTTGTCTTTTGATACGATATATCCTTCACTAAGAAGAATATGAAAATTGCCTCGTGTTACGTCAGGGAGCTAGATTTTATCTAGCGGACCTGCACCCAGGGTCTTAAATTAATTGGGGAGGTATTTATACCGTTATTTAAATACAGGATCATGATCCTGTTGGTAAGTTATTCTTGGAACATCGCACTTATTAAAGGAAGAGGTGGAACAGAGAATAGTCCTAAGAGATTCTTGGGAAATATTATAAATTCTCGTTTTGGCAATCAATAAATGCATATAACAGGCTGCAACATGTGATATATCAATACAGCTAAAGTTTATGGAGTCACCAGAGTTCTATGATGTCTTTTTTATTGCATGTATTATCTGAACAATTCATGTGGTAAAATATTAAAATCTGAGAATATTGGGACGCAGTCATTCTTTCTTATAATTGTATGCGTGATATAAACTTTTATTCTAACGATATAGTTTCGTTATGAGAATAAATACTGGAGAGACCACGTAATCATGTTAAAATCGCAGAGACGCGAGCGTATTTACTTAAACTTCGATCACTATTGATTTTCATTATGTTAGGTTGAAGAATATTCCCAGACCAAAAATGCAAGTATGTGTTCTTGGCGACCAGCAGCACTGCGACGAAGCTAAAGCTAATAATATTCCGTACATGGATGCAGAAGCGCTGAAGAAACTTAACAAGAACAAAAAGCTCGTTAAGAAACTCGGTATGTTAATAATGCGTTTTCGCTGTTTCAAACAATTGCGTTACCTTCCCAAAAGCACCATCATTGCTTAACTTTCGAACAATGGTGGTCGTCAAGAGGAAGGAGATTAAAGGTTCTTCACTAGGTGAGGGCAATGTGAATCGTATCATTGCGCCTCAATCCGTGTCGATACACGTATCTTATTTAAAAAGATCTGTTTCAAAAACCTTTGTCCGTCTTTTTTTATAAATTTTTTAAATCTAGAAACTTTCTCAAAGTTATTGACAGAGGAGCTAATGTGTTTTAAATTTATGCAATCTGTTGAGAGTTAAAATTGAATAACATTTGTCCACGTATTTGTATTCTTTTCGCAGCAAAAAAATACGATGCGTTCTTGGCTAGCGAGTCATTGATCAAGCAAATTCCCCGTCTTCTCGGTCCTGGTTTAAATAAGGCCGGTAAATTCCCTGGACTGTTGTCTCACCAGGAATCGATGGTTGGCAAAATCGATGAAGTTAAGGCCACCATTAAATTCCAAATGAAAAAGGTGCGTTGCCCGCAATATTTTCTACTTAAAATTTTTCTTTAATATACAACTCCGTTCGTACTTTATGATTGCTTTTGTTCTACAGGTGTTGTGTCTGTCGGTAGCCGTCGGACACGTTGATATGACACCCGATGAGATGGTGCAAAATGTCCACCTCTCGATAAACTTCCTTGTTTCCTTGTTGAAGAAACACTGGCAGAATGTACGTTCGCTTCACATTAAGTCTACCATGGGACCACCACAGAGGCTGTACTAAGTTGCACTTGGTACGATACATTTTGAATGTATATTCGTTGTAATAAAACTGACAAAAGAATCGATAAATTTGTTCTTCTTTCTCACTTACGACAAATAAATGCTTTCCGATGTTTTAAGTGCGATGACACTTTAGAATTGATTCAAATTCTTAGAACTTATGATAAGCTAGACGTTTGTATAATCCTGCGGTGTTATAAGTATTTGATAACGTTTAAAGCAATATGAATTTGTTGGTTTGAGAAACTTATCGATAAAGACAAAAAGATAAAGCCTAATCTCGCTATGTCGCAGACAGAATCTGCTCGGAACATGTGCTGTTATTACTATAAAATATTTACAAAGTAATTATTGATATATGATATATTGTGTTTTTTTAATAGTTTTTATGCTTTAAAGTGAAATCTCAATTTAATAATCATAATTCATAATAAAATAGAAAGAGATTAGAAAAATCTACAACAATATCGCACATATGTCTAGTTGGCGATAACGTATCTCATGATTGCTCCGATATATTTTAGATGAGTAATTCGAGGTATTCGCATTCTTTTTCTGTATTCGAATTCTTTTTGGCTTTATCATTTATCCAGTAGCTACCTGCTAAGGTTTTGTTAGAACTGCGTCTCGAAAAGGTATGCGGTAGGTAAGGGACCTATACGTGTGTCGCGCGATAAAGGACGTAGCCGGACCCTGGATCCGGTTCACGGATGCTTCTTTGGGGACCGCGTTTACGTGTAGGTGTGTACATGTGTGTGCGCGTGGGTCCTACACACCGAGGTCTACTAAGCTTGAACAGGCACGCACCACAGCCACGCTATTTCCAACGATCTTTGTGGGGGCAGTCCGGTGGCGGTCGCTGCGCTTTGAAGAGGCACATGGTTTCGAGTTCCGCTTCGTGAGCAGATGCCTGCGGAGCCGAGGATCCGCGTTTAGTCTTTTCGCCTCCCTCTTTTTCGCACTTTTACGCTCGTGATCCTTGCAAAATTCTCTTGACGGCTCCGCGCATTCTCCGATTCGTTTCCTCGCAGGATTCCTGGATGAGCATCGATGGAGTAAAGTATTCGGGTGAGTTTGAATGTGCTTGGAACTTGTTTTCGAGAGACAGAGATATAATGATGGATCGTCCGAGACCCCGATACGAAATTGCTCCGAACCTTATATTGCGAACACTTTCAGCTTATACTTATATGCTTCAATAAAATAATTTAATACAGAGTACAGAGGGAGGGAGTGTATATAATATATATTCTATAATGTATATATAATTAATAAATTCTTGATATATAAAATATTAAGGATTTATTTAAATTTAGAACAAAGAAAAAGACTCTATGTCGTTGACTGTCAAGATTCGGTATAATTTATAATTAAGCGGTTGAAGATAAAGCCAGATTTTTGTTGCCTTGGCCTTGCTAAATAAATGACGAATCTTTTATTTTCATTTAATCTTAATATATGAGTGTACAATTCCAATTATTCTAATTTTAAGACAAAATTTCGAAACGTGTCTTGAAAATAACAATGCTAAGAAAATAAGGAAAAAGTAAAAACAGAAGAAGAGATAAATGTAATTGATAAATAATAGGCGATAATGCTATTCGTACGATTTACTGATATGGAGACCTGATTTATTTCTGATAAAATTGTCAGCTTCCGTGAAACGCGATAAGCACGTATATAACTTCGAGATGTATTTAGTTATATTTCTCAAACTATTGTATTGTGCAATTAGAGCGCAAAAAATCGCTGATAATCCGTTTGCAGTATTAAATTACAAAAGTCGGAGTTTTTAGTAAGGACGGTCATCGATTAAATTGCAGAAATGGCACGTTGATCGTTGCGAAATGAAAAAAAAAACATGTTTTGATCGTCAACCGATTGTCTCACATCAAAAAGGTGAATAAAAATAATGACCGAATAGTAATAATTAAAAAAATAATAGAGGAATTAGAGAAAAATTCGAATTTCTAGAATCACAAAATTAACGAAATAAATACAAAAGTTGCATCTTTTAGAAGAAGCTAACAATTTGCGTGGACACTTAAAAAAATTTACTTGATTTTCTCGATTGCGAAAAGATCGATTGGACGATGCGGAACGACGGCTCTCCCGTTTCTCGAATTGGAAAAGACAACCGCGAAGACGTGAATGGACATTAGAGGCTTCACGAATTCAGTTAGCAATATCGGAACGCGGATTTATCGGTGCGGAATGGAAAAATCAGTGATCGCCCGCGCCGGCCTTCCCATTCTTTCCCCGCGGACAGAGAGAAGATGAAAAAAATTGAATGTGTCCATGCATGTAGGGATGGGGGATTGGAACGGCCGGCGGCGCTTGTATTTGATTAATAAAGTGGCCGCAAAAGAGTGCACTCTCCTCGGACGAGTGGACTCTAGCCCGTTATCAGTGATATCAACTAGTAGAGCGGCGACAAGCGGCCAACCGGGCGGAAGGCTGTCAACGAGCGCGGTTGAGTTGGGCAATGATTATCGAAAGCACAGCCGACAACGACGGCGAATGATTCGAGTTACTGACATTCTCCACAGTCACCGACAGACCTGCGAGCCGATACAATATCGCGCGCGGTGTTATCGGATAAATTATCGCGATCGGCAGCGATCGAGTGTTTGTGCCTCCGTAATCCCAAGCCTCGGTGAAAATCTCGGTGGTTGATAAAAAAAAAAAAAAAAAAAAAAACAAAGAGCATGTGATGCAATTCGCCAAGTTTTCGCGCGGGGATTTCCGCTCCGATTTAACGGTGCATCGATTGAATATCGACGGTATCAATATCGATGTACAGTGTATAAAATATGTATATTGATAATGCAACGCGCAACTAATGGCCTTAGAACATAAGCGTCGGAGCGAGTCGTGGTTTTGCAGTTTTCAATGTTACATATTTTTATAAATTTTAAATTTAAACTTGACGGAAATAAATTTCCGTTTGCCAAAGAGAGAGAATGTGTGTGTGTGTGTGTGTGTGTGTGTGTGTGTGTGTGTGTGCGCGTGTGGAAATACGCGGAGGGTCCAAAAAGTCGGGTTTCGGGGAAAAAACTGGACGAATGGACGCATCCTCGAACGATGACGCATATATGCGGTCCTTCAGACGGGCGTGAAAGGAAATAGATATGACCGTTGCAAATCATCGTTGCTTTCCAAATCATATCCGTTCTGTGTTAAAACTAGGATGCGTTTCATTCTAACAGAAATCTTTTGACTCTTGCGTCAGCGACGGATACTTGAAAGATATTGCGTCGTGACGCTGCAAAAGAAAATTGTGCTCGAAGTCACGTAAAAGTTTCAGGAGTTGAAATAGAAATACTTTTTATTCGATACTTAATATAATTATAATTAATATAACGTAAAATAGGGTCCCCTCGCAGTTTCCACAACTTCCGCAAACAACGCGAATGTAACGAACGTAATGAATTTTGATTGCCGATTCAGCGGGATTTCGCTCCTGATTTCTGCTTTTCTCGCGTTAAGACCCACGCGTTAAGTTATTTCGCGACAGTTGAGACGGTGCGAACAGTTCTGCTTTGTTTGCAGCGTTCGTTAGAACATGATCCTTGAAAAACGCCCGATATTCCTCGTTCTCGCTCTCCACTTCCTCCGCGCGCTCTGCAACGATGACGCACTTACGTCGAAAGGGACAACGATCGCCGGGTCGGCGAGATTGGATTACGATGGAGGAGAATCGATGGAGAATCCGGGGAAGATCTACGAGGGAATTTTTAGATCTACGGAGAATAGCTTCGCGAGCCACGATGCGATCACGACTTTCTATGGATTCACTGTGGAACCCCTGACGACTGATTTCCAGCCGGTCACCGATGACGATAAATCCTCATCATCCACGACTGTCGAGCAGACTACGACAGACATCGGGTCCACTACTGTGCCCGACGATGTGATTACCGTCGATAGTATGATCAATATGACGATCTGCGATCCGACGTGGCCGATAAACGCAAGCGGTAATTAAAATGAAAAAATCCTACTGATATATAAGAATCAATTATTTAAGTTAAGAGATTAGAAGATTTCTTTTAAAAACGAGTATTTGATAGAGAAAATGCCGATGAATCTAAACGTTACAATAATACGAAAACAGAAATATGTATTACAAGATAAAATATAGAAAAGTGTAAATTTTGATCGCATACTTATGTCGTATTAAAGAGGAACTTAAACTTTATGCAGACGGTGGATGTCTCGCGATAAGCGAGACATGAAACCACTAAGCGATAAATTTATTTAAGCCAAAAAAGATTCAGGAAAATATAACATTTTTTCTCGTTTTTTTTGGTACAATTTAATAATAATTATGGTTGAATTTTTCGAAAGATTATTAGCGATTATCTCGTTACGATACGTCCCGGGACATCCTGCGCACTCATATTTTGCAATTTTGTTCTTCAGCGGATACAAGGGAAGTGTTTAACTTGACGGGCGAGATAGGCACTGAATGGATCGCTCTCTCATGGGAATCTCCGTGTGACGTGACGAACGTCTCGGTGATATACTCCATCGAGAGATGCGACGATAAAAATTGCACCCAGACAGATGAGATTAATACCTGGCATAACGCTACCAATCTCGATCCATGCACGCAGTATGCGTTTAAGGTGAAAATTCTTACCGAATTCTGGGTGTCGGACGGAGTCGATCTATCAGCCACGACGGATCACGCCAGTGAGTGTACAATTGGCCTGTTGAGTGTAATATGTCCTACCTCTATTGAAATACGAGATTAATTAACGAACATCTTTACCGCGCTGATTCTCCTCAGTTCCGGAAATCGGGGACGTGGTCTCCCTGAGCGTGGGCAACGTCAGCGTCAACGACATCGAATTGACTTGGCAGGCGCCCGAGATGTACGCGAAATGCATATCCAACTATTCGATTGCCCAGTGCGACGAGAAATCCTGCAATGAGACCACAGTTTCCGTCACGAATTACATCGCCAACGATCTCGAGCCGTGCACAAAGTATCGTTTCACCGTTAAAACGGTGACGCCGTCCGTGGAGTCCGTCGGCGTAAATCAAACCGCGGAGACAGCCTCGCCGAGTAAGTTCGAGCCGTCCTGGAATTGGTGGAAAAACATAGAGACTCGTAGAATGCCTGTGAAATTTGCCTGATCAATTTGTTCCCGCGAAATTGAAAGATTATCCCATCAAGCTTCACCGCTCGACGTGAACGAGTCCGGAATTAAAGTTCTGTCGAAGCGTGCTCCGTCTATGCCCACTTCCCGCCAATTCCAGGACAATCGGTTTCGATCCTCGGCAAATCCGTCTCTGACACATGGACAATTTGCAGCATTGTCGGCGCCGCAGTCCTTCCACGTAATACCCGGCAATTTTTCGCTGTTCGTTAAATGGGAGCCGCCGGAGTCTGGCACGGCCTGCCTCAAGCATTATCGTGTCTCGATTTCGGAGACCGACGATTTCAAGTATACCGACAATACCACGAATACGAATATGACAATTTCGCATTTGCACGCCTGCGGAAAGTATAAGGTGTACATCAGCGCTGTGAACAAAGACGATAAAGAGGGAAACATGATAGATAAGAGCGGTTCCCCGCATCCATACAGTAAGCAAAATTAACTTAGACTTCTTGTTTTTTTTTCTCATATCACACACGGTATACAATCCGATGTTAATTCGTCAACGTTCCGGCATGAAGATGAATTTAATGAAAAAAATTTTCTCCAATATTTCAGAAACAGATCCACCAGTTTCGCATCCTACTACAGGAGTAGTACCAAGTATCAGAAGCCTGTTGATATTCTGGACCATTCAAAAAGAGAAAAATAATTGCCAGCTGTTGTCTATAATAACTATGTGCAATGTTACAGAAAAAAAGGGGAAAGGCTATGACCCTGAGAATCGCGTGTTCTCGACGAAAATAGATCCCAATACTACTGCAGATCCTTTTGTCGTACTAAATATAACCGTAGAGGAGCTAAGTCCTTTCACAAGTTACACTTGCTGGGCGCATATCATTAATAACGGAGGATACAGCGACTCAAGTGACGGAGTCAATGCCACAACGTTGGAGGACGGTAAGCACATGCACTATCTCATTAGTTTAAGATTAATTTAATTTAATTAACTTAATTTATTAATGGATTAATCTTGCAACTACACATCTGATTAACATTGCAAGAAATATGTATCAGATTAATCTTGTAAAAAATAAGTAAATTTGTGAAAAAATAATTTGACGAAGACATTTTATGATGTTAATTGATATTAACTTCTCGTTCATTCTTATTTCTATAATATAATTTTATAAACAATTAGACAAATGATCTTTTAATCTTTTCTATGAAATCAACTTTATAGGGTGAAGTAAAATGATCAACTACTAAATTAGATTAACAATCTTAGCCATAATTATTAATAGGGACTAAGTTCTTTTATGAATTACACTTGCTGGACGCATCATTAATATTGCAGGATATATTTAATAATTAATTAACTTAATGTTTATTAATTTAGCTAATATTTCGTGTTACAATTTCAGTGCCGTCTCCACCTGAGTTTTCCATCAAAAACATCACGGACTCGCAATTCTCTTTATCTTGGAAAGAACCGGATTACTTGCCCGGTAATTTAGAAGAATTTGAAATCGTAATCGATTGGAAACCAGAGAATCCGATTCCAAGATGGTGCCCTCGCGAAGAAGATACAGATTATCCTAAAAAACTTAATGTAAACGGCAGCGTGTTTGAGTATGATTTTGAAGCAAAGGCATTCACGAATTACACAATATTTATGAGAGCGAAAACAGGGCAAGGGTGGAGCAACAGCAGTGATCCTAAAACATGTTTAAGTAATAGCGCAGGTATATTTTGTTTTTTATCTCTTGATTTCATTATAATGCAAGATTATTCGCGTAATCCTTAAAATACTAAGTCGTGTTTCTGTGTATACTATTAATATTTTGTCAAGAATAAAATTTTGATACAAATAACTCGAACTAGATAAACATTCGTTAATAAACGATTAGCTTTATTATTAATAAAATATTTATGCAATTACATACAAACATCATTTAACAATTTTAACAATATGGAACCTTTAGCTTCTTCCTGTGATTTGAATACTATGATTGTGATTGTTCAGTTCCAGGGGCAATCTCGAAATTCAATTCTTCGTCCATCACGATCAGAGAAAATTTAAATGACACGAACGTATTAGACACGATTCTGACATGGGGCCTGCCGTGTTCATTAAACGGTGAACTCGAATTCTTTGACATATTGGGGCTTGGTACCAGAGACGGATATTCACCCGATTTTATTTTCGAGAAGCACGAATGCACGGATTACGGTCACCACGATGACATGTGTTCGATAAATCTGAATGAGTTAAAAGGAGAGTATAATTATAACTTCACGATATCCGCCAAAGTTAAAAATATTGATACACTCGGAGAGCCAGTTAGTCAAAACGTGCTGTATCCTGCCGGCAGTAAGTATTAGTGTGAATAATTGTCGTTAATAATTTTTCCTCTATTATATTAAGCTATCTTTGGACCTATAATTTATATCAGAGAATGTCGAGATAGAGTTCTATGTTATTACTAACGCCGCGTTCTTCACGTAAGATGAAAAAAAAATTGAACACACCCCGAGATATCCCTATACGTAATCGTGTCTTCAATTTTTCTGCGATCAATTTCACAATTAAGAAGATTCTTTTTCCATCTCGTAGTACCACCACAGCCCAAAGATGAAGAAATTAAATCGATCACCTTGGATCCATATAAGATGCGCAGATCTACAACAACCGCCGCTATTTTGCTGCCCTTATTCCCCAATACCAGCGGCGAAATCAAGTTCTACGCGATCATGGTGGCGAAGATGGGATACAATAAAATACAGTCGAATACGAGATTCGATATGAAGAGGAAGTACTGGCCCAATACGACCTCCTGGGAGGAAGCGATGATGAGCGATTTCTCAATCACGTATCAAGCGACATGGCCAAAGTGGAATCCTTATCGTAGGTGATATGCCCGTAGATAGATGCAAGACGATTGTTTACAAAATGCTGAAACCTGAAACCCGTCGCGCATGCATTGTTAAATATCTGTGTCTCTGTTTAGCGAACTACATTATTGAGTTTACGGAGCACATGAAAGCTGTCAAATATATGATCGGCGATGACACCACCTGCAAGGAGATTTCGGCCAATAACGACCAGCGGATGTATTGCAACGGGCCTCTTACACCGGACACGTGGTATCACGTTAGAATGAGGGCGTTTACTGACGGTGGTTACGCCGATTCCGAGACTTTCACGATAAAAACGAGTGAGTATCTTGTAAACATTGGCCGGCAAATAGTCGTCCATCTAATGCAAACATTTTACGTAACAGAAATACGTGAAACACATATTATTTCATCCGTTTCCCCTTCTTTTTCGTAATACCATCAGATGCAGAACTGAATGTCGCTCTCATTATCGGAGCTGTATTCGGCATTCTTTTCATGGGAATACTAGTGACGATGATGTTGCTCGTGCGAAGATGCTCGCCGTACATGTAAGTCACGATTTCATTACGTGTAACATGCGTGACGGATAAAAAAAAAGGAGCTATTAACGCATATCAATGTGGATATTCTTATTGTATCTTGATTGAAGATACAAACTACGATGTCGATACATATATCTCGATCGGAGATAATTGGAACTCGTTCTACACCGCGTAACGCAGCGAAATAAGATAAGATAAGATTTTTGTAATCGCTGGAAAAAAATTTCAAGCAGAAAGTTGCAATAATAATATTCGGCCCAACCGAAATCACGTCACGGCGAAGCCATGCGTAGACTCGAAATCCACCGGACAGGTGCACGCGCGTTCATGAACAATGATCGATATTTATTGTATGACTCACAGGAGAGAACTATAGCTAGAGTGTGAGCAAGGTCGCGCGATGCACGCGCGTCTATCGCACGCTAAGATATACAGTACACTACGGTCGGCGTTCGGTGCTCGATGAGGTTTAAACGTCGGGCTACCGCGTGCTATTGCTGAGTTCCGAAAAGTCGACGGTATTTTTAAATTACTTCGGAAATACTTTCAAAGCGTGCGCGAGACGCGTGTGAGACAATAGAAATAGCGTCGTCGCGGAGATCGACGGAGATTCGGCTATGACTCTGACTTTTGAGAAGAAATCGAGTCCTTGGGTCCGTTTCTAGCCAGGCGCGTATGTTCATTGCGTAAGTTTTCGTTATTCCCCTACTATGAATGAGTCGCCTACGCTACACCGGCGAAGGAAAGATATGTGTATACAAAACGCGAATGCTATTGCGCACTTCTGTTCACGATTCTCTTCGTTGCTTCGACAGCGTTCGTCAAGCGCGTTAGCGGAAAACGTTAAACATATTCAGCGATCACTTTTCTAATATACATTTACTTTACATACATGTATATGTATTATTACGTGTGTTACATATTATTATTTTATTACGCACGTTATTTTACCGTACATAATATTATTTTATCGTGATATATACAGATTGCACAAGAATCTTAATTCTCGTTTTCTTTTTTCAATAGACAACCTTCGTCAAACGTAACGTGGATGTATACTCGACGAGAACGGAATAACGATGCTCTCTGAGACAGCAAAAAACAGTCAATACCTTACACATAAAACTTATCATTGAATTTGTTTAAACGAGAAAACGAGAAATTTTTTTTTCAGCGCGTACACATACACACACATATACATGCATATTTCTTCACACGTATCTTATCCTTATTATTTTTTGATCGCGCATTTATTGACTAAATATACGATAAGATATATTAATACATCTTTTTGCTTTGTGCGCTTTATAAAATAATTCACGTTCGCCGTAATCTCTTCTGTTTCAGAGTGTTCCGAAGATTTCTTCACTCTGACATGCCTGGCTCGCCTGTGCCCGCGCCGTTCACCAGAAAGAAATTCATCAGCCATTGTCAGCAATTGGTGGACAATCCTGGGAAACTGAGCAATGAATTTCGACTCCTTCAGACACTCAGCGTCGACTTGCAGATGCCCACGAATACGGCCTGTCTGCAAGCTAACCGAAAGAAGAATCGCTACTCCGACATTTTGCCCTGTACGAACTTGTTTTGCAATTCACTCGCGCACACTCGCGACTTGCGATTTGCGACTTATACATGATTCATGCTTTCAGATGATTTCTCAAGAGTAAAGCTGGAAGTGATAGATAACGATCCGAACACGGATTATATCAACGCATCATTCATAAGGGTAAATATTTTACATACGCACATGTGGTGTATGCATATTAACTCGACAATAGTCGACAATCTTCCTCTATCAAAGATTGAGATGATTTTGCTCAAGCAAAAGTATTATAAATATTTCTAGGGAACATGAATAAAAACATGATTTTAAATCGCAACTGATTAAAAAGAAAAAAGATCTTTTTACGTGAATGAAAAAAATGTGTATGTGTAATGTAAATTCATTTTGCATCAGGGATATACAGGAGAAGATGAATACATAGCTTGTCAAGGTCCAAAGGAGGAAACTACTTACGATTTTTGGAGAATGGTCAATCAGTATAACATTAATATTGTAGTTATGCTGACGCAGTTGGTCGAGAAGGGCAAAGTAAACTATAATCGTCGATAATAATTTGCACGATATCAAATGCCACTTATTGTACATTGATATTCTTTTTCAGGACAAATGTCATCAATATTATCCGACAATAGGGGAATCTTTCCGATATGAGAACATGATGATACGATGTACGAGTGAATTAGATTTCAGGACGCATACCCAAAGAACGCTTATATTACAAAAGGTTTATCTTCCTTATTGTGAATAGCACGTTTTTAGAAAATTTTTATGCGAAGAATGTATTTATAAAAGATACGAATAATTGCAGGAAAATAAAAAAAGGACTATCACTCACTTGCACTTTAAAGACTGGCCCGATCACGATGTTCCAGAAGATTTCGATGCGATGATCAATTTTTGCCAAATAATGCGCCGTAATATTTCCGCTAATAAAGGTTTTATCGTCGTTCATTGCAGGTGTGAATAAATTTTCCTTGAATAGAGCTGTTTTGCATTTCACGGCTTCAATCATGGTGTTCCAATTAATTGATTGATTTATACTTCTTAATAAAAGAAAATATCATTACTTTACAGTGCAGGGATTGGCAGAACAGGAACGTTAATAGCGATAGATATTCTTCTGCAACAAATTAGAGATAATAGGAAATTAGATGTATTCGGAACTGTATATAGATTGCGACATCATAGAATAAATATGGTACAAAGAGAAGTAAGTAATTACATAATTAAATAGTATTAGAGAATAAACTAGCAAAAAAACGCATCTATAATGTGTGTAATCCATATTTTAGTTAGAATAAGATATCGAATGCTGGAACTTAAAAAATTGCAAAAAAACCGACATTTTTACTAAAAAAGGATTTTACTAAATTTTACTAAAAACTGATTTCACGTTTCGTAGAGTCCACGTTACATATATAATATATATTTTTACAATTTAGAGTTATTCTATATATTAATATTTGCATAAACTCATATAATACAGAAAGAACGTCTTCGTATTTTCAGAGCCAATACGCTTATATATATAATTGTATAAAGCAAGTACTCAAAAATCCTTACTTCTTAAAAACTTGTAAGTATCTCTTACAATATACTATGTTTAGTGTATACTTTTCCAAAACTCATTATCTTGCACTCTCGTAGACAAACCACCACCAGTTGAGCCAGTATATGAGAACACCTCTAAGAAAGCCAAAGATACAACAAATTCAGACACAAATCTAGTCAACAATATTGAAATATGTATGTAATATATATTTAATACCTGTACATATATACTCTATTCTCTATAGCAGACTAGACGTTCTTTACTCTTTATTATTAATAGTATTAAAGAAAGCACGATAGAAATAATACTAATCTATTTTGTACTACAGAATGAGAGTCTCTCCAACTATCTAATACGTGATGAGGTAGGAACAAATGCTTGGATCGCGTTATCTTCTTTTCGCTTTGCTTTCCTCTCTCGCTTCATTTAATTCATTCATATATCTATTTATCAGTTATTTAATTCTTCTCCGAGCGCTAAACATATAACATGTTCATTGCTTTTCTGTGTGTATGGTTTGAGAGTAATTTTGCAGCTGATATACGTTTACTATGATCATTTACAATCTGGGCATAATGCAATATCATACGAATAAATTGTATTATAAGCCAGTGATTATTTC
The DNA here is from genome assembly GCF_030848795.1 of Temnothorax nylanderi. Taxonomy (NCBI): domain Eukaryota; kingdom Metazoa; phylum Arthropoda; class Insecta; order Hymenoptera; family Formicidae; genus Temnothorax; species Temnothorax nylanderi. Next base: position 683,550 of record NW_027249122.1, read on the forward strand.
TTTGCATTACATTAAAAAGTAAAATTATATTACTGTAATGTTTTTTTCTGAAAAAGCTATAATCACCGAACTGCTTTTCTGAGTCAGTATTATATTGCATAATTGTTTATATTGTTATTTAGCATTCTAGCAATTAATTCTTTCTAATGTACTGCACGATTCATATTGTTCCAGTAAAAAAACACAATTCCGTATCTATGGAGTCTCTGGGATCAATCTCCTTCAATCTTTTTCCTCAGTCAACTTCAACAAGCATAACAAATAGCGGTAAGACTGAAAGAAAATTTTGCGAGTCTAAACTGTTACATATTATATTGAAAATTAAATGACGAGAAAAGGGAACACAACTTTGTTCAATATTATATATTCAATATTATCTATTTTAAATATCACTTATATAATGGCGACAGACTTTATTTAACATAATTTTACTTTAAGATTTGAGGCAGTGCAAATCGACGGGTGCCATAAATGCAAAAACTCATCACATTACTGTAGGTCAGTAACAGATATCAGATATATATTATTATTATATTACTTTTATTGTTAGGACAATGTTGGCAAATGCAATTTTTCAGGAAAATCCCGAACTCTGGATTGTATCTTTAAACCACTGAGAGACTCGTCATACAAACTAAATAGAGAAAATTTAATGCAGGAGAGTCTGCCATTATTAACTTGTTCAAGGTCAGCTGATATACTTGGCGATAGCGTGTAAAATGTAACAAATGGTAAGTCTGACACCTCTTCGTTCAAAAATTTACATTTTATAAATTTTTCATTATATTTGTTTAACAACAGTGATTTGCTAAGTCGACATATTTTGCAGATAAGTGAGAGACGACTGAACTATGTATAATTATTTATGTTAAGTTGATCATCTCGAATGTATAGATATTAGACTAAAATATAAACCGTAATTACGTGTAAATATAACTTTATGGAGGATTGATGTATATACTTCACGTACTATTTTTTTTATAAATAATCACAAACATACATGCCACCAAACGTCAGAATATATTATGTGATACTAAATATGCTTATCAGCATTATTATCTAACACATGCCTTAAATGATCTCTAGTCCAACTAGAAAACATTTTAAATGCCAGAGATGGATATTGTAGCTAGAAAGTATGTTTATAAATATAAACCGATAGTAAATAAGAAATTTTATAAAATTCTTCAAAATATATGTATTATTGACAAGAACTATATGTACACACTTATTCATATTTATGCGCCTCGTACACCTTTATACTTATTTTACTCTATTATTTATTTTTAATTTTATTATTTATGTGCAATATAAATTACAACAGAGCTTACAATGCATTGTCCACTCAAAATCAGATACATCTGATTTCTTCCATATGTAACGTCTCGCCTTGAAATAAATATAGCATTAATATCGATATTTAGTAGAGTAATCTTTAGGAGAAACAACTAAACCTCGACCTTTCCTTGCACCTCTATAAACCGTCTCAATGATGTCGATCATTTCCTGTTTGTCTTCCAATGTCCAATTTATTTTGTTATTGTTTCCCGTACCCAAATCTATCATGATGTGCTTGTTCCTGAAGAAGAACATTACTGTACATGGGTCGTACAGCTCATACCTATAAAAGTATACATCATTGTTGTTAAATATATATTATTAAAATATTATATTATTACGATATATCTCAACAATAAATATTTATTAATTAAAATAATTAATTTTTAAGTAAATTTATCTATCTTTAAAAATTAATTATTAATGCAACATATGAACTTACGAGAATATAAGTTTCTACTTACATTTTATTGAAATCTGGCACTTTTGTGATATCCACCAAGTAAATAACGGCAAAATTCTTGACTTTTTCTGCGATATTATAGAGAACTTCGTCCATCTTCATACACATCGGATCCCAATCGTGCCCAAAGCGAATCACCTGGAAAAAGAGACATTATTTTCAATGAATTCTAACTCAAAATAATTCTGTCGCAATCGATTTAACATTCATCTATGACGATAGAAAATAAAAGTGAAACTGAAATACATTGTGAATGAAATATTCGACAAACTCACCACCACTCTGTCTTCCTCAGATAGAATGGCTTGATCGACTTGATAGCCGTTTTCCAAATGCGATAGCATGTAAGACATTTTGAGGCGTGCGAAATACGACACTTGCGATTACAAAATAATGCAATTCCGTTCGTTAAAGTTATTAAAGCGATGTTCTTTGAGGTTGGGAAACGCACCGTCCCGACACTCCCGACGGAACACGAGTCACACGACGCGATGACTGTGTAGGTCTGTTCGTCTTACACTTTCAACACTTTCGGCACTTTCGAAAGTATCGAATATTCTAGCAGAGAGAAGCCTGAGAGAGGCCATCCCGGCCTTTTTCCTGGGACCGTCGAAAGCCCCTGTACACTACCGCCAGTACATCCATTATCGAAATTGGTACTACGTAGCCACGTTCATTTTCCGATACTGCCGATAAAACATCATTTTGTTGTATATATATATATATATATATATAATCTATATTACATAACATTTGCGATGTAGCACGGACGCGCACTAGAATGATGTTTTATCGGCAGTGTCGGAAAGAGAAAAAGTGTGAGAGGGAGAGAGGGCTATCACTATTAGATATTAAACATACAGATAATATAAATATATAAAATAAGTTAACATTTATCGATACATGTAAGATATAAATATTAAACTGATCCTCGACCAATTACAATCGAGAATATCTTACATGTATCGATAAATATTAACTTATTTTAAATATTTATATTATATGTTAAATATCTAATAGCCCTCATCTCTCCCTCTCTCACTTTTTCTCTTCTTTCACTTTCACACTTCCCAGACAGCACAATATCCAAAATCAGGACATAAGACGTCTTTTAGACGTCTTTTAGCCATCTTTTCGTAAGACATCTGAAAGACCCGCTTTTGGACATGTATGTTGTCTGAGTTATTTCAAGATATATGTATCTCCTATCAATTTAAAGATCCGAATACGAGACAATATAGGCCTTTATGGACAATTTTGTAAGCAAAACGAATAATATTTGGGGAACAAGCAACAGGGAATGTTTTATAATTTTTAAGTATCTTGACGACGGTTTATCGTCTTTTATGGAATTTATGGTATGCGCGATCACCGCGCTGCAAGAACGATCGCGACGAAATTTTTACAAACGATACATATTAATGTTAATTTTCTACAAAGTTAGATTAGGAGCACATACAAATAAATTTGAAACATTTGTAAACGTAACGAATTACGTGAATTACGTGAACGAGCAAATTACGTGTCTGTTCTTGAACGAAAAACGCAATTGTATTCGCATACACACGTTTGAGCTTGTTAATTAGCACTCTCGACGCTCATACGCATTTTGGAGCAAGCTCGCTCCTTCGTTCACGATCGTTCGCGATCGCGACGAGCAAAGTGACATAACGCCAAACGCGCGATCATTCTCTTTAATTACTTAATAGATTATTAATTCCCGTGCTTAGTGAGAGATTCGAGCTATTCACCGAAGCGTCTTTCCACGCGATTCACTCATTCGAAGTAGAAATCGAAACGGAGGCAAGAGACACGACACGAATTCCGAGGTTATCGTCTCGCTGCGACACGCGGGACAACGATTCTATTAAAGATTCGGATGTGTCGCGCTTCGAATCATTTGTCTCTCATGCACAATTCACTTACCGATCACGGCACATTGCAGGAGACCCGTCAAATCACAGCCGGGAGGAACGGGAGGGTGATACGACGTACGGGCGTCCTTTCGGCCATCCCACTCGTTGCAGACGTTGCAGTCGACACGAGAAGAAACAGAATACAGAATATTCGGCGTACATTCAGCTTGCAACACACACACACACACACACACACACACACACACACTCTGTAACCGGAGGATTTCTTTTCTTTCACGAGAAAGAAATTACACGAGCAACAATGACGTCTCGCCGCGAGTGCCGCGACTCGTACCGACGTACAACGAGTAACGTATTACTTTCGCGCGCGCCGCGCGGCGAGTCGAGCCAGGAGCCCCCGAATCCGGCCGAATCACGTTCAGTCGCTCTCGCCGCCCGCCGCCGCGCGCCGGCGCCCGGCGCGGCACGCGGCACGTGGCACTGCGGTTACCGGCAGTTCGGCTGTCGCAGTCAGTCACGTCGCGTTGTCACGATGCCACGATCGTTGAATGAATCCGCCGATTTCGGAGCAGCGTACGTTCAAAGTCGGCGCGCGGACGATTGTTTCCATCGGCGAGACGGCCTTGCTAACTTGTTTTCGTCGACGCTCGGAATACCGTTACCCGCGGATATGTTACTCAATCATTCTCCCGATGAATTTCGGACAGGTGTGAAGTGTTTGTGCTCCGTGCCGTTGGTGCTGTTATTCGGAATGCGCGCTCGTTCGCGCGATTGGCATTCCTGCTCCTCGATTTCGCGGGAATAATCGACGACGCGCTCAATAATTTGCATCAAGATCAAGTGTATCAAGTGTCGTGAATGAATGTATCGCGCGAATTGAATCCCTCGCTCGAGGCGGAGATGTCGAGGCGAAGGTACCTGTGACGGCAATTGTGAGTTGTGAGTGATTTGCAGTCTCATCGTGATATTCGCGGGCGATAATCGCTCGTCCCGCCCCGGGCCGCCATATGTCTGGACTATCGAAAGTATCGAATGTGCATGGCATTCATTTACGCGGCATATCTCGAATCGTGTCGTGCTTTGAACGTGCTGTGTGCTGTGCCGGAATTGTCGTGCGATTATCCCCGATTCTTTTCGAAGAGCGGAAAGAGGGCCGAGTGACAACGTGAAATCGTATCGTGATTCAAGTAATAGCACGCTGTGATACAACATAACATACAACGCTCGTTCATGAATATTTCTTATTTTCGTGTATTTCGTGCCGCGTAATCCGCGGCTCCTCGTTGTGCAAAGCATGCATTAATATAGTACTTACATACGCGAGATTTACGTGCTCGATACGTAATGTGCGTACGATATTTAATCTTAATTGTGGTTTTGTTTAATCAACTGCACGTGTCTTTACTAACCGTCCACTTTATTCGCGTAGTATCTCGCGTCAAGATCTTCCAACATTTCATCGCCATTAACGCGACAGCCACACGGTCGGCAGTGATGAAACGCGGGACGAATTGGGGCAATCGGCGTTGCGACTCCTTCAAATATGCACGAAAAATCTATGTTACCTGCTTTTATATTACTGCAGAGTAAAGTACTTCCTTCCCATGGGTACGACCTTGGCGAGGTGGGAAGGCCCAGTACCCAGTACGAGGATTTTACCCGAGCAAAACTCTTGTTCTGCTTGGATAAAAATCCAAAGACGGGGAAGCTAACGTACCCTCGTCCGCCAATTTTATTGAATGAACGAACCGCAACCGGTTCGTCGCGTTTGCTTCAGGAGTGCCGTACAAGTAATCGGACTAAAGGACTTTTTTAAACGGGAGTGCCGTACAGTATCGCGCGAGAAAGACTTTTACTGAAATTAGTCCGCGCGCGATTGTAGTTTGTTATCCGCGAGTTTCTCGCGAGTGTCCTGTGCGGTGAGAGGAGGAGGCCTGACGTCCTGAGAGGAGGAGGAGGTCTGAGAGAGACATCGAGCATCGGCGGAGCAACCTTGGGGTGAGTATCATCTCTTATCTGATAAAAATTAATAGTTCTTTTTTATTTATTCGAATTGTTATCTCGATAAATTAGAAATAATTACAAAAAGAGAAATTATTCAAAATTTTATTCTTATAAAAATCGTTTTCAGAAAATAACTAATTATTGCTAAATATCTCATTAAAAGACGAATTAGAAAGGCGTAAAAATTATCTTTTGAAATGTTGATTATTTGGAGCATTTTTAAAATTTGAATCTTATGTTTGTATGTTACAGTATCATCGTAGCTACGTGGCTGCATAACTCCGTCCGTTGCGCATCGAGTTGGTGAGTCAAAAATTTTTTTTTATTGAGGTAACGAGTCTCGCGGCGGCAGTGACACGCGGCGCGACTTCCCCCCTTGCTCGCTTGACCGTATAAATAGGCGCGTTGTCTACCGGCGGCAGTGACACGCGGCGCGACTTCCCCCTTTGCTTGCTCGACCGTATAAATAGGCGCGTTGTCTACCGGCGGCAGTGACACGCGGCGCGACTTCCCCCCTTGCTCGCTCGACCGTATAAATACGCGCGTTGTCTACCGGCGGCAGTGACACGCGGCGCGACTGCGCGATTTCCCCCCTTGCTCGCTCGACCGTATAAATAGGCGCGTTGTCTACCGTCGGCAGTGACACGCGGCGCGACTACCCCCTTGCTCGCTCGACCGTATAAATAGGCGCGTTGTCTACCGTCGGCAGTGACACGCGGCGCGACTTCCCCCCTTGCTCGCTCGACCGTATAAATAGGCGCGTTGTCTACCGGCGGCAGTGACACGCGGCGCGACTTCCCCCCTTGCTCGCTCGACCGTATAAATACGCGCGTTGTCTACCGGCGGCAGTGACACGCGGCGCGACTGCGCGATTTCCCCCCTTGCTCGCTCGACCGTATAAATAGGCGCGTTGTCTACCGTCGGCAGTGACACGCGGCGCGACTTCCCCCCTTGCTCGCTCGACCGTATAAATAGGCGCGTTGTCTACCGGCGGCAGTGACACGCGGCGCGACTTCCCCCCTTGCTCGCTCGACCGTATAAATAGGCGCGTTGTCTACCGGCGGCAGTGACACGCGGCGCGACTTCCCCCCTTGCTCGCTCGACCGTATAAATAGGCGCGTTGTCTACCGGCGGCAGTGACACGCGGCGCGACTTCCCCCCTTGCTCGCTCGACCGTATAAATAGGCGCGTTGTCTACCGGCGGCAGTGGCACGCGGCGCGACTTCCCCCCTTGCTCGCTCGACCGTATAAATAGGCGCGTTGTCTACCGGCGGCAGTGACACGCGGCGCGACTTCCCCCCTTGCTCGCTCGACCGTATAAATAGGCGCGTTGTCTACCGGCGGCAGTGACACGCGGCGCGACTTCCCCCCTTGCTCGCTCGACGCGGTGTTACGGTCACTCGTGGTGGTTTTAGCCGGTAGGCTGCGGGGAAATGGCGGAACTTTAATGTTCTGCTCTCTGCAGAATCCGGCACTCATGACATCACGCTCGAAAAAATTAAGCGTGTAAAAAATCTTGTCTATAAACGACGTCACGCTTATAAAGTTAAGCGTGTAAAAAATCTTGTCTATAAATGACATCACGCTTATAAAGTTAAGCGTGTAAAAAATCTTGTCTGCAAAAGACATCACGCTTGAAAAAAATTAAGCGTGTAAAAAATTTTGTCTGCTAAAGACATCACGCTGATAAAGTTAAGCGTGTAATAAATCTTCCCTCCAGGGGGTGGGGGGGAGTCCTCCCGGACCCTTTAGGGGCACGGGGGAGCCCTCCACTACGGGTTTTGCGCACCCGGAGTACCCGAGCACACCAGTACCGCAATCTACGGCAGCCCTACGGGTCTGTCGTGGACCGGGGAGTCCTTTTAAAGACTCGCGAGGTAAGCGGCCTCTATAAAAAGTCCGCTCGGCTGGTCGGAGCCGTGAGGGAGGAGCTTAGGCTCTCCTAACCGACCTAAGGGAAGGAAAACCCTGACAGAAAACCGGGGGTCCGGCTGCCCTGCTTAGGAGTCTGTCGTTGGCTTCGGCCACCCAGACTCCCGCGTCGCGTTGTCTGCGGAACGACACCACGCTTAGAACGTTAAGCGTGTAAGAAATCGCGTCGCGTTGTCTGCGGAACGACACCACGCTTTTCTCAGTAGTGAGCGTGTAATAAGTAAATCCTCCTAAGGGTCTGCCTTCGGCGACATCACGCTTTTCTCCAGTAGTGAGCGTGTAATAAGTAAATCCTTCTAAGGGTCTGCCTTCGGCGACATCACGCTTTTCTCCAGTAGTGAGCGTGTAATAAGTAAATCCTCCTAAGGGTCTGCCTTCGGCGACATCACGCTTTTCTCCAGTAGTGAGCGTGTAATAAGTAAATCCTCCTCCTGTCTGCCTTCGGCGACATCACGCTTTTCTCCAGTAGTGAGCGTGTAAAAAGTAAATCCTCCTCCTGTCTGCCTTCGGCGACATCACGCTTTTCTCCAGTAGTGAGCGTGTAAAAAGTAAATCCTCCTCCTGTCTGCCTTCGGCGACATCACGCTTTTCTCCAGTAGTGAGCGTGTAATAAGTAAATCCTCCTCCTGTCTGCCTTCGGCGACATCACGCTTTTCTCCAGTAGTGAGCGTGTAAAAAGTAAATCCTCCTCCTGTCTGCCTTCGGCGACATCACGCTTTTCTCCAGTAGTGAGCGTGTAAAAAGTAAATCCTCCTCCTGTCTGCCTTCGGCGACATCACGCTTTTCTCCAGTAGTGAGCGTGTAATAAGTAAATCCTCCTCCTGTCTGCCTTCGGCGACATCACGCTTTTCTCCAGTAGTGAGCGTGTAAAAAGTAAATCCTCCTCCTGTCTGCCTTCGGCGACATCACGCTTTTCTCCAGTAGTGAGCGTGTAATAAGTAAATCCTCCTCCTGTCTGCCTTCGGCGACATCACGCTTTTCTCCAGTAGTGAGCGTGTAAAAAGTAAATCCTCCTCCTGTCTGCCTTCGGCGACATCACGCTTTTCTCCAGTAGTGAGCGTGTAAAAAGTAAATCCTCCTCCTGTCTGCCTTCGGCGACATCACGCTTTTCTCCAGTAGTGAGCGTGTAAAAAGTAAATCCTCCTCCTGTCTGCCTTCGGCGACATCACGCTTTTCTCCAGTAGTGAGCGTGTAAAAAGTAAATCCTCCTCCTGTCTGCCTTCGGCGACATCACGCTTTTCTCCAGTAGTGAGCGTGTAATAAGTAAATCCTCCTCCTGTCTGCCTTCGGCGACATCACGCTTTTCTCCAGTAGTGAGCGTGTAATAAGTAAATCCTCCTCCTGTCTGCCTTCGGCGACATCACGCTTTTCTCCAGTAGTGAGCGTGTAAAAAGTAAATCCTCCTCCTGTCTGCCTTCGGCGACATCACGCTTTTCTCCAGTAGTGAGCGTGTAATAAGTAAATCCTCCTCCTGTCTGCCTTCGGCGACATCACGCTTTTCTCCAGTAGTGAGCGTGTAAAAAGTAAATCCTCCTCCTGTCTGCCTTCGGCGACATCACGCTTTTCTCCAGTAGTGAGCGTGTAAAAAGTAAATCCTCCTCCTGTCTGCCTTCGGCGACATCACGCTTTTCTCCAGTAGTGAGCGTGTAATAAGTAAATCCTCCTCCTGTCTGCCTTCGGCGACATCACGCTTTTCTCCAGTAGTGAGCGTGTAAAAAGTAAATCCTCCTCCTGTCTGCCTTCGGCGACATCACGCTTTTCTCCAGTAGTGAGCGTGTAAAAAGTAAATCCTCCTCCTGTCTGCCTTCGGCGACATCACGCTTTTCTCCAGTAGTGAGCGTGTAAAAAGTAAATCCTCCTCCTGTCTGCCTTCGGCGACATCACGCTTTTCTCCAGTAGTGAGCGTGTAAAAAGTAAATCCTCCTCCTGTCTGCCTTCGGCGACATCACGCTTTTCTCCAGTAGTGAGCGTGTAATAAGTAAATCCTCCTCCTGTCTGCCTTCGGCGACATCACGCTTTTCTCCAGTAGTGAGCGTGTAAAAAGTAAATCCTCCTCCTGTCTGCCTTCGGCGACATCACGCTTTTCTCCAGTAGTGAGCGTGTAAAAAGTAAATCCTCCTCCTGTCTGCCTTCGGCGACATCACGCTTTTCTCCAGTAGTGAGCGTGTAAAAAGTAAATCCTCCTCCTGTCTGCCTTCGGCGACATCACGCTTTTCTCCAGTAGTGAGCGTGTAAAAAGTAAATCCTCCTCCTGTCTGCCTTCGGCGACATCACGCTTTTCTCCAGTAGTGAGCGTGTAAAAAGTAAATCCTCCTCCTGTCTGCCTTCGGCGACATCACGCTTTTCTCCAGTAGTGAGCGTGTAAAAAGTAAATCCTCCTCCTGTCTGCCTTCGGCGACATCACGCTTTTCTCCAGTAGTGAGCGTGTAAAAAGTAAATCCTCCTCCTGTCTGCCTTCGGCGACATCACGCTTTTCTCCAGTAGTGAGCGTGTAAAAAGTAAATCCTCCTCCTGTCTGCCTTCGGCGACATCACGCTTTTCTCCAGTAGTGAGCGTGTAAAAAGTAAATCCTCCTCCTGTCTGCCTTCGGCGACATCACGCTTTTCTCCAGTAGTGAGCGTGTAAAAAGTAAATCCTCCTCCTGTCTGCCTTCGGCGACATCACGCTTTTCTCCAGTAGTGAGCGTGTAAAAAGTAAATCCTCCTCCTGTCTGCCTTCGGCGACATCACGCTTTTCTCCAGTAGTGAGCGTGTAATAAGTAAATCCTCCTCCTGTCTGCCTTCGGCGACATCACGCTTTTCTCCAGTAGTGAGCGTGTAATAAGTAAATCCTCCTCCTGTCTGCCTTCGGCGACATCACGCTTTTCTCCAGTAGTGAGCGTGTAAAAAGTAAATCCTCCTCCTGTCTGCCTTCGGCGACATCACGCTTTTCTCCAGTAGTGAGCGTGTAATAAGTAAATCCTCCTCCTGTCTGCCTTCGGCGACATCACGCTTTTCTCCAGTAGTGAGCGTGTAATAAGTAAATCCTCCTCCTGTCTGCCTTCGGCGACATCACGCTTTTCTCCAGTAGTGAGCGTGTAAAAAGTAAATCCTCCTCCTGTCTGCCTTCGGCGACATCACGCTTTTCTCCAGTAGTGAGCGTGTAAAAAGTAAATCCTCCTCCTGTCTGCCTTCGGCGACATCACGCGGCGTTAGGGTCACTCGTGGTGGTTTTAGCCGGTAGGCTGCGGGGAAATGGCGGAACTTTAATGTTCTGCTCTCTGCAGAATCCGGCACTCCCCCCGCCCCGCCCCGGGGAAGGGGGAGTCTTCCTCCCGAAAGGGGGGTCACTGGTCACTCAAACCCCGGAAGAATGGAGGCACTCCCCGACCAGTGGTGCTCCCCGATCGGTGGCACAGCCACCGTGACTGGTTGCCACTGCTGACGGGTTGCCTCCAGGACGTCGTGGGGATTCCAGTGATGGAAGATTTCCACCACGTAAAATAAAAAAAAAAAAAAAAGGACCTAGTTAAAACGCAGGTAGGGAATAATTTTTAATTTCTTTCAGCAATTACATTTCCATTAAGCGAGAAAAGTCAAGAAACATTTCGACTATATTGCAAAAACGTTGTAAAATTAATGCAATATAGCTGAAATGCTTCTTGATTTTTCTTGCTTAAGGGATGAAGTCAAACTGCATTGCCACGAGTCTCAATGTGGCTCGAGACTCCTATCTGACCCAGAGGTGGAGGTGGATTTTGCGGCCGGAACAGCATGAAAGAAAGTGGTGAGTTTAATTGATTTTTACGTACTATGTCACTTATGTCCAAAAATTTTCTATCTCTTCTGTCTTTACTTAATCGAATCGTTCATTTGAATGTTTCAGAAAATAACGACGCAGAAGGTGACATCGGAGCAGCGAGGGAATCCTGCGTAGCTGACATTCCGAGCAGCCTGAGAGGAGAAGGAGGCCTAGGATAGGCATCGGGCATCGGCGTACCAACACTTCTGGTAAATGTTACTTTTTATTTTTTCTAAAGATATAGAATCTCTTTTTTCGTTTGTGCTTATTCAGTTGTTACATTAAATCGTGTTTCGAAATTTAAATTAGTAAAAAGAAATATTTTGAAAAATTTGATTCAAGTTGATTCTAACGTAAAGATTTTTTTCGAAGAAGTAATTTAAAATATAATATTAATCTGAATAACGAATAAGATGTTCGATGCGTGTGACAATTATTTAATCGATTCGATTATTTTTATGTTACAGAAAATATCCACGCGGGAAGGAGCAACGTTGCTTCGCATCGAGGGAACACGAGGGACATCCCGAGCAGCCTAAAAGAAGGTGGTGAGTGTAATTGATTTTCACGTACTATGTCATTTATGTCACAAATTTTCTATTTCTTCTGTCTTTACTTAATCGAATCGTTCATTTGAATGTTTCAGAAAATAACGACGCAGAAGGTGACATCGGAGCAGCGAGGGAATCCTGCGAAGCTGTGAGGTCGTATCTTACACAATTCGAGGTCGATTTTACACAATTTCCGGTTTTTCTGCTTAAACGCTTAGTCAGGCAACCCCGAAGCTAAATGTCTACATCCTATCTTGAAATAGATTACCAAAAATGAATTAGTTGTCAAAATTTTCTCGTATTTTCTCGTATTTGTAGATACGACAAATTTGCACTTCAAAATTATAATCAAATAATGAACAAGATACGACATATTTATTTTTAAATAACAATAATAAATGTTATTTAAAACTAAATATGTCGTAACTTGTTTATTTGATTACAATTTTAAAGTACGTCGTATCTATAAAAATTGCGTTTTTGCGTTTGTTTTCCACGAATAATATCAAATTAAACAATAAAGCTGTATTTTAATTCCAAATCACTATACTTTTGAAAGTAAAGCAAACTATCTTGTTTGTCGCTTATCAACAAAACAAAAATTTACGAATCCTGTAAAGTGACAGTTTTTAAGATACGACCTCCCGAAAGATATCAGTCGATATACGATAGAAACAATAAAAAATATGAACAGGAAAAGATTTTGTCATTGTTGAAATGGAATTCGAACTTGTGAAGATCTATAAACGACAAAACATTTATGTTATTGAGTTATTGATTATTTTTACTGCCTAATCTATTGTAGGGTATATGCAAAAGTTAAGTGAAAAAGCAAAACAAATGTAATGCGTTAAACATATTTTAATGTACGTTGCTTTTTAGTATTATATTAAGTGTTATTTGCAATTGGGAACAAAGTTCTTTGGAAATTTTAAACGTCATCGCAGGTGATGACCATTACATGATTATAGGGAAGATAAGTATAGGAAGATTTTTCAATTTTAAAATATTTATTGTTATTTTATAATAAAACATTACATTTACATTCTCTCACTTTATGAGATTTTACATTATTTTATATCACGTTTCACTTTATTAATAATTGGATTTGCCACAAAAAACCCTGTCTATTTTAGAACTATTTTAGGTTAATAAGCATATTAACAATAGATTGCGACAATTAGAAAATAGAAGGGACTTGAGTACTAATTCCGAACGCGACAGCACGTTTGATGTACGCAGATGTGTGGTGATCCCTTATGTGAAGGGCTTAAGCGCGGGCATACGGGGTACTCTTGAGAGAGTCCGCTGTGACGTGGTATATAAGATACCGAAAAAACTCAGTGCTGTCATCAGGAGGGGCAAGGACAGATTAGCGACTAACAAGGAAACTAATGTGGTTTACAAAATTGATTGTGAGAATTGCGACGCGTCTTACATTGGGCAGACGAAGAGACATCTCGAGACAAGAGTGAAAGAACATTTCAGCGATATTAAAAAACATGACAGCAATTTCTCTGTCGTAAGCAAGCACCGGATACAGAATGACCACAATTTTAAGTGGTCAGATCCGAAAATATTACACAAAGAACCTCACTTCCCACACAGAACACAACCTCCAATGGACGTCCAAAGAACATCCATAGCTCCACCAGACATCTACCTCTATGGTGGATGTCAAATGGACGTCTAATGGACGTCCATATTATATCCATCCATATAACATTTAGCATGGACGTCCAGTGGACGAGGTTTTTATCTCGGAACCGGTTAAAACTACTCGGATTTGAACGTTTTTTTTTAATGTTAGGTAATTAAAAACACTACAATGTTTATGGGTTAAAAATTGACGCTAATTGTTTATTTAATAAATTTTCAGGTTTATTTTAATTATAAAAAAAAGCGTCAATTTTTAACCGATAAACATTGTAGTGTTTTTAATTACCTACATTTAAAAAAAAAACGTTCAAATCCGAGTAGTTTTAACCGGTTCCGAGATAACGCACTTTTTTGGTCTAATTTGCCTCTATTAATGGATGGATATAATATGGACGTCCATTAGACGTCTTTTATAAACATATAACCGCGAGCGTTAGTAACCCGCACTGCCGCGACGCGGCTACCATGCGCGAGTACTTTCTCGTAATAAAAAAACATCACGCGCTAGTATATTAAGAGGCGAGCCTGTGAGAGGCCTGACTGCGATAATTCTTTGCTGCAGATCATCTGAAGTGATACCTCTGGTATCACATAGCAGGGGTCTTCAAAGCAATTTTTGATAATTTGTTGGATACACTTATAAATAATTATCTAATTTGTTGTAAGCTTTATAAACAAGGCGTATATCCATAAAGAATTTATAAAACGTTTAGTTAACATATTTTAATTATCCATCGAAGCTCCATGAAACATCTATGGTTGATCTATATGACGTCTAAAAGAGATCTATCAATACGTCTAATGGAGATCTAATGGAGGTACTACAAGCGGACATTTCGAGTATTAGTGGAAGTTCTGTGGATGTTACATGGACGTCCATTAGAGGTTTTGAATCTCCATGATGGATGTCTAATGGACATCTAATGGATGTTTTGCTCCGTGTGGGTTGAAAATGAGAGAGATCGCTGAAATGTTCTTTATAAAGAAAAATAAGAACACGATCAATTTAAAAAAAGATACGGAGAATTTAAATACGATATACGACAGTGTCATCATGTCAGTTTGATTGTTTATATTTCTACCTCGGGACACCTTGTTTCTTTCTTTGTCCGCTCAGTCTCCCAAGTACTCGCATACATGTAACATGTCGCAACGAAGAACTAGTCATACGCGAAATTCTATTATGAGATTCGTAAGTTTTTCTTGATCGTCGCTTTCTCTCCTCATATATCATTGTTGCTACAAATTAAGATTGGTCCACAGCTGACCTTTAGGGCCATGCGGGAACATGCTCGTGAACTCAGGAATCTGTACTAATTATGTGACGAGTCAATAGATGATAGGTATTGCTCAATATTTAATAACGTCGTTAACTTAATATTGTCTCGATTTATTTATATTGTTTTTCTTTTTCGCTGTTCCTGTTTCAGTTCGCACTTGAAAAGGGCTCGAATATAGAGCCGAAACGTTGTGCATTTTTGTATATATTGCGCCAGTTAATCGAGTAATAAATTGAATTGCTATTTTAGAACCCTCGCGTCTAACAACGAGACTTTGCTAAAATAAAAAATTATTGTTAGAGGATCAGAATATTCTACAGACATAATCCTCTAAGTCGACATTGTTTAGAGATACACTTTCTGAAACATTAGAAAAATATACTATATAGCATTCTTTCATTTGATTTCTCGGCATCCAGGACTTTTCTCCGTGGTGATAGTGGTAATGGTTACAATCCATTATTTTGAATATCCCTGACTCACATCCAGAAACTTGCAATTAGCTGGATCAGTAGTAACAAATTTATTTGTATAAAGTACTTCAATTGATATATTAAAATAGTTTATTATCCGTCATCACAGGGAGGTGCCTAGGATGTCGAAAAATCGAATGAAACAAAGCCATTTCGTACATTTTTCTAATTTTTCAAAGAGTGTATCTCTGAACGGTATTAACTTACAATAAAGGATTATGTTTATATAGAAATATTTCGATTCTCCAACAATAATCTTTCATTTTAAATCTTGTTACTAAACGCGAGGGGCCTAAAACCTTTATAAAAATGGGCAAAGTTCTTTGTAAGTGAGTTTAATGCCAAATTGGCAACAATTTGCTATTAATTTACTTACTGGATTATAAACACGCTGCTGTGTATTACAGACGGGTTGCAATCATATCTACCCATTAGAGAATAGATATTTTGTACTCTAAACGGTAAGATATAAATGCACCCATGTGCACATATGGGTAGCAATTTACTCCATTTGCACGAATTCTTGTATGAACACAGTGCACAAGATGACACTAATGCAGATAGATGAGCGAGCGTATATTTTATTTGCACATTATAAACAGCGCTAAGCGCAGAATGCATTTTGACGGTAGTCACTGCGGCGAGCGCAGAATGCATTGCATTTTAACAATAGTCACTGCGGCGAGCGCACAAAGTTTGAAAACAAATGGAATATTCAAATTTTATATCACGTACAATCATCGATAATTTCGAGAATTTTCTTTCTCTAAAAACTATAAATTTCCTTCAAAAATTAGTTATTAAGACTGTATATTTGACATTAAATTAATATAATATAAGAACGCCATCAAGTCCGAGCTAGGATCTAAGTAGCAAATAATTTCCGTGTGAATTTCTAATACTATTTCCAACTAAACTGCGCGCCAACGAATTGTCGGTCTTGAAACACAGTTTTTTCGTTAGAACAGTAAATTTACTTAAATAAATCGCAAATTGATTTAATTTTTGATGCTGATACAAATCGTATCTAACATCCCCCCTTTCCCCGAATATTACTGTAAAGAATTTATTGCGAAAAAATATTATCTCAGTCAGGGTTTTTTCGCAATGAGTTGTTATGTAATACATATAAACTAGGAAAATTATTTGACAATCATTAAAATTATTCGCATATTTTCTAACAACTTTAGAAAAGTTAACGATTTGCTAATAAAAAAATAAGAAATTATTTTCAAATTACAAAATAAGTTTTCTTTATTATTATATAATAACAATAGTATTGTTCATTAATCTTCGGTCTCGGCTTCATATATATATATATATATATATATATATTTTTTTTTTAATATTATATATTATATATATTTATATTTATTTATTTATTTATTTATTTATTTTATATATATATATATAAAATCAATAAATATCATAAGTAATTAATAAGTACGACAAGACCTAGGTGCGCGCGCGCGAGCGTGAGCGTCGAGAAGCCTAGCACGATTCTCACCGGCTCGCGGCTGACCGAGCGTCGAGCATCTGACATCACTGCTGAAATCACCGGAAATAAGTTGGCGCTGGAAGTTCATATTTTTTAATAAACTATAGCTCATACGATTGCTCCCTAATTGCTCCCTCAGAATCAACAATTGCTCCCCTTTTAAAATTATTATTTTTTAAGATATTTAAAAAAAACGTAAAATTTATAACTTTCACTCAAAAACATATTTCTAATAACTCTATGCAATTAAATCCGGCATAGAACGATTGCTCCTTATTGCTCCATCATTATTTTAATGATTTATTGCATTTTTATTGAAAAATTAACAAATTAATCATTTCACAAGTGACGCCGCCGCCACTTATCGGCCGCCTATTGTAACTATGGCTCGGCAGCCATTGGTGGAAATATTTAACTAATTTTAATCAGTTATCTAATAATAAACTAAATTTTATTCATACCTAATTTACAAAGCATTCTTAAAGATACTGCTACAAAAGTGGTTCTTTCAATGCAACAAATTGTCAATCCACAACATCTTCAACACCTTCCATATCTTCATTATCTAACGATACAACTTCTAATTTCATTGACGTTATCCAAACACCGAGCCATGGCTACACATAATGTCTACACTATAGTGCAGACATTAAAACGAAACCCTAGCGTCCCTCGAATCGGATCACGCGGGAGTATTAACGGCGATCGGCCGCGAGGCCTCACGCCACTCTGACACGCTTGGCTGTAGAACACCGTGACCGCCGGGGCACGACCTCGGGGCACGCGCTCCTCCTAACCGAGTAAGTAAGGAGGAGGACTGATGGATGGCCGATGGATTAAACGCACGCCGGAGGATGGCTGGTGGATGGCCGATGGATTAAACACACGCCGGAGGAGGGCCGGTGGATTAAACGCACGCCGGAGGATGGCCGGTGGATTAAACGCACGCCAGAGGATGGCTAGTTGATGGCCGATGGATTAAACGCACGCCGGAGGATGGCTGGTGGATGGCCGATGGATTCAACGCACGCCGGAGGATGGCTGGTGGATGCCCGATGGATTAAACGCACGCCGGAGAATGGCTGGTGGATGGCCGATGGATTAAACGCACGCCGGAGGATGGCCGGTGGATTAAACGCACGCCGGAGAATGGCTGGTGGATGGCCGATGAAATAAACGCACGCCGGAGGATGGCTGGTGGATGGCCGATGGATTAAACGCTCGGCGGAGGATGGCCGGTGGATTAAACGCACGCCGGAGGATGGCCGGTGGATTAAACGCACGCCAGAGGATGGCTAGTTGATGGCCGATG
Source organism: Temnothorax nylanderi (assembly GCF_030848795.1). NCBI lineage: Eukaryota > Metazoa > Arthropoda > Insecta > Hymenoptera > Formicidae > Temnothorax > Temnothorax nylanderi. Next base: position 701,717 of record NW_027249122.1, read on the forward strand.
GATTAAACGCACGCCGGAGGATGGCTGGTGGATGGCCGATGGATTCAACGCACGCCGGAGGATGGCTGGTGGATGCCCGATGGATTAAACGCACGCCGGAGAATGGCTGGTGGATGGCCGATGGATTAAACGCACGCCGGAGGATGGCCGGTGGATTAAACGCACGCCGGAGAATGGCTGGTGGATGGCCGAAGGATTCAACGCACGCCGGAGGATGGTCGGTGGATTAAACGCACGCCAGAGGATGGATGGTGGATGGCCGATGGAATAAACGCTCGCCGGAGGATGGCCGGTGGATTAATCGCACGCCAGAGGATGGCTGGTGGATGACCGATTGATTAAACGCACGCCGGAGGATGGCTGATGGACGGCCGATGGATTAAACGCACGCCGGAGGATGGCCGGTGGATTGAACGCACGCCGGAGGATGGCTGATGGATGGCCGATGGATTAGCGCACGACGGAGGATGGCCGGTGGATTGAACGCACGCCGGAGGATTGCCGGTGGATTAAACGCACGCCTGAGGATGGCTGGTGGATGGCCGATGGATTAAACGCTCGCCGGAGGATGGCCGGTGGATTAAACGCACGCCTGAGGATGGCTGGTGAATGGCCGATGGATTAAACGCACGCCGGAGGATGGCTGGTGGATGGCCGATGGATTAAACGCACGCCGGAGGATGGCTGGTGGATGGCCGATGGATTAAACGCACGCCGGAGGATGGCTAGTGGATGGCCGATGGAATAAACGCACGCCGGAGGATGGCTGGTGGATGGCCGATGGATTAAACGCACGCCGGAGGATGGCTGGTGAATGGCCGATGGATTAAACGCACGCCGGAGGATGGCTAGTGGATGGCCGATGGATTAAACGCACGCCGGAGGATAGCTGGTGGATGGCCGATGGATTAAACGCTCGCCGGAGGTTGGCCGGTGGATTAAACGCACGCCGGAGGATGGCTGGTGGATGGCCGATGGATTAAACGCACGCCGGAGGATGGCTGGTGGATGGCCGATGGATTAAACGCACGCCGGAGGATGGCTAGTGGATGGCCGATGGAATAAACGCACGCCGGAGGATGGCTGGTGGATGGCCGATGGATTAAACGCACGCCGGAGGATGGCTGGTGAATGGCCGATGGATTAAACGCACGCCGGAGGATGCCTAGTGGATGGCCGATGGATTAAACGCACGCCGGAGGATAGCTGGTGGATGGCCGATGGATTAAACGCTCGCCGGAGGTTGGCCGGTGGATTAAACGCACGCCGGAGGATGGCTGGTGGATGGCCGATGGATTAAACGCACGCCGGAGGATTGCCGGTGGATTAAACGCACGCCTGAGGATGGCTGGTGGATGGCCGATGGATTAAACGCACGCCGGAGGATGGCTGGTGGATGGCCGATGGATTAAACGCACGCCGGAGGATGGCTGGTGGATGGCCGATGGATTAAACGCACGCCGGAGGATGGCTGGTGGATGGCCGATGGATTAAACGCACGCCGGAGGATGGCTAGTGGATGGCCGATGGAATAAACGCATGACGGAGGATGGCTGGTTGATGGCCGATGGATTAAACGCTCGCCGGAGGATGGCCGGTGGATTAAACGCACGCCGGAGATGGCTGATGGATGGCCGATGGATTAAACGCACGCCGGAGGATGGCCGGTAAATTGAACGCACGCCGGAGGATGGCTGGTGGATGGCCGATGGATTAAACGCTTGCCGGAGGATGGCCGGTGGATTAAACGCACGCCGGAGGATGGCTGATGGATGGCCGATGGATTAAACGCACGCCGGAGGATGGCCGGTGGATTGAACGCACGCCGGAGGATGGCCGGTGGATTAAACGCACGCCGGAGGATGGCTGATGGATGGCCGATGGATTAGCGCACGACGGAGGATGGCCGGTGGATTGAACGCACGCCGGAGTTGATTTCAATTTGTTATCATTTTATTGTTAATTTTGCAATATACATATGTATATATCGCTTATGCGTACGCGTGAATTATTTATACATATGTATCACACATAAGCAAATGTTATTAATAAGTACATGTTAATATAATGAACAATACATATTAGTATTAAATTGTTATTAAGTAAAATACATTATGCATTCGTTGACACGCTTGAAAGATGATAAAAATTATGAAAAGAATTTTAAATTGTGAGAAAAGCGAGAATCTCGAGTTTGGAGTCGTCTGTAATTCCTCAGAAATCACTCCTGTTACGCGGGAAGCATGATGAGCAAGAGGTTGCGGCTCCAGCTGGCTAGTTCGGACACGAACCATTAGCACGGACGCAAACCATGTGCAGTTACCGAGCGAAACGACGTAGTTGAGTTGCACTTTCTCAGGCGGCGCGTCGGAAAATGCGTCCCCACGAAAAAGGCCGGGAGGCGGGATGGCCTCTCTCAGGTTTCTCTCTGTCTCTGGTAAGAAAAAGAAAGAGAACATAAAGCCCCTTGCACAATGCCAGGCAACAGGCAATAGGAACAGGGAATAGAAACAGAGAGAAGGATGAGAGTGGTCATGCCCGCATTTTAGGTGGTCCCCGTCAATGAGCGCCTCTATGTGCACAAAACGTGCACATTGAACTACGTAGCCATGTCCACGAAAATTTCTGATGGGTAACGCGTTATGTGCACGCTCTATTGGTTCTGTTCCGTGCTATGTGCACGATCTTTTGGTTCTGTTCCGTGCTATGTCGAAAGCGTCGGTAATGCATAATACTTGTATGGAGGGGATGTGCTGGCCGCGGCGGCCGCGCTCGACGCTCGGCAACACTCGGCAAGCTTCGAGCCAGTTCGAGCGAAGAGAGAAGGACAGACATACGATCTGCTGTCTCCTTATTATGATGTAGCTGTAGCTGCTTAGCACGCATTTCGGGTATCGCGTCTCACCAAGCGTCGAGTCTCGAGTTGGCAAATCGACGATGCGTTGCGTTACATTTATGTTTCCACTTACGAATTTTAATTGTTATGTTTATAAATATATATTTATTTAATTATATTATTATATATGAAATTTATAAATATAAAATTTACAAATATAATTAAATAAATATTAACAAACATAAAAATTAAAGTTTGTAAGGATAATGTATAAAAATAGCAATCCTTGTTTTTGCCCATACGCTTTTTTATCTGAAAAAAGTCCTACATTAAAAACATTAACTTTAGCACAGTATAGCATAATATTTAAAAATATTTAAATGCATAATAATAATTAAATAAATATTAACTATCGAGAAAAAAATTGTAGTGTTGTTTTTACTCTTATTAAGTATATAATTTTAGCTATCCATGTTTAAACGACCAAATCACGAGCGCCAAAAGAGAGATATTGGATTAAAATAGAAACAATTTATTAAACAAACAATACACACGGTTAACGTTTCGACTGTACTTATAGTCTTCTTCGGAACGGATTGCTATGAAAGAAGAAAATAAATATCAAAAAACATGATAACGTGTTTAAGTTAACATTTTAAAACATTAAACAATCTCTTAATAATAATATAAATAAAATAAACAATCTAATTGAATCACAAATATAAAAACGCCGAAATAATCGAATAAAACGATGACAACATAACTATAAAATTTATTTATATTGAGAAGTAAAAAAGGTAATCTCTTCCATCAGAAAAAAATGTAAAAAATTGTTAAGGAGATATTCTGGTTTGAAAAGTCATAAAGAAAGATATTTTTCAGGAATTTTTTGCAGGGAAACGAAAAGAGCGAATAACGCTAAACTGTACATACATGTTTATTTAGCCTTATTTTGAAAATATATTTTTAGTTTTAAGTAATAAAAATGCTCTTCTTGTCCATATTATATCCTGTCATTAGAAGGTGTAAATGACAGACGCGAGACGGTGTAAATGATTCTAGCTGTTCTAAGTATCTGAAACGCAAAAACCAAAAATTTTTTTATTCAGGAGAAGTGTGGCTATCGTCTGAACTAGAACTAAACTAATATTTCCATTCTGGCGGCCTTTTTATTAAAAATATTATAACTTTTTTCGAAACTTTGGAAGTATTTTATTAAAAGAAAAAAAAACTAATAAACGTATAATGTTTATTCTAGTTCAGATGATAGTCACACTTCTCTTCTGAATAAGAAAAATGTTGGTTTTTGCGTTTCTGATACCTAGAACAGTTGGAATCATTTACATCGTCTTTCATTTATACCTTATTCTAGTGACCAGGATATAACATAGAAAATAGAGCATTTTTGTTACTTAAAAAATAAAAATATATTCTCAAAATAATGTTAAAAGAACATGAAAAGTTTAATGTTATTCGCTTTCTCCGTTTCCTACAAAAATTCATAAAAAATACCTATTTTTACGAACTTTCAAATCAAAATACTTCCTTAATTTATTATTTGTTATTAATATATATTGTTGGTAATTCATATATAAGTAATTAGAAAGCATATAGTACAAAATAGTTTCAATATTCAAATTATTGCAATAATGAAGAAATCAATTATTTACAATATATTTACATTTTCTTCTGTGTCTGTATCGTATGTATTATTGCAGACAAGTTTCTTTGCACGTTTACATTTCTTTTGCAGATTTTTTACAAGCTTATCTTTCACAAGTGTGATATGTCAAATACAGACAAGATTTTTGCACGCTCATCTGTTATAAGCGTAATGTCAATTGCAAGATTTTCATAATCAAACGTTCAACATTTTCGACATTTTTCTACAAACAAGGGACCAGCAATATCGTCCGCAGCATGTAGCCTCATAGGCCAGTCAATTTACGGTTTTAATCGAATTTGAATTCGGAAGTTTAATTTATGTGCCATTCGATATAGTAAATGGCACTGCAGATATAAACATATCAATTTTGTGCTTTGTAAAAAAATAATAATAATAAAATATAAATTATAAAAAATTGGTCCCTTTCGACCTTTTACTCGAAACGCTGCGAAAACCGTTCGAAATACAGCAAAATTGCACAAAGATAATTTTGTAGAGAATTAAATTTCCTATAAAAAGATCCGGGAGGAGGGCATTTCTCTTGTAAAATTAATAGCTCAGACATGAGCCGAAGTCGCGCGATCAGGAATTCGCCAGTCGCTAGCTCTGGTTAGTTGTAAAATTCAATATCAATACTTTAGCATTGAATGAAAACTCTCCAAAAATTCAAGGCTTAACTAGGTAAAAAATAGGAAAGCTATTTCTGGGTTCAAACATTTTTTTATCGATAAATTCAAATTATGACAGTTGTGTGACAAAAATTTATTTTTCGTTCGATACTGTATAACTTTGATCGGCTATATCTCGGAAAGTATTAACCGGAGTTCTATTCTTCCTCTATGAGAAAGCCAAATTAATAAATACTTATTATGCATCAAATAAAACACAAGAGCTTTCTCATAGAAGAAGCTTTATAAGTGAGCGAAATCAAATGGTTGATGAAGCAACGTGCAAATTCTTAATTTGCACACTTAACAATGGTGAAGAAGCGATGTGCAAATTCCTATAGGAATTTATTAATTTGGAATTCGAAGTATAGGTTTCAATCGAAATCCGCATGAATATAGAAACCGGGCTAATTAAGAACCAGCGCGGTAAATGATGCGCGAAAGTTTTATTTATATTTTTATTTTACATATTTTCCAACCTTTGACTGCGTGACGACTAGATTTGCCAGACTTGAAACACAGAACCTGGAAGGAAGTTCCAGGTTCGAACCCCCTGGCAGAGGTAATATTTTTCGCAATGATTTCTTTACAGTTATTTAGATGCATATAGCATCAAAAATTAAATCGAATCGATTTAATTAGGTGAAGGGGGGGATGATTTTACTACTCCAACCGGAGCTGTGTTTCAAGTCTAACAAATTTAGTCGTCAAATGTTAAATGTAACGCAACGCATCGTCGATTTGCCAACTCGAGACTCGACGCTTGGTGAGACGCGAGACGCGATACCCGAAATGCGTGCTAAGCAGCTACAGCTACATCATAATAAGGAGACAGCAGATCGTATGTCTGTCCTTCTCTCTTCGCTCGAACTGGCTCGAAGCTTGCCGAGTGTTGCCGAGCGTCGAGCGCGGCCGCCGCGGCCAGCACATCCCCTCCATACAAGTATTATGCATTACCGACGCTTTCGACATAGCACGGAACAGAACCAAAAGATCGTGCACATAGCACGGAACAGAACCAATAGAGCGTGCACATAACGCGTTACCCATCAGAAATTTTCGTGGACATGGCTACGTAGTTCAATGTGCACGTTTTGTGCACATAGAGGCGCTCATGGACGGGGACCACCTAAAATGCGGGAATGACCACTCTCATCCTTCTCTCTGATTCTAGTCTTCGCTCTTTCTCTTTTCAAATTGTAAGAAGTTTTGTTCTTCGTATAGCTGATTTCTTTTCATCTTTTTTCTCTTTCTCTCCGACAGCTCGACAGCTAATAATTATATACTTATTTTAAGTGTAAAAAGGATAATTTAGCGCTTTTCATTAAAATAATCAATGCAAACGGCATACAGAAAAATCAATTATTTCATGATACATGTACCATGCATCCATTATAAAATTTATAAAAAAAAAAGACAGCTGCTTTGTCATCGTGTGAGACGTATCATTTATTATCAAAAATATTATACTTTATATCTTCGAGCAAGTAAATTAACCATTATTTCTTTTTACATTTGTATGGGAAAGCAGCAGGATAAACGATAGTTATTTTTTTGAATTAAGCAGATCTACATATGCTTCTGCGATTAAATCGTCTTCTTTTATGAACAGTTTTTGCATGAGGTTGTCAGCGATGTCCCGTGCCTCTTCTACGTCCTGATCTTCTTTCAGCACTACCTGCATTAATAAATCATTGCAAATTGATTATATCTTTACTAATACAGCTACATAACATACAATATATGTAACAAGTAGATTTACAAACCTCTAACTCTATAAAATCACCCAAACCATCGACTTTGTCAATGTGGATTCGAGTTTGCCCCACAATATACAAGAGTCTTGTCTTCTTAACAATTCCTAGCACACCCATGGCTTGGGACAAAATATTTGTGATTGATTCTACGATATCTGCATTTAGCTCTACTTTGTCGTAAGTAGATAATTTTGGTCCCAGAACATCGGGTCGCTTATACAAAATTAACTCTGCCGCACCATCCTATAGGACGAGAAAAAAATGTTTTGTACTAAGATAATAATACAATGTAACGTTAAAAGAGGAATTTATACTTGTATGCTTTCTCTCTCTAATCTTTAAAAGTATCATAAATTTTCGATTGTTTCTTAAAAAGTGATACGTTCTGAGCAAAGTATATATTTTAATCTGCTGAAAAAATGGGGATGTGTTAATTGAAAAACTAACAATTACTCCAACCTTAAACTTTCGTAACTTTAATCTTCCATCCTTTGCCTTGAAAAATGTATCATGCTGCTCGATTTTAATCTCAGGGGTTTCGCTCAGCTCTGTGGCTTTTGCAATGGTACGTTCAATATCTCGAATCACAGCTTTGACATCAATGTTCCTCATCCTCCTGGTTTCCTAAAATTGACAGAAATTTACTTGATACGTTTTACATTTCAGTAGATTTGCACAAAATCCTGATATCCTGTTCGTTACATTCAGTTTATAATTCTATAAATCTGATAAAAATAATCTGATAAAAGTAATCTGATAAAAATAAGATATTCAAGCTGAAAAGTACACAGACACTTAATTTTTTTATTTTGCATATTTATATAATATCATCAATCTTCTATTACAAGTTTCTTTTCTATGCTGATTTACAATTATGAGATACAACTTGTTTACCTTTTATTAATTTGAATATTTCAAACGATGCCCAACAATTCTTCCAACTGAGTTGCGGTCATCCGAAAGTAATTGTGGAATCGTATGTCCTCCAATATTAACTTCGGGACCGACGCAAAGAAAAAACTATGTTTATCACAATTTTCGAAAATGGGTGCTACCCAAAACCTTTTCTTCGCGTATCTTCTTTTTTTTTCATTAAATACATAGCAGCTATAGCGGCTATGCGTCGTCTCCTTACAACCTCTGCTGCAACTGTAGCTGCCACTGTACGTCTGTAATATTCAACGTACGCGATGTACTGTCTATAATAATTGGAGTACTCCATTTTTATTATACGTAGTTCTTCTTCTTCTAGGTTAAGTAGCGTTAGCTCTGCTTTTCAATGCTACTTTGCATTTCGTGAAGTAGGGGTAATACGCCAGCTTTTCTTCGCTCCATGAAAAAGATAGAGGCGATAGCGTTAGCTGTTCTTCGCTGGCTTTACAGTGAGGTGGAGTGGGGATAAACGCTAGCTTTTCTTCGCTTGCGTGAAATTTCAGCTTAACGTATCGGACCGCTCCGCTATAGTCTCTGTATAACACTGGATGACGTATCGGCGTCCGGCGACATCGGCATTTGCGGTGGAAAGAGGAAAAAGACGAAAAATTGGTTATGTTCTGCCGGTTCTGCGCGGAAAAGGCAGCTCAGCGAGCGCTCAATGGCCGCGTTCAGCAGACACAACTGTTGAGTGTCGTCTTATCAACACGCTACGTTGATTTGTTGGGTCTAAAAGTAAGAACCAATCACGTTCGATTGCTACTGAGCGGTTTGTTCTGCTGAACGCGCCCAATGATTCTTTATTACGATTGGTTTCTACAATTAGATCCGGTGTAGAATCCAAAGGCAAGAACCAATCATATTAAATAATCACCGAGCTGCTATTTCCGCTGAACGCAGCCATTGGTTCAGACATGTGCGTATTAGCACACTTTTCTTTCTTTCCATCGTGGTCTGCGTGGTCATCGCGTTTGGTTTGGAGTAGAGTTTGGACTTTGGAGCAACGGCAACGGAAACGGAAAGAGGAAGTGAACACTGTACTGACTGTACGTGTACGGGTACAGTAGCGACGACGTGGTCGACCTCGACGTATGTACGGGCGACGAATGTCGAGGTTTCTCAGTTTGCGGAGGAGATGCGCGTCCCAGGACTCCCAGGGGACCGCGGGGCAATGAGTAACGACGAGTCGGCCGGAAAGCGGGTCATGAATAGCGCAAAATGAGAAGAACGTTTAACGCCGCGGCGGAGGTCCGAGCAGCGGACTGCCTCGAAGTCACGAGACGTCTGCACAAGTAAGTCCCTCATCGCCTCATCCCTCCGCTTCCCCGCGTGGGAAACGATTAACGATACTCTCCTCCGAAAGTAATTACTCCGTCGTGGCGAAAAGAAAAAACTTTCCTAACGATTTTGAAGAGATGCAAGGCAAAGTGATTTTTCGAGAGACGTGAACCTAACCCATCCAGACCCACCGTCCCAACCGTCTCCCAATCGCCATGCTTGTTTTTTTACTCGCACGTTTCTCGATGACTTTTGCTTTCGTGATTTGCAATATATCAGACGCAATCGATCCGGTTCTTAGTCGGTGGAACGTCTGTATTTATTATGTAGACATGTTTGTGTTTTTAACATGATACGAGAGATAAACTGGCAAATGAGAGATTATATTGTATCTACAGTCGAGGGTGTATCTTTGATAATGACCTTCACGTGGCGCAAATGTGCTGGTTCACTCTTTAAACGTACATTTTATTTGTCTGTTTAAGAAGCGTGACAGAGATCGTGAAGAAATTGGACGAGCAAAAGAATCGTGCCCTGACAGTAAGCGATATATTTGTTCCATCTGGGAAGATTCAGCGCATGAAACTTAAGGATTATTGCGAGAGACTGATTTTGAAAGACCCCGTTGGAAACGCGCTTAAAATTGAGGAGCTACTGTGGAGAAAGGCTTTCTACGATGTTGTGTACACAGCCAAAAAATTACGGAAGGTAATATTTACAATAATATATTGAAAAATGGAGCTAACAATAACAATATGAGGATATAATAAATTCTATATATTATTTTATATACAATATCTCCTTTATATATTGTATATAAATATTCTGTATATATGAATATATACAGAAAATTTCTTGTGTATTATGATACAAAGTAATTATTAATAATATAACAATATTTCAGGGTAATACCTGGAATGATATGGAAAAAACACTGCTTTTGGTCCACTTGGCTGGAGGTGTGGGATATTATCATCATCTGATAATGAGGCTGCAAATGGAATATGATCTAGACCTTGTTGGTGTTGTCGATTTTGCTTTCATTTACAATGAAAGTATTTCATCATGCGTAAGAAAATTTTTTAGTGTTCAACTTAGATGGTGCAGGCTAGAAAATAAAAATCTTATGTTAAAGATATATCAATTGATTTTTCATTAATTATGGCAATTACATTCTTGTATACGAGACATCGCGATTCGTAATATGTAGTAATATGATTGTAAATTTATGATAGGCAAGAACTAAAACAGGGCAACCTAAAAATCACACAAAGGAGCTCAAACAATGTGTCATGCGATTGATCCATCGAAGTTTGGTATGCCTTGGAGATTTGAGTAGGTACAAATTAGAATTAAATTCAAACTGGGATCCAATGATAGCAAACAGGTATTATCAGATGGCTATAGCCATTGATCCAAACCTTGGTATGCCTCACAATCAGCTTGGTACTATAGCGGGCAATAAAAATTATGGATTAGATGCAGCCTATCATTACATGAGAAGGTTGGTGTTAATAATAAGCTGTTATTTAATGATGAGGATTGATACCCTCGAATAATAAATATCCTAGTAACTTTATTTTCTTTTTATTAGTATGCAAGTATTTTTCAATCTACAATATAATTCTGATTATTTTGCAGCGTTTTGTGTTCTGAGCCATTTGAGGGGGCAGAAGGAAATTTAAAGAAAATTATAATAACTCAGTCCAGCTATACAGATGAAAGCAATTCTGTCCAGCATTGCGTCTCGCGATTATTTTCTTTATTACGTTTATGGGATTATGAAAATCCATATTCTGACAAGATAAATCAAGAATGTCAGGTATGTGATAAAACTTGTAAAATATTTATTGATAATTTTACGGAAACATTTTTCACAGTTTGCAATGATTTTTTTCAACAGGCTCTATTAACCTATTTAGAGAATTGTTTGACAATGGATCAAATCGAGCCAAATAACGCAAATTGTCTAGAAAGCGTGGATAACATAGAAACATATCTTCAAAATTGTAAAAACAGACCAACGCTTTATTTAACAGACGACATGGTGTTTAAGATTGTGACAATATGCTTAATGTCAATTTCTAGATTAAAGAACAAAGAATCCAACGAAGTACAGGGCGTTGTTGCCATAACTTTAGCGATACTATCGCAATTGCTAGAATTTATAATAACAAAACTCCAAGAAATGATCATAGAAACGGCAGTGCCTGATGTAGAAGCAACTGTGAAAGGAGATACTTATTCTACCAAGTTGAAAAATGCACAGAAAAATCAGGCGTCAACTGAATTGGGAAACAATGGGGATCACATAGAAGAAAAAGAATCTACACTGAGCAAAGACAATAATGTACTCAATTTAGATGAGAATAATAAAGCCAAGTCGTCAGACAATGGAATCACGAACGAATCAGGTCCCAAAAAGACTCGCGACAAATCGAAAAGTCTTCTCAACAAGCTTCGTAGACGAAAAAGGAGAACTAGCTCCGATTCGGATGCGAGCGACATAGACCAATCAACTCTGGCATCGTCCAGTGACGAAGTCAATTCTGATGTGTCTGAGACGGAGGAAGACAACGCATTGTCAGATGACAATACGGACGACGAAGAATCGTCTCCAGAAAATATGATTCAGACTATCGAAAACGTAGCGCAGATAGCGAAAGAAGAGATGAACGGCCATGGCAGCGATATCACTGAGAAAACGGAGAATTGCGATAAAAACGGTACTGACCATTTGGTTAACGGCCAACAGCACGCGACTGATCAGCAGACGGACTCGAAAGCGATGAGTGATAAGGATTCCATAACAAATTCCAGCAGTGCCGTGACCATCACGAACACGGACTCGACTAGTACCTTCGAGGAAGGGAACGCGAACACCATTTTTTATGTGACACAATTGAAGAAGAACTTAAAGTCAGATGACATTCTGAACATATTGGTTGGCAAGGAGATCCTCGTGTCTATAAAAGTGTGCTGCGACTGGCTTCAAAGTAATCCTGACATCGTGAGGATATGCGCCAAGAGTTCACGGACATTGTTGAAGCGTTTTACGATCCTGTTAAATCTAATCGACATGGACATCGAGACTCTTGTGCAGGGAAGCGAGGATTCCACGATTCTATCCAGTGTGGAGAGATTGAAGGAGTGTGTGAAAAAGATACCTCTACCTGAGGACATTGATCTTCGAGGATTGAATTTGCTGGAAAACGCTTACAAAACTCTCGATTGGCAAATACTTCGTAAACACCGAATGAACAAGCGGGAAGAAACGCTACTGAGAGTGTTGAAGCTAATCGAATTCGGACATCATCTTTGTTCTGTCGAGAATTCAAGGGTGCAGTACGATCAGACCGAGCGATTGTTCATGGTAACGGACGCGAGCTCCTCGAACGCTCCAAAGGTGATAGATCTGGACGAGAAGAACTTTGGACCGGAACATTCGAAAGGGAAGCTCATGAGACACATGGGCAAATTGTGGCTGAGCGCCGAAGTTCGAGCTCTAGAGAGTCAATTACGATCTCGATGGATTTCGCCATACCTTGTTCCCGATCATGAAGCTTTAACCAAGCATATGTCAGCTCTAAAACGCTTGGTATACGCAAGGAAATTTGTAGTGGTTATTCCCGCGGCTGGTAAGTAAATCTGTTGTCGGAAACTATCATCCTATATAAGATGAAAATTTTCATCTCACGATGTATCCAAAGATGAATGCAAGAGTTGTTTTATTTTCTGTTATTTATATAAGACTGCAATCACATTTACAGTTGTCTCTGCTTTGGATGAAATGAAACGTGTAAGCCCTCAGGCGAGAGAAGCGACGCGATGGCTGGAGAATCAATTGAGGCGTGGCACAAGGTGTTTACGGGCGCAAAGACCTCACGAGCGTTTGGCGCTGCCGTTAATAAAAGGACCAAGACCAAAGGACAAGGAAGCGTGGTTATTTTTCCAGATAATAGAGTGTTGTCACTTCCTTACTCAACAAGCAAAAGTCGGTCTTACTGGTGACGGGGAGGTACCAGTTGTAACCCTTCTGACTGGTTCCAGACCGGATGATAGGAAAGCTATGACTTTCAGTCCCGATGGATTAGCAAAAAGTGCAGGTAGCTATCGCTTCTGTTTCTTTTTTTTTCTTTCTTATTCTTAGAACGCTGGCACCAAACGATTAGCTGATTAATCTCGTTTTATATATATATATATATATATATATATATATATAGGATGTGTTGTGCGTACATAATAGTAAATAAATTATATAGATCTATGAAAAACATTTTTTTACATTTTTAATCGGTGTCTTGAGTTTAATTCTTTGAACGATATTATCGATTAATTGTGTTATATCACACAAAGTTATAATTTTGAATTAAAACATACAAATCTGAGATTTACTCTTACAGCAAAATGTAATGTTTGCTCGATATATATTTACTTCACAGGTGTTAATCTGGAGCACATAGAATCGTTTCAAATAAAGTGGAAGTCGTCAATCAAGAGTTACGGTTGAGCGAAATATATCACTCCTGCGGGATTACCTATCGCTAATCTCATTCAGAGATACTTCCATTGCTCGGGTATACAACCGGATTTTAAGCCGATCAACAGACAAGCACGGCAAGAGGGTTGGAAACCCGCGCATATGAAACGGAAAATTGACGAAATACTCTTGTACTGCTGCTAAATCGGTGCCGGCAGAGAACGTCATTTTCCACCACAGAAGAATCCTAAGTAATAGAACGACGTTTTTTTTCTTCTTGCTAATTATTCGTATTGCCATTTATGTTTAAAAAGATTGTATTTTTAAGTAAACGTTTTTAAATAATCCGCGTGTTCTCTCCAGCCCTATTACCCAGTCGACGAGTCGCAGCTGTTTGCAGACGCGAATTAACACGCTGCTGAAGATCGGAAAGCATGAATTTAAATGGGCGTTACACAGTCACGTTTATTTAAATAATCGAGGACCGTCCAAATTCGGGATAACGCTGATCGAGATGTTCTAACTTTGTACACGAGAAAAAAAAACAACGTATAATCTTATGTTCTATTCAATCATTTCTATCTATAATTATTTTCGTGTTAAATGCTTTTTCGTTAAATTATCTTTGAGGGAATAAGAATATGCGTCTGTGTTTAAAAAGGAAAAACGTATTTTATGTTATCGCGTTATGTAAAATTGTAAGGTAAGTATAAATAATAAACCAACATATACATTTATATATAGAGTTCTCTTAAAAAAATCTAGAGCACTGACATGTAATATGCTTTTTTGTGGAAATTTTAATTGGTTCCCGCTCGCCCGTCGTCGCTGGTCGTCGCGTCCTCTCTGAAAAAGATTTAAGAATTTGACAATTTGAAATTGGAAATAAAGAATATGAAAAAAACAAGACGATTCTGAAATGAATGATCGTTCTTAATCATTTTAATAACATGCAAAAAAAGCAGAATCTCGGTCTTTCAGTGGGAGGAGGCGCAGACTACGCGTTCCGGGCAGTTCCGGGTTTCGGTATGATTCGAGTTGAAATTGAAAAGTGGACAAGCATTCAGGCATTCGGTATTATTCCGGCGGAATCGAGCGCGCATGTCACGATTGTCGCGGCGCCCGCGGCGGTGCTTTTGCGTTTCGGTGGTGGCAGCAGCGTGACATAACCTAGCCGCTCTCGCCGTTACCCGTCGACCCCGTCGTCGACGTCGTCGTCATCGTTGTCGTGGTAGTGGTGGTGGTGGTGGTTTACGTGGCCCTTCTCCGGCTCACGATCGCGCCGCAAAATCGGCCTCGCGTGCGAAAACGCCGACGGAATCCACGTATCTCTCGCGCGGTTCGCGCGACTATCCGACTCCGACTATTCGACACCGCGTGTTTATCGTGATGGCCGAGCGCCGTACGTTGGGCATCGTGCATGTTGGTCACCGTCCGGCCGCGAAGTCTCTCTAGTTCCGCGGGGCCACGGAGTTGTAGGTGGAAAAAAAATCCAACGTAGTTCCTCGCCGTTGCATCGGGCGCGGTGGACGTTCGGGCCGCGTGCGCGAGGGAGTGTCGTCGGCGTCGTCGCCGTCGTGCGGGTCGTGCCGTGCCGTGCCGTGCCGTGCCGTGGGTGTGTATTTACACGGTGCGCAATTCCGTGGCCGTGAGATCGAGCGAGAGAGGCGGCGAAGCGGGAGGGATAGAGCGAGCGAGCGAGCGTATACCGAGTATCGCGCGAGCGTCGAAAGTAACGAGTCATCTACCGATCCAAGATGGCAGAAGGCCAGCAGGAGGGTGGTCCGAAGAAGATCACCGTCAACGTGAAAACCCCCAAGGAGAAGCAGAGCGTGGAGATCGAGGAGAATGCGACGATAAAGGAAGTAAGTGTGCGACGACGATGTTCGAGAGCGAGCCACGTCCCCCTCGCGTGCCGTTCGCGGGGCTCGCGCCGCTCTTTTGGCGCCCCGCCAGGCATCAGCTGTCAAACCGATTGGGTTAGTTCGGCATCTCTAATCTCTGTTTGTCTCTTTTTCTCCCCCTTTCCTCCCTGCGGCGAACGTGTGCCGGCAGTTTAAGGAGGTGGTCTCCAAGAAGTTCAACGCACAGGCCGATCAGCTGTGCCTCATCTTCGCCGGCAAAATCATGAAGGATCACGAGACCCTCAAAACGCACAACATCAAGGACGGTCTGGCGGTGCACCTGGTGATCAAGGCCCCGCGCACCGCCACCACACAGAATCAGGAGTCCAATTCGGCCTCGAGACCACAAGGTATTCCACCAGGCTTTGCTTCAGTTTAATCAAATACAACAATGGAATTGAACCTCGATACGTTTGACATGTTATCTGCGAGTCATGGAACATTCCGTGTTCTTGGAATGTTCCGGTTAATATGCCGGTGGATACAGATAACCAATAGAACCAAAAACAAAGTATTTTGTGATCCACAGATGACGTGCCAAGACTTTACAGTATATCTAGAAAAGTTTCTTAGAAATGTGTAAAAATAATTTATGTATATCTATATAAATTTAAATTATAGCTTTACAAATTTTTAATGTAATAAATTAGATGATCTTTTATGTTTAGAATTATGTTTAAATGAGCACAACCAAGGATTATTTAATGAGAGCTTGTAAGAATATTTAAGTTTTAAATTTGTAAGCACGTGTTTATATTATAGAGGCAGGTATATAGCGATATCGTGAATGTTAATATTGGCAATTGTACATAAATTACAGCTGATGTCAGTGCCAGTCCATTTGGCTTGGGGAGTTTAGGTGGACTGATGGGATTGGAGTCCCTTGGCTTAGGTTCTGCTAATTTCATAGACTTACAGCAACGTATGCAACGGGAATTGCTCTCGAATCCGGAAACGATGCGTCAAGTGCTCGATAATCCGCTGGTGCAGAGTTTGATGAACGATCCAGAAAACATGCGCAATCTGGTCACCGCCAATCCCCAAATGCAAGAACTGATGCAACGTAACCCGGAAATCAGTCATATGTTGAATAACCCCGAGCTTTTACGGTAAGTAGCCGTACGCCTTAAACTACAATCAAAATCCACTTAATTTGAATACAATAGTCGAACTATGTCTCTTTTTTTTATCTCCTCGAGCACGTGATTTATGAATCACATATATTACGCAGTATTAAAGATTGTATTTCGAACGAAGGATTAATCTCAAATCGAATTTCTTCTCCTACTTCCTTATTAGATCAGTTACAGTTGACGTTTTTCCAGTGCTATTTCTTAACTTTTAAATATGTTTTTTATTTGTATTTTTAAGTTAGTTGTCGAGTGGCAGTCAATATTTTTAAATACGGTTTAGAAACTAGATACTTACTTGTTGTGCAATATTGCACAATATTATTCAAGAAAATTCATTCCCAGGCAAACGATGGAGTTGGCACGTAACCCGTCGATGCTGCAGGAATTGATGCGCTCGCACGATCGAGCTCTGTCTAATCTTGAAAGCATACCTGGTGGCTACAGCGCCCTACGTCGCATGTATCGCGATATCCAGGAGCCAATGCTAGCGGCGGCGACGATCGGTCGTAATCCCTTTGCCGCTCTGGTGGAGAACAACAATTCCAATCAGGACTTGCAGAATCCACAGCAGGGTCAGGAAAATCGAGATCCGTTGCCGAATCCGTGGAATCAGAGCCAGACCGACAGTGGGACGGGAGGTCAACAGGGTCAACAGGGTCAACAGGGTCAACAGGGTCAGCAAGGCAGAGGTCTGCTGGATTCGCCGGGTATGCAGAGCCTCACGGCACAGATGATGGAGAATCCACAGTTAATGCGAAACATGTTGAACGCTCCGTACACGAGATCTATGCTAGAGGCGATGGCGGCTGATCCGGGGATGGCCAGCCGGGTGATCGCAGCGAATCCGTTCCTTCGTGGTAATCCGCAGATGCAAGAACAAATGCGTGCAATGATGCCCGCCTTCATTCAACAGATGCAAAATCCCCAGATGCAGAGCGTCGTCACCAACCCGGACGCTCTGGCTGCCATCATGCAGATACAACGTGGTATGGAGCAGTTGCGCACCGTCGCCCCCGAACTCGTGGAAAAGTAAATTTTTTTATTCTCACTTTACCGCTAGTCTTAAATTGATATTTTATTAGCGCGTGACTATAAGTACGGACGTATGTGCGGGTGTGTTTCAGCATGGGCCTCACGGTCCCACCCGCACCCACAACACCAAACACGGGCGGCACGAATTCCAGCGTACCGACCAGCCAACCATCGGATACCAACCAGCAAGACGCGTTTTCTCAATTTATGGCACGGATGGTAAGAACAATGGTTTAATTTCCAAAGTTATATTATAATTTAATTTTCTTCAAGAAAAATAACGCGATTTCGGAATAACATCTTAAATTAATTCAATTCATTTAAATATGTGCTAATGCTCTTTCGAAACAATACAGTCTTTAATAATGAGAATAAAAAAAATGTGTATTGTAATGTACTACTAGCATTTCGATATAATAAGAACCATTTTCCATATCTATTTGATTATATAACATTCAGATTCCTTATATAAGTATCATACACTTATGTATCAAATCATATTCCATTTATGTGTATTAGGTTTCTGCAATGGCATTAAATCAAGGTGTAGAAGTTGATGGTCAACCTGTACCTCCACCAGAGGAACGTTACAGAGCACAGTTAGAGCAACTTACGGCTATGGGTTTTCTTAATAGAGATGCTAATTTACAAGGTTAGAGTCATCCTGACAATGCAGTTTACACTTCCTGTCTGATTCGTTTCCTTTATTAATGCAAGAGTTAGAAAAAATAATTAAACGGATTCTTTCATCAATATAATATATTTTCAATATAATATCGTTTTATTACACAAACGGTGTTATGTTTTGATGTTTAAAATTAAATAATGTTTTAATAATATTTAGTAATTTTGAACATACAGTAATATATATTTTTGTAATATTTCACATTAATAACGAATGCCTAAAATACCCTTTTAATAATATTCTTTTTTATTTTTCAGCGTTAATCGCCACGTTCGGAGACATAAATGCTGCCGTTGAGAGACTACTCTCCAATGGACAAGTGTCTATGAGCTAACCACCAATCTGCAATACTGTTATTCCAATATTACCTTTAATTTTATCCTTATTTACCTTTTACGTTGATGTACGTGAGAGATACTTGAGGTAACTGGCTGTCAAAAATTATAAACTTATATCCTCCCTCCCTCCCTCTCTCCCTCTTCTACCTTCTACCCCCTTTATCTCAGTCTTGACGGAATACACGCTACTCATTCGTTCAATTTGCAGTTTTTCTTATTTAGATTCAGATTTATCTGTGTTTTAGACGATAGATAGAGAAATGTCAATGGTATGGCCATTACTACTTGTTTCGCGATCGGTTGTTCACTCTTTCGAATCTCTGTTCTTGGTTCTTCGTCCGTGTATCCTCTTCGATGTGCTCTATATACAATCAATTTTCTGCGTTTGTCGAAACACAGAAAATCGACTGTAGCTCCGTTGATGTCATTTTCCCATGTAAATTTCTTCACGAACGTGTCGGGCTGATTAGATCGAGTAGATCGTAACGTGATGATATTTACGATAGTTTATTACCGCGTAATATCTTTATGACGTTTCTTAGGAGCATGAACGCAGAACCTGCATGGAAAATCTAGATTGCCGCTATATTTAACAAAATCGCTTTCTCGGCTTGGTCGATCGATCGAGAGTGTATTCGCAGTACAGTCAATCATCCCTTTTGCTTTCAGATATCCTGATACTTGTAATCCTATAGCGAGATGCGTTATTTGTATGTTCTCAATAAAGGAACAAACGAACTCGGTTGAAATCCGTTGGGAATGAATGTAACGCTTTTTTGGTGCACGGATTTCGTAATTATTTTATATATATATATATATAAATACACACGTTACTATACGTAAATGAGATATACGTCGGAATATTGTCGAGATCCGCGTTATATTCGAAGAGCACGGTTTGACGATCCGTTCTACAATACGGTTTCCATGTAAGTTTTTATAGATACCGAGAGCGTAAAAATAATAACAACGGCTTTCTTTAACTTGGATACCGATGTGCACTGTATCTTTGTTGGTTTAATTTGATCGTAGAATAAAAC
This sequence comes from Temnothorax nylanderi, assembly GCF_030848795.1. Taxonomy (NCBI): domain Eukaryota; kingdom Metazoa; phylum Arthropoda; class Insecta; order Hymenoptera; family Formicidae; genus Temnothorax; species Temnothorax nylanderi. The sequence continues at coordinate 721,467 of NW_027249122.1, forward strand.
CTACTATAATTAAGCGTTATATGTCTTGTAATACAAATTTAGACATTTGTAGCGTGATAATTGAGAAACATACGGCATACAACTTGTTTATAGAGGATTGTGCGTGATAAAAGATCGAACGCCCACATGTGAGACATGTGAACTCGAAAGAAAAAACACCTAATCGTCGGTTAGCTCTAAGGCAGTCTAAGACATAAGGATAAAAAGAAAAAAAGAAGATGTATGTTGTAAATTATCTTTATCGAAGAGAAAAGCAGTTATATATATATACATATATATATATATATATATATAATTTTAATATTTTTGATTGATGTACGATTACGATAAATATCCATGCGCATTATATTATCGTTTACGTGTATTCATTATACTTCACTGAGAAACAAGACATTCTGCTGTAAAAAAAAGCGATTATATTACGAAATAAAGTTACGGTTGATTCATACTCATTGACGAAGCGCTATCGCCGCTATCCAGCACCCTGCTGACCCTGCCGCCAAAGTGAGATCGTCGACGAAAAAAAGAGCTAGATTTTAAAAATAATTTGATTTTTTGCGCTTAATTTTCTTATAAGATTACGAATACTCTGATTGCCTTGGGTACTTGGGAATTTCACGGCCGACCTCAGCCGCAGCTCGCGGTTCCTTCGGTACGGGGTGTAAGTGTAACGGGGTACGGTCGGTCCCCGCCACCGTGAAACGGTCGCGAGTCGCGAACGCGACGGGCCGGGGCCGGGGCGACCGAGCGAGTCAGTACGTCCTGGTCGCTCGGCCCGCTCGGCCGGTTCGGTTCAGTCGGCGCGTGAACGCCGTGAACGTGCAGCGTGCAGCGCGACGTGACGCCGGTTACGGGATTCAGGGAGCAGCTGCCGGCTGCCGCTGCCGCTGCCGCTCCTCGCGAGAGAGCCAAGTCTGCCGAGTGTCGGTTGACGTTTCGCCCCGTGAGAAACCCGTTGCCGAGCCTGCGCGTGTGTGCGGTCGGTATGCGGGCAGCCCCGTTGGCTGGCTGGCTGGCTGGTTAGTCGTGGTTAACTGGTTAGTCGGTTGGTTGGTCGGCTCGGCGGTACACCGAGATCGAGCACTGTCGAGCACCCTCTCGGCCTCTCACGTGCGTGCCCGCGCGCGCATCGCGCATCCCCCGTCCTCGTGCGTCGTGCGTCGCCGCGCGTCGTGTACGCGTGTGTGTGTGTGGTGGGTTTGAAAATTTGAAAAGCGAGACGTGCGCGAGTGCAGCGAATAGCCCGCACGGTGCAGGTGCCTTTTCAGTCGCGGGAAGAAAGGTGAAGAAAGGCGGCCGCCGTCGCCAGTCGAGGAAGGATTTTTTTTATCTTCTCACGAAGGAGGATTCACGTGGCGGGAGGATTCGCGCGGTCATCGTCCGTCGTCGCCGTCGTCGGGAACATCGGCGGTACAGCCCAGCGGAATGTGGCACGAGGTGAGTTAGCTGCCCGCCCGGTTTCGCTTACCCAGGGACGGACTCCGACAGGCGAGCGGGGCCAGCGGGGCCAGCGGGGCGAGCCCTTTCGCTGCTCCTCTCTTTCTTTCTCCTTCGACATTTCTACAACCGTCTCTCCTTCCCGAGAGAGCGCACGTTTTCGATTCCTTTCGCCAAATTGCCGCGAATAGAGCGCGGAGCCTCGGACGCGCGAAAATCTCTCACACACTCTCTCTGCCTCTCTTCCCATCTCTTTCTCCGTTTCTCTCGCTCGCTCTCGCTCGCCTCGCTCCGCTCCGCTCCGCTCTCCGTCTCTCTCAGCGTGTCTCGAGTTCTCCTCTCGGCATACCGAAACCGGTATAATTTCGGTGAGCTCAGACTTCTGTACCGTAGATGCACGAGCACGAACTCCGTCTAGGTCCTGCCGCGGTTTCCCTTTTTTTTCTCTCTTATTGTTTCTTTATTCGGCCGATCTGTCACGCTTCCCGCATTCCGCGCATTCGTCAGGCCGAAACGTCACAAACGTCCGCCGTCCCGCGAACGTGAGACGTAAGAGCGGCGAGAGACGACGAGAATATTCCGTTAGCGCGCGAACACGCGTGACAGCGTCTCGCTGATCAGCGCGGCTCTCAGGCTCTCGCGCACTCCTCATCGCGGACGTCGCGGACCGGGGAAGCCGGTTTTTGCGTCGATCGATTCTTATTGAGAAATTTATTAATGGACGCTCCGTTAGCGCCTTCAAATCCTCGAAGCGCTCGAACGAAGAGAGGCACGGCGACGCGACGCAACGGCCGCGGCGCGTTTACGCGCCGAAATCACCCCGGGCCCCGAGCCGGGCGGGCCCCGGCTTTCGGCCGACTCCAAATTCGGGAAATAACTCGCGTCGATTACCAGCAATATCTGGTACCGACAATGAGCGAACCTTGGCCTCTTGGCGCGCTTTGATTATATTATATACTTGCGACACGGCACACGGCACTCGCACGTGTCGCAAGTATGTATACTCGGTGATCGATTTAATTGGGCGCGGTCGGGCTTTCGAGCAGCGTTGGAAATAACTAACTGGCTATTGTAATTATATCCTGCTTGTTCTGTTATATTCCAATATTCCTTTCGAACTCTTGAGAGATAGTTTTCAACGAAATTCTTACTTAAAATAAACAGGATTCTCTTTTTGAATGGGACGCTTTTAAACGAACGTGACATGAAAGATTTTATTATTACACGGTACGCTGATTGAGAACAACTATCTCATATTCGAGATACAATATCTGTAACAAAGTTAAAAGTTAGAAAACACGTACAGAGACAGATGCTTTCTCAATGCTGATTAAGCTCTATTCCGTTCAAATCAGAGGCAAAATTACATTGGTGTGAATGCTACCGCGTTTTTTTTTTTTACCATCGTATTCGTAATTGATTTCCACACTCAGACCGATGGCCCAGTTTAAAACGTAGTAATTGAAGGCATCCTATTTCTGGTGGGATGCATTTTTAGATCGTCAAGCTGCTCCGAAAAATCAGACGGTCGATACTCACTTTGCGCGCCGATATAATTTCCACAGCTCATTTTGCATTGACGATAATTACGTTGACGTCGATTTAGAAATAAAACGATATATAAGTTATATAGGATAACAGGAAAGTAGACAGTCTCAATTCATGCCGCGGCAGAAAAGTCGCGACATCGCGATCCACGAACTTCGAGCTATCTTGAAACTAAGATAAATTCACAAGATAGCGTGGCTCCTAGTCATGTACAATTGACAAAATAAAGCAAGAGGAAATATAGAACGTAATAATGAGGTCACGAACGAGATTAGTCCGTGCCTTACGTCACCGTCCGCGGCCCGCGCCGTAAAGAGTTCATGCCGTTTCTGTCGTTTCGTATTCACGCCGAACGTCACTTACACGACCTATTTTTCCCTCGATCGAACAAACACGCGACGTGTCTCCACCACGTGGTGCCTCTCCCTCCATTATTATTACTATCGTTATTAGACAAACAGACCATTCGTTTATCTTGGAACGCGCTGCACTCCGCGAGGATGCCACGCGCATCGCGAAATCAATTTGGAAGCGGAAATAAACTTTTTTATTTTATCCGTCACGTTTCGTTCAATTTTTATTGCGTCGATCCCAAGTCGGAAGAACGCGCATTGTCAGCGGTTCGAGCCCCGATGAAGAGAATATGAGCGGCCAAGGTTTGCGGGGAAGGCTCCGGAATTCAAGGTCGCATTATTAAGGAGCATGCCGAGACGGGTTTACGGATTTGTCGTTTACACGGAGCGGACACGGTCCGCTCGCGCAGCGGGCCTGCGTTAAAGTTGGAAAATAGCGAAAGCCGAGCTCGCGCCGGAGTTTAAGCGTGAAATTCGTGGAATTTATTTGGCTTTTATACCCGTGCTCGCGCGCCAATGCCGACAATGACGCGCGCGTGTTTAATCGCGATAACAGGCGCAATTTGCAGGCCCGCGGCAGGTGTGTCGTACCAACGGCAGGAATGCACTCCCGAGGACATTTGAGGCTTCTTTTTCTCCCTTTTCGAGGAACAGATATCTGTTCTTTCTTGAGAGCCTCTGTTTTCATTCGCCCTCTTTCCAAAGTTATTATAATTTAAATATTTACGTTTGAAATGATATTTTAAACATATACATTAAAAATGTTTTTAACGTATAATAAATTTTTAGAATAAAAATGTTACGTCCACTTTGATAGTAAAATTTATTTTTCAAAATACCATAAAAGAGGATCGTTATATAAAATATTATAAAATAGTACAAGCCATAAAACACAAAAAATGCAAGCACGTAAAATATAAGTAAAAGTTGTAGTAATGTGAAAAAAATATTTTATTGCTAAAAGTATCTCTCACTTTGGAGGCTTTTCTTTGCAGCGTTACACGACAAAATCTATCTCTCTGGAAATCTGGCATTTTCGAATTTTTAAATACGTGAGTAGCATTCGCAAATTGTAAGTGTGTGGGACGGTAACACGATACTTTGTCCTAAGCTTGTCGATCAGGGTGGCGACGATATCCTGCGAGGATAAGGAGGAGGAAACACCAGTATCCCGTTCTGTCGCGATCCGATTTGTGGGCACTCATTGTCAGCTTTTTTAGCTCTCCGCTTCGGGAATATGAGACGCGCGCGTTTCAGCTTTAATATCCGCGTGTTCTGGTCTCTCTTACCTCCTCCTCCGCCTCCTCCGGGCCTGCATCCTGCGGGGAACGTCAAACCTCAGAGATTTTCCCCGCAAAGTGGCAGCGTGTGGCATCGTATTCACGCGTTAACCGCAACGACTCGTTTCCTCGTCTCTTTCTTGACTGGCGGTATCGACAACGGCGGCGGCGATAATTCTATCTTCTCGTGTAAATCACATATTAACACACTTCGCAAGCAGGATCGCGTGCACGCGCGAAAGGAGCAAGAATCGCGCGTAAAGCCGACAATTACGAGCAACATTTTGCGCGGGGTTTCAAACGGTTTTGGCGAGGATACGTAATAATATGATATATAAATCTACGATAAAAATAGATAAATGCAGATTTCAAGTAAATACAGCTTTAGCTCGGGAATCGACGAAGAGAACTAGCGAATCGCAGTAAGCAAGAATTTGCGTTCCTGATATTTGAATAAGAAATCTTCCTTGAACGTTTTACGCTTTTCTTACAATTAGTTATTATTCATTCTACGTTCGTCAATTTTTATTTATCACGCAATTAGAATTAACCGCGCAGATTTTGCGTTTCGTGTTGTTTTTTTTCTTTTTTGAACGACTCCCACCGGGGTGTTTGTGTTGTAACACATTTTAAACGTTGGCGTGAGGCCAAATTGCGCGCGGCTTTAAGCCGCACACCATGGAATTATCTTCCCGGCGTGTGCGGTCGCACGGTATGTCGTTTTGCAATTTTCTCTCCTTTCTCACAATTCTTCTTTGCGTTCTCTCTTTACCTTTGCCCGATCCTGTGGCCGGCGCGTCGCTCTCCTCCTCACTCGTACTTTCTCATCTCCCGAAGCAGCCGCATCCGTTCGAAAACGGATTCGCGATCTTCTCTACGAGATAGTGATAGAGATAGAACCGGCTCTATTAATGTCAACTGACGCTAATAGCAGTTAATTAAAATGTCCATCACTGTCCATATTGTAATTAGTATATAGTAGGAGTCAATAAATCGATTAAACTGCGGTAGAAATTAAGGATCGACAATAATGACACATCTCGCAAAGATATACGCTTCTTCATGATTTTATCTTAGATATTTTTTAAACGCAGAATGCGACGTGAGGAAAAAGTTGTTATTTATTTTCCACACCAAGGTATAAGTAATTCGTCAAAATACCTTTATTCTTAACCGCGCAGCGTTCGTTTCGAAATGATCTCGATACCGCGACGTTTTCGTCAAAGAAATACCAACTTAGGGAATCATTATATAATGGTGATTAAAAGAATATCTGACGGTTTTGAAACCACTTGTCCAATCTCCTGAGCTTAATCTTCTGAGATTGTCGGATGAGCAAAGATAAGCACGATAGTTGTGTGTGCGTAAAAGATACGCTAATTCCTGTCTAATGAAGCCAGCTGAATGGCGGCCGGTTTTTACGCGCGCCGCTCGTTTTTCGAGCTACCTTGTGCACCCAAATTCCTCAGCAGTTTCCGCCTCGCCCCACGCCCCTCGTGCCGAGGAATGACATGCCGTTCATTCGCGATCCACCGCGTAGTCTATCAAGCCTTGGCCTGCCTACCTGCCTCTTCCACCTGTTTTCTCGAGAGCGACACGACCCGCCAGCAGGTAACAGCGAACTCGGATCGCTCTTCGTTACACGCTATTCCGCGAAACAGCGGTGGATAGAGCAAAACCGTCACGGACACCGTCGCTGGTCAGAGCAGCGCGGAGAGAAAAAAGGAGGAAGGAAGGAAGGAAGGAAGACAGATAGAAGAAGAGGAGCCGAGGATCTCGTCAACGCGGAGTAGTGACTCTCTGTAAATGATTGAGAGCGCTCGTCGAGCGTTTCTTGTGTGCCATAATGCAAGCAAGAGCGATCGCGGCCATCATCAGAGAGAGGCAGAGAGGCAGAGAGAGGAAGAGAGAGAGAGGCGAAGAAGACAGAGAGGAAGCTGGCCATAGACAGGCAAGACAGAGAAAGTCAGGCAGGCAGAGAGACGACGCGGCATCGGGACGAAATAAGGAGAGAGAAACGAGAAACGGGCAGGCGGGAAGGGCCCGTTGCGAGGCCCTAGCCGCGTCCATTCAGCAGGCACCTGCCACGTTAAATTCAGTGGGTCCGGGCGCGTATGTGTAGGGTCCATGTTCTCGGGTCGGTCCGCGACGGGAAGAGCGAGGAGTACAAACGCGCACAGGGCGGAAGGGTACGAGAGTATACGGTAGGTAAAGGAGCGGCGGAAGGGGGTGAACGCAGTGAGAGGGAAGAGGTTGGACCTACGGTCGCGGCAAAGAAGGAAAGAGGAAGAAGAAGATGAAGAAGAAGAAGGGCCCCTCTCTGTATATACATCTCTCTTACATCACTGCGCTCTCACATCGTTCCTCTAACCATAGCGGCCGCGGCGGTCCAACGGAAGAAAAAAAGAAAAGATATCACGCCGATAGCATAACCCCTTCCTAACCCTTTCAGTCCCCCTCTCTTTCGCTTGCTCCTTTATAGGGCCCCGTTGCGCTCGTTATACGAACACTCTCCTTCTCTCGTCGACGCGAGGCCTCTTATCTCCCTTTCCTCGGGTCCCCTCTCTCTTCTCTCTTTCTCTCTCTCTTTCCCACCCTTCCTCTTTTTCCTTTTCGTTCCCTTACGATTCGCCACGTCGATCCCTTCAGCCGCCCTTTCTCTCTTACATCCCTTCGTTCTCTTCTCCCGAAGTTGCAGGCATGCGAGCCAACTGTACCTTGCAACTGTTATCTAGGCAACGACCTTGCCTTCTCCTCTCTTTCTCTCTCTTTCTCCTTCTCCTTCTCTCCCTTCTTCTCTTTCTCTTTTTCTTGCCTTCTCGTCGCCACGTCGAGGCCCGACTCCACGACTGGACCTCGGTGTACGTACGTACGTACGTACGTACACTGGTACTGGCGCGAGGCGCAAGTTCATCGGTCCGCGGTCGGAAAATCATTGACCTTGCCGCGGATCTAGCCGCACTGGATGATCTGTCTCCCTCCCTCTTTCGCCGGTGGCTATTTACGCCGATCGTCCGTTATGTGAAAACGGAAATGTTCCAAGTGTTGCTCCATACTGCAGCGTCAATTCATCCGTGATGCTGCACGATAATATTGAACGATCGACGGTTAAAACACGTTTGTTTTTGCAACGTGCACAGCGTGCAACGAAACTGGATGTTGAAACTGGTACGATCCTACGACGCGTATGTGTCTAGATATATGATTCTCTTTTAGTTTGTTGAAATTTGATAAATCAAACGACTAACATTGAATGACTTCTTCAAGAAACACTTTTTTTCGAATTTAGGGAGTCCTGTACTTGATTTTTTGAGAGAAGAATCGTCCTCGTAACGCTCACGACAATTCCAACGAGTTCGCTCTTAAAGGACAATGAAAATAAATTTCGGGAACGACGACACGTTACGAGCGTATTTATGATGCCCCCTCGCGCGTCGGTAATTTAAGCACTTGGCCCATACAAGATACACGGTCATTAGGTGTTCTGAAAGAAACCTGTCTGTAAAGGCCAGATTCCATCGGCTCTCCAATCAGAAATATTAGACGTCGCCTCGTGGATTGCGTTATAACGTTATGGCGACACGTCTTCCGGGAATCACATTGCCATACGCTAGGAGATCATTAACGCGACTCCGTAAGTCTTTGCGAGATGTATCAAGTAGCGTGTGAATATATCCCATATTTTTAGATTTGAAAATTGTAGAAGTGAAAATTGTAAGTAAGAAGCAAAGAGTTCGTACAAAAATATACCATCAATCGTAAAGAAACATCGTTAATTTCATTGAGAATAGATAAAGTAATTTGGGAAATTTGCAAACGCGAATGAATGTGCGTTCGACCCGCGTGAGTTAAAGCGAAAGCAACATTATGAATATTTACCTAAAGATTCGAACAAATATCGAGATTGTCCAGAGACTCGGTTATATTAACTGATTGATGACGCAAGTTTGAAAATAATCTGCAAGCGTTAAATAAATTGCGACGCGGTGCAATTAAAATGGCGTTATAATTCGATTGTATACATTAAGTGAAATAGGAATACACGCGTATTCCTATTTCCTTAAAGGGATCCCTTTGAGGGATCTATTTATCTCGTAAATATCGATCGCCGGATGCGATACTGCCAGGAGAGCCGGTCGCCGGTCGTCCGCGTCGGCCGCGAACGCCGACGGGAAATAAAAAGGAGGAAAACGAAGCCGCGACCGCGATGGAAGACGACGAAGTCGTGAAATTGGATAAGAACGGTGCGCATAGGACTTCGGTCGTAGCCGGGGAAACCTCACACGCGCACGTAATCCCATAATTTCGCTGACCGCGCCGCGAGCGCTGAAACAATATCTCGCGAAGTCTGCAAGTGAAACACTGACAAAATACTAAATTAATTTAATTAATTCCTAATTTTCTAGGAAACACATTCTGTGTTGTAAAGATATATTTTTATGCTTATATATATATTTATTTTTATGAAATTGATTCTTCCAGTTGAGCCTTCCAGAAACTAAAATGGTCAATTCCATGAAATAAAAAGTAGAAAAATTAGATGGAATTATAAACTAATCATGTATGATTCTGTTACCAAAATTAAAAAATTGAAAATGAAGTTGATCGGTTTGGTCTCTGAGTAGTTCAACTCTTTACCAACATTGGTTACATTTTTTTTATTGCCGCATGTTTCTGCTAAGGTTCTACTGAAATGTTTTTTTTGTGTAAGATGGAGTTTGATAGAAATTTGATGTTAGATTGCCCGGAGATTGATTCAACGTTGAAAGTTGAAAGGCGTCTATAATCAATACAGGAACTTGCAAGCTAGTAATCAATGCGACGCGAATGTCCATTCCGGTTAGAAATGTTCGCTACCCGAGCGAAACGATGGGAATGACGATTAATGATGTCAATGGCATCGTGTCGATAATACCCTGGTTGCCGCTAATAAGCGACTTCCTCAAACCGCGCTTCTCTCTGTTTCCATGCAAATCACGCGACCGCAAATAAACACGCGACGCACGAGCAGAGAACTTAAATACATCTCGTATTAGTCTAGCGATCCGCGCAGCTGGAGTCCGTACGTCGTTTCTACTTTACAATCACGAACGACGAATGTCTTTACCGATTATCTCGATGTGTCCACCGATTAATGCTTTGGCGATGGATAAGTAATCAATTTACCAAGCAAATGAGCACGTCGAATAATGTATAACAACCATTGCAGCTCTCGACGTAAGAATAATGATAGATACGCTCTTGATGAAGAAGTCATGTAATAAAAATAAAAGATAAGAGTCGCGGAAAAAACAATTAAATCATTATAATCGTTGCAATAGCAGTCTTATCTAAAAGAAATGAGTCAACGTTTGCTTTTCGGAATTCGTCGTTTATATATGGCTTGTTCTATATTTAAAAGAGTACTAAGAGGATTCTTAGAAATTTAGCTTATTGCGTTAAGAAAGAACTAGGAGATGGATCAATTTTAAGAGCGTAAAAGTAGTAACGTGTAAAAATGGATTTTAGCGGAATTTGAAAGGGGTAAGAGTCTAAACTCAAATATCAAAAATACGAAATCGTTTTCTGTGATTCTGCAGAACGTTATTTTGTCAAAATTCGACATTGCGCGCGTTTTTCGTGAGCATGTTTTACCGGAATCCCGCTCATCACGTGCGCAGTTATCGATGGACGGCGGCGATGCGCTTTCTGCCGTGAACGGCAGGCTGGACGTCCGGAATGCGAGCGGAACCCGTTTCTATGAGTCAAGCCTGACTATTGACAACGGAAAGAGAAAGAGAGAGAGAGAGAGAGAGCGAAAGCAAGAGAAAGAAAGAGAGAGAGAGAGAGAGAGAGAGAGAGAGGTGCCCGCGGCCCACGATAGCCGATCTTGCGGTTCTGGATCGCAGCACGCGATCCGGGATCCGGCGTGTATCGTGCGGCGGCAAAGGATAAGAGAAAGAGAGGGGAGGAATTTGCGGGATCGAATCATGTTACGCCACGAAGATTGCCTTCGATAAGGACTCAGGATACCGTGACGACGAGATGCACGTAGGATCACATTTTAACGTGTAATTGGTTCACGGACGACGAATAACGCTGATTTTATACGTACGGACAGAGCTGTTTCTTTTACAACTAGGATAACGTACGCTTAGCCTCTTACATTCTGTGTCGGACAATGAGCACGATGAAAGAGAGTAAAACGACTAATTGTCATGTATACTTGAGTTAGAACAAAGTGAAAGAAAGCTTTCAAGTAGATTGTCCGAAGATAATGCAACATAGAGGGCAATGGAAAGTTTGACGAAAAGTAATTTTATATTTTTTATAACTTTGTTGCTTCGTAAAAACGACTTATGTTAAAAGTAAAAAAAAATGTTTAAACGAGGAATTCGATCGCGTTATTTTACACATCCGTGCTTTAAGTTGCGATAATGATTCTGGACTTGGTTTATTTACATTCTTCAGCAGCGACCTGGATCTGTGCTGATGGCGTATGCCGACTCGAGTTCTTTCTACGAATTTTACCACGTCTCGTAAAATAAGACAATACGGAATAAATACATAGCTTCAAAAGCGGTTTTCGTAATATACGTAGTTAGAGCGCGTAAACTTCTCGATTGGAAAATAGCGTCGATCTTTCGGCGCGAATGACCGAAACGCGACGCAGTTCTGACATCGCGAAAAAGAAAATTGTAAACGGAAGCAAGTAACGGTATCGCGAAAAGATGCGGGAAGCAAACAAATCGATCGTGTCCTTCATATTCGCGTTTCGGAAAGTAATTCTCTTCTATTCTCCAGATATTTCAAAATTATTCGTCTCGGAGAGGCGTGACGTGGGGAATACGAAAATATTTTTTATTTTTACGAGCAAGGTGGAAATAAAAGTCACCCCGTAAACATGTTTTTTATGCGACACGTAGGCGTTGCGGTTCCGAGTTATAATCGAGTTCATCGATCCGGAATGAGTCTCTTCATGGTTCTCCAGTAATGGCATGTTCAATAAAGTATACATACCGACCATTTAATCGTTGTGTTGCATGAAATGGATTGACATGACAATAAAGTCTTTTTTTTTTCTTTCATGTTAATATTCTCCTTTTTTCTTCGTTTACTTAACACATATCGATATTCGTGAAGAGAAAACTACAGTTATTATGTTAACGAAATGTGACGATTAAATTTTGAATTGAAATTTTAATAATATAAAACTCTTGAGTTGTGAACATTAGTTTAAATCAAGATAAATTATTCACTGAAATTCAAAATTACTTGTTATATATTTAATTGCCTTCAATATGCAATAATTAAAAAATTATTTCCGCGTGGTTCCGACATTCTACAATTCCGACATTAAGAGAATTATCTCTCAAAATACACGAGAGAATTTCTAATCGCAATTACATTCTAAATGACTCTATATGTATATGCATGCCGTTAGGTAAGCAAAGAGACGAGCTCGCGTGACCCGCTCGTGCCGAGTGAGAGGAAATGTATGAACAACGTGCTTCTCCCCTCCTCCCTCCCCTTCCCTCCGAAGAGGCTGTGTACGGCCGTAGAAAGTGATAATAACGCGAGCACACGATAAATGAAGTATCGACGCGATTGTCCCACGAGAACCACCAGACACCGCTAGATCGTTCGGTTTTCCCTCGCGACTCGCTTATCTCGCGCGATTGCGGGCAATTTGTCTTCGGATTCTTCGCGTCGCAATCAGATATATAAGTATGCCTCGCAACTCGCAACCGCATACCACATCGCAACGCGACTTTTCCGTGAGCGCGTGCAGCCGTGTGCGAGCCGTTAAAGGTCATCGTCTGCCCGCTAAGTGTTACGCGTACCATCGTGCGATCTTTCTAATTACGCCGCTCGTGTCCTCGGCCTCTCGGGGCTCCTGATCCCCGACAATATAAATCGAACACGGTTTTTGTTTGAGATCTATATACGAAACATGCAAAACTTTGCACGTAACAAACTTTTTTTCAGCAATAGAAAGGATTTGGAATATGTAAATATCTCTAACTATATATCACCAAAAATGCTCCAGAAATAATGAAAGAGCTGATTGTTCAAAATCGCGAAGAAGTTGAAACGAAGTTGGAATTACAAAACGAGCATTAAGTGCCGAAGAGCTTTTACGCTTTGATTGAGAAACGCAAAAAACCGCGATGATAATTTTGATTCCAGAATCTTTTCACGTTACATTCTGTGTTAGTAGAAACGGTCGCGCTTTAAAGCGCTCCGTCACGATGCAAGCGGCGTGCGGTCCGTTGAAACGAAGCTATTCTCTTCTCATTCGTATTTGAGAGAGATGCAGTGTCACCTACTTTACTTCTTGCCTCTCTGTTATATATAACAATCCTTTTTACAATTTCCATTCAGTCGATACTTTTAATCTGGCTTCGGCTGAGTAACCGTAGTATTTACTTCCTCATCGAGGCTATATGAAATTCTTCAAATTCCGTCCTGTTTGACTGACCGCGTATTTGACTGACCATTTGACCAACCGCATATTTCGGCTTGCGCGAAGCTCCGATATACCGAGAGGGGAAGAGAGAAGGCCGTTTTCTTCGTTGCCGCGCCGCGCCGCGCCGGATAGATTATACCCCGTATCTATCCTTCTTTTTACGGTCAGACTATTCCGGCCGACAGCGGAGAGTGAACAGTCAGTCCATTAATTATTTTCTCCGACCTGTTCCAGAGGCACCGCCGGCACCATCTCGGAAGCCATGCCGGCTGACGAGCTCGTGCGTACCCGACGAGAAGACGGTGGTAGAAAACCGAGCTTGCAGCCGCCTTAACGTACCGATTGACCGATCGCGTCGTCGTTGATAAAGAAAAAGAAGAAGAAGGAGAGAGGTCCCTCGCAGATCGACCCGATCATGCCCTTAGCGAACCCGTTCCGCTGCCCGTCGTCGTCGCATAGTTCCACGCTGTGAACCCGATATGTGAGAGAGTCGCCGCCGCCGTCTGGTGGAGGCCGTCGCCATGGTGAAGCAACTGGTGTGCAGCAACTCGCTGAGTCCGGGAACGTAGCGCTCAAATAAGCCTTGGTTTACGCATATTCCTTCTAGCTTTAAGGAACTAATTGCGGTCGAGGAACGAACGAGAGATATCTCCAACTTGAAAACCGGCAAATAACGTGCCTTTACATATTCACGTAGAATTACGATAGAAAAGGTCCGATAAATCTAAGGAGCAATTTATTTTATTACGAGGATTTTAGAGTGACGAAGATAAAATTATAAACTTGAAACTTTCGAAATTGATAAATTGCATATTAATTCGCGATGGACTTATTAGTGTAGCTCGGAAGTTTAGAGAGAAATTTAATTGCGTGTGGAACATTCATGTAGTGTGAAGAGAGAAGTGACATTCAACGCGAAGAATCTAGATTGAAGAGAATTGAACTTAATGTGTTGTGTGTTATGTGCTATGCGTTATGAAGCTTGACAATTAGTTTTATAAAACGTTCAACGTGATGAAGAAAGAAGTGACGTCCTCTGATATGACGAGTCTAGTCTGAGGAAGGTCAAAGTTAACATCTACGTGCTATGACACGGTGGATTCGGTGCAATTCAGTACTCTCTTCCGTCACGAGGTCGCCATGTGAGGATTACCGTATCAGGAGAAAAGAGAAGAAGCCTCACTCCGCGTGACACCAGCGTGTCGAGTAATGCTGAAGCACATTCTGACGGGGCAGCCGTCGTCAACGGGCTCCAGGCATCATCACAATGATTATCAGACGAGCTCGGGCTCGTTGCACGGCGGGCACGTCCATCATCACTTGCACAACAGTTCGCTGCATCAGGATCAGCAGCAGCAGCAGCAACAGCCACAGCCGCAGCAACAACAGTCACAGCAACAGCAGCAACATCATCATCATCACCACTACACCGGAAGCGCTGGGACACGCGGCGGCGTCCCCGGGCATCGCGGTAACAACGGCGGAGTCGACGTATACGATTCCGTGGCGAGACCGACGGCGGTGCCGAACGTGCACCAATCGGCGACGACTCCCTCGTCGACGCACCGGCATCCGCTGAACCATTCTCAGCTGAGCGTCAACAACCTGTCGCAACGCCTGAATCATTCGCACGCGCTCAACGTGTCAACTCTATCGACCTCCAAGCACTCGGTCAATAGCGTTAGCCCGGTTGGCGGCGTCAATGGCAACAACGGTGGCGGTAACAACAATAATAACAATCATAACGTCTCAGCGAGTCAGTTGGGCCATACCGTGATCTCGCAGACGAGCGTCCTGCATCAGGACAGGCCGAAGGCGAATGGCGGCTTCGACATTTCCAGGTTGTCGCGATTGCCGAGTCAGACCACGCCGTCACCTGCGCCTGCTACAACTGCGCTTCCTGTCGTGGCTGGCCAAGTGGCCAGTGGGCCGACGGTGATACCCCTCAACGCTTCCTGGTCTTCATCCCTGTCCAGAAATCTCCATCGGAGTGACGAGGCTGGCGTGAAGGAGATGTTGACGAGCCTCGGATTGCTCTGTCTGGTGTCCCTACTTCTAGCTCTGCTCTCGGTCATCTTCTTGTTGAAGATCTCGCCGCTCACGGTCACGTCCAACAGTCTTATCAGCCCGGAGGAGTTTGTGATCGTGTACGAGGTCACCCTGGCGCTGTGCGCCCTCGCCCTGTCCCTCAATCTCTGTTGCCTGCTGGTCTGCGCCATACAGTTCCTTTTCGCGGTGAAGCTCGTCAAAACTTCGTACCAGGGCCACCGGTAAGTCGCTCATATAATCGTTTCCTTCTTTCGATATTTGTGTCTCGAAAATTATCACTAAAATTAGAATTAGAATTATCGCTTTCTCTGTTATCATCGTGAGCTAATATCTCGACATTTTGATATCTCGAAATCGTGCAATAAAAAGGCTTTAATAAGACTCAGAAATGATTCTGCTGTTGACGGGTTTATCGCGGAACCAGCGGCCCGATGACTAATGAACGACATGAAAAGGACCGATACGAGGCCGATGCGCCAGCCTTGACACGTTGGAATCCAGTTCAATTATTTTTAAGCTCTAATGGGGACTGCGCGACTTCGTACGGGCAAGTCGAGATTCGCAATTAATTAACGTGGTAAGAAGACGATATTCTCTGCGTTCAACGGCAGTTAACCGATTCAGAACGATCGGCGCGCAATAACGCCCCGTCGTCGCTCTGTTGTGACCTCTGGGCCCAACACGACGTTACGAAACCATTTAAAGACCGGTTCACACTTGTGTCGTGTAGTTCAGAGATTGCAAATTGCAGGATCAAGGTCTCCCCATTTATATTTTATATAGATATTAACTGTTTATTAATTATTTACGAAGAATGCCGCGCGATTGTTTTTTCTTTTTTTTATACGTAATTATTAAAAATTTTATTTATAATTTTATTATTTATAATTATCTGTGAATTTGTTTATTCGGATTTGAACTAGTCATTAAAAAATAAAATAGAAAACTGACCACTAGCTAGAATTCATTTAGCTATTCTCGATTTGGAGATTTAAATGCTTCAAATAATCTAAGACACAAAGAACACCAAGAAATCTTTGCAGACTCGAATATCGAACAAATTTTAATGTACAATGATTAAAAAATCCATATGTCTGAGAAACCTAGTGTTTCAAGTGCTAATTAAACATCCAGAAAAATAAGCGATTAAAATAAGCGTGCAAAAAATTTCATTCTGCAACAGCCTGCGAACTTTGTACGAGTATGTGTAATAATAACTCGGTAATTACACAGGAAGCGATGGGACTCACATGTAATAGGATCTAATAGAGGATATATACCGAGTCCCTCGTTCAAAAAGAATTCTTCCCGCGGGATCGAGGGAAGCGATTTACGCGAATCGAGGTCGTTCGCGGGTGTTCTCCGTTCCTCCTCGTGTGATCTCACGTCGCCGATCAAGATCGTCCTCACGCGTCGGGATGGAATGGGTTCCCAGTCATCCATGCGTGCCCCATCCGTGCCCCGTCCGTGTACGCACTCGAATGTACACGGGTGGATCTCGTATCCAACGTACGGGGATCGTCAGCGCCCCAACAAGATATATCAGTGTCTTACCGTGCGAGTGTTTCTTCTCACGGAGAGAGGCGCAAAAATTCACCTTCGGGTTCACGTACATGTGTGTGTGTGTGTGTGTGTGTGTGTTTTTTGTGTGTATGTGTACCCACGCGAAATTGCACCCGAGTAGAATCAGAGCGAAACGCAGACGCGGTAGATCGCGATGTCGCGCCACCCCGAAATTATCCTCGTTAAAGAAATGTGTTGATGCCATCGCTCTCGGGGTGATCTCTCCCGAACCGTGACTTCTTTTCCTGAAATGCAATATCGGACATGAGTAACTGTAGGTTGTTGGTGTTGTATAACAAACACTTCATACAGGAGAATGTAAAAATATGATATAGGGAAGGAACATCTGATAGACGAAAATGCAAGTTTCATGTTTTTTTTCTTAAAGAATGTAGAAAGTTAATTAATAATAATAACATTATTAAAAATTTGTTACCGAAAATTAGCGTTAATAATATTAATTACTGAACATTTTTAACTGATGCTTGTAATACATTTTTTGTTACTTGATATGTTTACATTATATCTATATCCATGTTACGTTCATATTTTATCGCGATATTCGAAAGGAAATATTCACTTTACAAATTATTCTGCAATTTAATCTTACACTCTAATGATCTTTCGATTCAGTTAGGTTCTTATCTGAGTTTCGATTTTCAGGCTCTTTGCTTTTGATCTTATTGTTTTTTTCGTTGATCTGTTCGCGAGAAAGTTTGCGCGATGGTCTGATGGGGCGAACTATCAGAAATATAGTGTACATGGTAATAGAGTGCGTAGAGCTCATTTCGCCGCGGCGGAAAAGGACGAGGAAATCCCGAGTTGGTAGAGCAGGTATATGGCCGTTAATGACCGCCTTGAGAATGAATAAGGAAAACAAAAAGAGTACAGGAACGCACAGGGTAGCTTCCTCTTGTTTCTCTCGCGATTTCTGTCCACGGTAGGGTATCGTGCTTTCCACTGTTAGAAATTTCCAACTAGACTGGCACGAAACGCGATTAATATCTTTTTTCTCCCGAGCGCTCTCGACTTGGGCATGATTCACACTGAATATAAAGATCCAGAAAATACATTGAATTAACGCATCCACGACAAGTTAGAATAGTCAATATTTGTGAATTGTCTCAAGTATTTTATCAAGTTAACATAGTAGAGGCTCTCTTTTTGCCTTCTTTTACCATCGTCGAGCCTCCCCTTACCACCTTTTCGATCTTTCTACTTTCCATTTCTGGAGTATATCTAGAGAGAGATTGTATGCTACAAAGGCGGCTATAAAACCTAAAAGTTTCAAAGGAAATCTCAACCAAGACGGAAATTCTTCGGATAATTCTGACGGAACGATTGGAATCTTCCCCGAAAATATTTACATACTAACAGAGACATAAATAGTTTGTAGGAGTACGAAACCTGTTTTAATTGAGTTTCTTTATCAACAGCTAAATCTAAAATCTTTATTAGTTTAATTTTTTCCAACATGCAAGTACATAATATATGATGTAAATAATTTTAATACATATAGTACAATAAATATTAGAAAGTCGTTATCGTTGTAAAAAATATATAAATTTTAGAGTATTACAATATTGGAAAGTTACTTCGTTCTTAACTATCTAATTGCTTTATTTTCTTTAAAAATGTAAAATGTAAAATATAAAAACCCTTCGAGATTTGAAGAATATTTTCAATCGAATCTTCCGTGAATCAATCTTATGTGTGTATATTTATTGCAAAATATATAGGAAAGACACTTTTTTTTATCGTTATGGTATAACATATATGCGATATTAAAAGTCCTGGAAGTTTTGAGTTTTCTTGGATTAGTGAACGGCAGACACAGGCAGACAGGCAGAAGACGCGGACGGAAGACTGATAAGGTGCAGCGACGCTTGTATGCATAATAAACTGAATGTAGGTGACGGGTTAACGGCTTCTTTCTAAACAGTGTTCTGTGCCAACTGATAAGTGCAACGATCGATCAGAGCACATGCTATTTTTGTCTTGCGCTATCACGAAACCTTATAGCCGTATAGCCCTGCCTCTATGCCTCTATGCTTCGTGAAAGAATAATCAACTGCAGCTCTCGAATATAGGTGAATACGAATTCATAAACAACACTCGGACGCAACGCAAATGTTCTTTTCTTTCAATCTTTTACCACAACGAAGGGAGATCGGAAAACGAGATTAGCATAATTTAACTAAAGTCTAATTAGCATAGCATTGTGATTCTTTTAATAATCAATATTTATACATAAATTTAATATTGCGTAAATTCGATGCTGAATATACGCTACTGAAATTATAGATAAATTCATTTAGACAGTTAAAATTTATTAAGTATTTCATTCATATTTTTATCCGCACTTTAATTTCATCATGTTCGTACATTTTTCGTTATAAAAATTTAACGTATGCTATCTTGATTAACGAGCGTTCGGAATTAGCTCTAGTCTCCGAGTTTGGTTTTCATCATTCACAGTGTAAATGGTTTGGTTGTGAGACCTACCGAGAAATCTGAGCTCGGCTGCTGAACAAACATCAAACAGACATCGATATGGAATGTTTCTGCTGTAAAATTAACCGAGTTTGATATGCCAATTCGATCAAAGTGAACGTTTGCTATCTGCATCTTTGGGCTATATTTGCTAGCGTTAATAGAAATAAGTATTATTAAAGTCTTATGTCACCTTTTCAGTGAATTCATTTAATTTCAATAGCATATTCATTGAATTTATAAATTAAGAAATAAATTCGGTTATTATTAATTGCTAAACATGTCACTTTAACGAAATTGTTCAGATTCGTTTTGATAATTTGGGTCACAGAAATAAAATGTAGTAGAATTTATTGCTCTTATTTGAATTATAAGCTAATTTTTTTTCATCGCGTGTTAAGAAATTTCTTTGCATGCGGAATAAGAACGATGACCTACAGATAAAATAACGTAGGAGAGATTGTTGCTCGAAATACAAGGGCTTTATCCGCGAGTAGCCTCAGAGTTTTCAGCGGAGACTAAATAAAATTCGTTCGAGGTCGTCGAAATTGAGATGCCAGCTCGGTTCTCTCTATGTTCTTTCTCTTTCTCTTTCTCGCGCGCGCGCGCGTTAGTCACGGCGTAAGTACGTCAACTTCGAAAGAGGCCCCGAAAATCTGCGTACAGATGGCTGGAATACGAATGACGGAGCGGGAACCTTTCTGAGAATCTGTTCGCAAACGCGCTCCTTCACTGGCATTCCTCGCGCGACGTTCGCGCGCGCGTCGCCGATGGCGTATCGGATGCTGGATCGCGAGGATTCGTTCGCCGTTCGGGAAATCTTATCTGCGCCGGCAAGAACATCCTTTACGCACATGTATTATGCGGCTCGCTCTGATTCTCTCGGTTCCCCGGGACGGCGCGGCGCGTCTGGCTTATGTCCCGTCAGCTTATATGTCTTCGACATAAGCCGTCTCCGGGTTTTAACGTCAGCGTGCACGTTAGCCAGCAGCGCGCGCGGCAGTGTTATCGGGCCTCTCTCAAGTACTACTACTTGGCATTCCACGCCCTCGGATCTCTGGATCCCGTCTTATCGTGCCTCGTCCCCGGCCGCTCTTCTCGCTGGAGATATCCTCGCGAGTTTAGGAGCACGTACGAGAGGCGGGGAATAAATTTGGCGGCGAGGGGAAGTCGCGAGTACCTCTGTACCCGAGAAGCGGAGAGGAGCCAGGCCTGGAACGATCGGCTTTGACATATTTATTAAATCGTTGCATGTCAAGTGTCGTTTTACGCCTTTCTCAATGACTCTCAAGTAATACCCCAAGACTCGAAGTATACGCGATTGAAAAACTTCTGTCACGTTCTTTACTTTTCTCTCCAGGCAAAAGGCCATTTACATAATCTTATTTTTTACCAAACGTGCATGGGAAATATAAAAGCGAGAACGCGAGAAGAGCATGGCAGCAAGAATAAGAAATACGTTTTCGACTTTTTAATTCCCGATGAGGCATCCGGATTATGCCAAACCGCGTGATTTTGATCTTCGTAGGCTTCCAAACAGCTTTCGAACCTGCACGCTTCTGCTTCTGAGAACTTTCCTCTCCGAAATACCGGTGAACACATACATTTCGCGTTCAAACACTTGACGAGATACGTGCCGTTTACCCACAATATCTTGGCAAAACACGGCACATCGAGGAGCGATTATTCGCACCATCAGCACCGTCCAAGTGGCGTGCCTTTGGTATTACACTCGAGTTAAATAATGCGGTCCGACGCAGTCTCGGATGGAAAGAGCCCAATCGCGAATAAAATATCTTAATTGCGTCACACTTTAACGAAATCGTCTTCCTTGTATTAATACAGGCATTTCGAGCATACGATGTTGCTTACATTTTCGCGATAAGTCATATCTTATGTATTTTCTCATAATAACCGTAAAGAATCGCCCGGTTGTCGTCACGGTATTGACCAGCGATAATATTTCTCGTTTAAAAACCGATCGATCAGCCGTGGCTGATTCGTCGCGTCGCGTCGGGCGTACAACAAGGGAACAAGGTGATCTTCTCGTTCGTCAACAGGCTACGAAGATTGGCGCGTATCGCGGCAAGTGATGGCGACAAGCGATCGGTCACGCTGTCACTTCGGTGTGTCGTAGAGCTGACAATACTCGCATTGCCCGCGCGACGAGATGCGGTGCCGGGATGCCTGGTGCGAACAGGTGCAACACAGAGGTGGACCGGGAGACCGTAACGGTTGTCGTCCCGGCACAAAGCCGCGGCGAGGGCACCCTCAATTTCGTTCGAGGGTCCCGGGCCCCCGGGCCCCCGTCGTTAAGTCCCTTCTTCCCGGTATCGGGCCGGCACCAAGGAGATAGGAAATTCCGCGGGCACGTTGGGACGCCTTCGGTGAACTTTTTTTCGACCGCGACACGGATTACAGACACCTGTCGGCACAGGAGGATGCAAGAAGCGTGGATCGGGAGGTGGAGGAGGAAGGAAGGGCGGTGGGAACGGAGGGAGGAAGGATCGCGGTTGTAAAACGAGCGCGCGCGCGTATGATCCATCATCCGCGACGGAGCCGTGTGATCAGCGTATGATCCATCATCCGGTAACCACTCGCATCCGCGACCACGGCGAATGCCGACGCCGCGAAGCTATGCGGATGTACCCGGCCGATGATCCGCCATGCACGACCGTATGAGATCTACTTACAATTAGAGCCAGAACGATGATCGAGTTTTGCGTTCGTAATCGACAAAAGCAACTTATTTCAGTATTGGCAAATGATGCGCGATGCTCGCAAGTTCTGGAGGGACGACTTGCTTAGAACGAAGGAAACGTTTTTCTTTAAATACGTTTGCGTGATACTGTCTGCACAAATGTAGCTCCGTGCAATCGTACATCACGGTACCGCAATTTTCATGCAACGCGCACAAAATAGCTCTAATTAAATTACAGAGCGCGAATCCGGGCACCATGTCGCACGGTGTTCGCGGAGATTGGAGTAACGGCACGCGGTTATAGCTGGTTATAGCTCCGACGTGTCGACGCGACGGTTCCGCGCGCGGCTTCCGTGCCCGGAGAGACCGGAAGTGAAGCGCGGAGCGGCTGCAACAGCTAGGACGACGCTCCGCACCGTCGCGTCGCTCGGTCACGTGGTCACGTGGTCCGCGGCGAACCGTATAAAGACAACGAGGAAGGGCCCGATGATCGCGACACGCTTGCGTGCACGTGTGTACGTTGCGCCGAGTCATTCCACGGAATACGCGCACGAACGCGTATCGGGGCCCTGATTGGGTGCCACGCTCTCGTAACAACGCTCCACAAGTTTAACCGTTTCGCAACACTCGCAACAGATTACACGCGCGCCTCTTCCTGTAACAGCGAGCTTCGCGCGCGCGTCACGTTCACGCACGCACACACGCGTGTGCGTGAAGGCGCACTTGGTTCACTTGAAGAGATGATCGTTCCACGGGCCGGGAACAGCTCGCCTCCGCGAGAAACTAGACTGTGAGTAAGTTCGACGCATCTATTCCTCGGGGGGACTACAAGAACTTGAGATTTCCCGTATTTTATTTTATTATTATACGTTTGCATGTTTTACGTTACGTTGCATGTTGTACGTCTTTATACCTCGAGATGAATCCAGGCCAAACTAGTTAGAACGAACGATTAAGAGCAAACATTTACAGATAAATATGGATAAATGTGCCGAGCCTTTTGCCTTTGACGTGCCGAAAAGAAGAATATATTTGATTTAAATCGACGCCATTCACGTTTAATTATTAAAGCAAATTCGTCCATTTATGTTTGTTTATGTTCTCTGTTTGATCTGATATGCCTTTACGAAACAGACATCATGTGTGTACGTTGGTGAAATCGTCTAAAACTTGTTTGTTTTGTGTACGAAAATATATTCGGTCGTCAGAAACGGATCTCTTTGTTGTTATCAATAGAGCATTACGTTCACCGCGACCAGCGAGAATCACCTCGAAGCAGAGAGCGAGATTCCCACTCTAGAACGACATTCTCCGACTTGTTCAGCTCCGGCAATGAATGTAGCGGGCACACGTGGACACTGAAACATGATTTTCTGCGCGGTCATTAAGCTGTGCCGCACCGCGCCGCGGCCGGTCGCTGACTTTCCGGCGGTCGCGCTTAATTAATAAATCTTACCGCTTTATAAATATCAACCGGATCCGCGGATATTTTGGTCCGGGGGTGAATGTCGGGTCAATGTTTCCGACGATTCACGCGCGCGCGCGCTCGCGCGGGGGCGAATTCCCGGAAATGATCTATACGTGATTGATCGTATTGGGAGGAAGCGCTAATTGCCGAAGATGGGAGGTTTTGATGAAAGAAATTAAATGGAAGTGACTGCGCATAAGAACAATTCAATCAAACTTCTTCCGCTGGCCTTGATCTCGTTGAACACAATATTACGCTTGAATTTGGCCAAATAGGCTGGCAACGTAGCGGTTTGGTATCAGGAAGTTTAAAGAAGAAGAAGAAGAAGAAGCTATGACAGGCTGATGAAAGGAAGCGCATTTCGCACGCGAGAGTTGGGTGGGAATTTTTCACCTCGACCGTTACGGGATTTTCTAATAATGTGGTCCGATTACTATTGTAAATCCTAAGATAATTATTGTAGCGGGTCGATATAAAGAATACGGAGCAAACAAACGGTCGCGGCGTTTGTTACAATCTGCTTTCGTGCGAAAGATTGCCATTATGTAAAAGTAGACGGATTGTATAATTCTGTGCTCATCGTCGTGCCGCGCTCAACAATGCCACTTAACAGTTAGCACGCGCGAAAATGCATATGTATGTCTTGTTTCTTTGTTTTTGCAAAGAAGAAAATTAGAGTTCTTAGGCATTCAATTTACGACGTCAGGTGAAACTTCCTTAACGACTTGTATTTTATAATGCAATTTTTCAACCGTTTTTCCGAATTGGCGTAACTAATAGAATTGACTTTCCTAATTTTTACGCCGACCCTAAAAATATCTCATTTTTCCTAATGGAAAGATACTCGACTGGCAATATTTGATTATAAAATTATTATATTACCTCTAATAATATTCATTACGAATTAATCACGGAAAATACGTGAATTCACGTAACGTTACGTTACATTACTAGATTACTACGTTACTGTACTCTTCCTCCGTCATCTCGATGAAAGAGAAAAGTCTCCGTTTGTCTGCTCGACTGGTATATAACGGGTAAAAGTTGCAGCCGTTGGCGCGTGATTTGTCACTCTCGGTGCTCCGGAATGACTCGCTTCTATCGGCACTCAACAAAACCCCGTTGATCTCGCGCATTAACGCGGGAAGACGCCTTGCTTTGGTTCGGCACGTTCATTCATGACCGGTGAGAGATGCACAAACGCGACGACAACGACAGCACAACGAGGGACCGACAAAAGCGTCCGCGTCTATTCAACTCGGGCTCGTATAATTTCGTCGTGCGCGAAAGAAAAGGAGAGAGGTATGACGAATGACGAATGTGGAGATGCCAACGATACTCGAATCCGAGAAGCCGAGAAATGGAGTCTGTAGTAGGTAAAACGTTGCATGGATAAAACGAAAATTTGGTATAGTAATTT
Source organism: Temnothorax nylanderi (assembly GCF_030848795.1). Lineage (NCBI taxonomy): Eukaryota > Metazoa > Arthropoda > Insecta > Hymenoptera > Formicidae > Temnothorax > Temnothorax nylanderi. The sequence continues at coordinate 746,228 of NW_027249122.1, forward strand.
CGATTATATAGCCGGATGTTAAATTATATGTATAATAATAAAGTCGATAATAAAAACAAGAAACGACAAAGTAAGAAGAGAAATAATAAAGAATGTCGAAAAATGATAGTAAACTGATGTTAAAATGGTAGTTTCCCGTAAAATGTACCATTTGGCGCAAGTACCTCGCATGTCGCAGATTTGATATAATTTCTCTCGTGCATTTGCAGAGCAAAACGAGTGGTAATCGCTGAGCATCCTTTCCATACCGAAACGTGTTTCTCCGCAAAGCTCACGAATCTTCGTCTGCGTGCCGTTTCTAAATAAGCGTCATCTATAAGGTGCAATGAGGAATTCCCACGCAGCCGTTGCTGCCGCCCTTCGGGGTCAACGATCTCTTTGGATACACGAGCGGGTCATGCGAAGCGATTAGAACTACTATTGTTCGAGACTTCTAGTATAGTGGTAATTTATTTCTGGGAGTAAGCTACCGCGCGCGTTTTGCGATAAATTACCGGTTCTATAATTAACGTTAGGCGAAGACGATTTCAATTACGCTTGTATTTGATATCTTCTTTTTACAAGCATATTTTATACATACAAGATATGTGTTTCAGAGAATAACTGAAAAGTAGACGTAATATACTTCAGGTTTATGTAAGAAATTCCTAAACAATTGTCCAGCTGGTTTTTAATACAATGTGTTTTCCTCTCGCGTATCTGTCACACTTGAAATAATATTGAATTTCTGAAGAATTAAAAAGTCTCTGTCGCAATAAATTTAAATCATATTCAATTATCGGCTCTCAGATAATTCATTGAAATCTCGCTCGACCGCGGCATTATCGAGAAAATACATAGTAATCCTAATTCGGTGGATCTAATCTAAGAGAGTTAAAGCCGGCCTCTTTAAATAATCTTTATCGTTACGCACGCCTGGAGGAGCATTGTAGCCGACGTTTTATTTATGGAGAACCTAAGATGATTACGACGAGGGCACGCCTAACTACAGTGTGGCACCGACGTATGAGAGATTAGTTGCGGCACAAAAACGCCTACTGGTCCCGCGTTTACGTCGGGACCATAAATCCATTTGACACGTCCGACTCTCTTTCGATGGGAGTGCGCTTAAACGCGCGGTACCTACCTCGCGCGCGCGACAGAACGCCGATCGCCGCGCGAGAACGCCGCGGCTGAAGACAGGAAAAAAAGCGTGGGTTATCTGTAGAGAGTATTTACCGTTATGCACCGATCGTATCGCTGCACTTTCGCGATTATGCAATATTTGCCGAGGAGCAGAATATTTTGACTTACGGCCTTTGTGCTCTAAAGGCGAGGTACTCTAAAGGCATTCCCGTTTCGCTCCTCTGACGCTTTTCGCGGACGGGTATCGCAACAATTAATTTGCGCAGCGTTCAATCAGTCGCGGGTTTCTTGAAGATTGGAAATACATATACATATAAGGGCTGACGTACGTTTTTTAAATAATAACAATGCGACAATCCTCGATACGTTACAACTAATTTGTAAAAATAATTAATTTTATTTCTTTATATATATATAAATGTTTTATATAATCTTGAACGTATATTTAATATATTACCTACAAAAAGGATGTATTTCGCGCTAACCCACAAAAGATCAAATCGTTATCCGAATGCATCTCATGCAGCCGGTCCTGAGACTCCTGAGCCGCGCGAAGCGTTTCCGTGAATCATAATTGCCGATGAAACGACGACGAAAGCGTGCGCCTTTATAACTCGCCCAATTATCACGGACTCGCGAAACTCATCTTCGCTCTGCGACTTTTGTCTGTTTCAGGAGTAACAAGTACCTGCAAAAATCGTCCATCAGCCGCGTGTGCGCCGTCGGAGGTTTTTTCATTAGCATCCCTGTCTTCTTAACTGGTAAGAACGAAACGCTTCTTTTTAGATATCAATTAAATTATACGAGTCGCACTTGATCCACGTTTGGAAAGATCCACGTGAGCACCCACGATGAGAACGACTCGAACTCTCGAAACTCTGAAAAAGTTATTGTAACGCCTGCGATATTAATCCCACATTGTGATCCACAGGCATGATCCTGTACACGTTCATCCAGTTCCATTCGACACCGGCGATCGTCACGTCGGTCTTCATCGGCCTCGGCATCGTGTTCTGCGGATGCGCCATGGTCCACAACGTCTTCGTATGGCAGAAAGTGAGTGCGCCTGAAAGTGCATCTTTTTTACGCCTTCCCATCTTCCGCCCTTCCTCCTCCATCCGCTTTCTTCCCCTTCGTCCGGCGATCTAACGGCGTGCGAACTTTTTCGATCATCACGATATGCGGATCTCCGTCGTAGCCAGTTCGCCTCTTTATTTTCTCGTATTTCACGACCGGCGATTCACCAGTCTGCATCTCCTTCTCTCTCCTCTCCCTGGTTCTTCCCTCTCCGCCGGCTCTACGCCCTTAATCTCTCCCCGCCGCCGTCCGCCGTGCCTTATTAGCATATCCCGCAACGGTCGATGTCATTATCACGCTATTATTTACGTCGGTGATCATTCTACCGTGTAATTCGATTCCAAACTGGATCTGTACGCAGGATGTCGTGCGTGCGTGTATGCCTGTACGCGTGTGTGCGTTAAGCGGACGGTGGGTGCGAACGGACGTGTCCGTCGTCGAGTTTTTGCCCTTCGAAAAAGAGCCGATGGCAGTATAACTACCTAACGTTCGTGCGATCCTGGGACGATACTCCGATTCGCATTACGTAATTGTGTGATTAAGCGGAAGATTTTGTATAACTGCGTTTGTCGCGGCTCCCCGTCGCGTTCTCTTCGCGATAAACTTCACATAAATTGCTACATAAATTGCACGACGAAGAGGACGAAGAGGACTCTTTTTTATTATATTTCTTCCGTGATGCTTTCAGCGTTGCGACAAAGATTTTTCTAATATACTCGTCGTCTATTATTTTATCTCATTTTAATTACTTAATAAAATTCGAAAGTGAAACTTGCATTTAAGTAAATAATTTTATGAAATGACATAAACCAAAAGTTTCACATGAAATATAATAAAAGCACCCTGGATTACGGAAATGCCGATACTTTTCCAAATCGCATCCTCTTTAATTCTCTCTCTCCTATCTAAATAAAGTTTACTGAGAAAAAAAGCAAATATTTTATAGAATAATTTTCTTTCTTCTACAACTCGTAGGAGAAGACGAATGCGGTAAAGGCGTTTGCCCGCGAGCAATGCGAGGTCGCGGCGCAGCTGCAGCGTCAACAGCAGCAGTTGCAACTGCAGCACCAGCAGCAGCCGCATCAGCAGGCACACTCGCAGCATCAACAGCACCAGCATCATCATCAGCAGCAGCATCACCATCATCATCATCAGCAGCTGCAACTACGGCCAACGCTGCACATGGGATCGAAGATCGGCAGCGGCAGCGGCAGTGGCGGCGCGATGGGTCATTCGACCGCCAGTCTGGCCCAACTTGGTCGCGGCCTTCACCATTCTTATCAGCATCATCCGCACCAGCACCATTCTCATCAGCAGCGGCACGTGTCCTCCATGTCGCCGCCGTTATTACTGTCGTCGCCGAATGCCGCAGCGCAGCACAATCACCTGACGCATCGCGGCGGTATCGCCGCCGCTGCCGTTGCTGCCGCTGCCGCCGCTGTCGCCGTCACCGCCACACCACCAACGACGCCCGGCGATCGGTCGCCGCCGAGTCCCAACGGTGGCGGCGGCGGCAGCGGCAAGCTCAACAGGTCGCAGCACTTGCCGCGTGAGACCAGCGGCAGCGTGAGCCCCGGCCTGCCGGCGGCCACGCTCGATCTGAGTAGTGCCGCTACCACCAACAGTCCACACGAATTGTCGACTCTCGTTTAGGCATCTTAAGGGAAAAACCGAGGAAAGGATCCGAGGATCTATTCGGACACGTATTCTTTGAACAACGAAAGAGATTATCTCCCGGATCGTCTTAAGTCGATATTTATGAGAAATAGATCTAAAATTATTTAGAAACAAATTCTTCAATAGATATTGTCTAAAAAGAAGGGACCAAAAATTGTTAAGGCTGCTTATCTCACGTTGTTATTATCACGTTGTGTCATGTTGTATCGTTATCGGCATGTTGTCGCATTATTATAACGTTATTATCATCATTGCGACATCATCATTTACAAGGGAAGGTTCAAAACTCCATTGATTTCGATGAAATTTGGCAGAACTTACAGAGAAAGTTCTCCCGAATGTAATGATACCCCTATTTGGGCGCAGACGGTCAACCGTTTCCGAGATATTTTAATAATAAATGTAGTAGCGTCTTCAGAGTAGAGTTTATTAGAACACTTACATACGAGTATTTGTGGTTTAGTGGATATGGGTGGTAACTACTTCATAATTTTTTTCGAGTTTAAACTCCCCAATCAATTACTTTTTTTATTGTATTATGTTTTATGATAAAAATAATTATTGTTAATATAAAGAAATATATATAAATTATTTTAATATAAAAAAATTTATATTATATAAATAATATAAAAAGTCATGATATAAAATAATATAATAGTCATGATACAAGGTCTACGAATTATGAGGCAGAGAGTTACCATATCCACTACGCCACAAATACTCCTAAGTGTCCTAATAAACTCTAAAGACGCTACTAAATTTATTGTTAAAATATCTCGAAAACGGTTAACCGTCTGCACCTAATTAGGGGTGTCATTACATTCGGAGAAATTTTCTCTGTAAATCCTGCCAAGTTTCATTGAAATCGATGGAGTTCAATTCTGAATTTTCCCTTGTTAGTATTTATCTTTTACTTTACTGATGATACAATATTCTTGGATATTGACAAGGGCCGATAAGAAGGATATCCCATTTTGATAACGATGAATTATCGTGAATCTTTTGCTTACTCTATATATATAATATTTACGAACCTTTGATGAATGAAAAACACCGTTCGGAGTTTTGCTGCTAAACAATTTACTCCAGATTAAGGAACTAAGAAGAGAATAGTTTTAATGATTTTTTGCGAATATATTTTGTTAACAGCCTTAGCAAAAGTGTGAAAGGTAATTCAATTAAATTCACTTCTTAATTTAAGATAATAGCTAACTATGCAACCGCAGCAATGCATTTTTCTTTAATTTAATTTTTACCATCTCATTATTTGACATAATTTTCGTTTTTAATATAACTTTAACGATAGATAATTTGATCGAAATTGCTGTTGCTATAGATACAGGACGCTCCAGAATAATGTTGTTTTAGCCGTTTTTATGACTAATTTAAAGGTGACATTTTAAGACTGTCAAAAAGTGTTCCATTAGAATTTACCGAGCGAAATTTCATTAGCGTCTTTCGTTTGTCTATTCTTCATACTATTCCGGCAATTAACGGCCTTGAAATTTATACTCTCAAAGCCACTGACCATGTTTATGGCCTGTCATTAAACCAGTATTACTCGAGTCGTAAGGTTTTTTGTTTCTCTCTCGCCGGGGTACATAGTTCTCTTGTATAATCAGAATTCGAACTGTCTTGATCCTGCTAGTATTGTAGCTAACATGATTTAATGATTGGTCGATAGCGCTACTTCTTGTTGGCCTTGATGAGCTACATGTTTTTTGTATATTGCTACCAATTACAATTTCCTCAGGTGGGTTTCGCTTGCTTGATTTTTTATCGTTTATTGTGTTCGGGGGAACCGTATGCATATAAATATATATATATATACACACACACTTATTGTACATAATGTTCGTGGAGAAATTTTACGTCATGTCGTTACAATGTGGGAATTATTTCGATTCCCCGAACGAAACTTGCCGATTTATGCTTTATTTACGACTAGTATATCCTGCTATCACCAAGAGCAGCAGCAACAGGTTCTTGTTGCGCAACGCCGACAAAAAAATTCCTCGTACCGAATGCGTGCTGCATTTTGCCCTTCGTAAGTATTCTTTCTGGTTATCATGACACTCTCGGAATATCGGATAACCAAAAAAATTCATGCAGTCTCCGATGTCAAGAATAAAACATTAATAATTTTCTTTTTTGCAGACAGATTTTAATTTAAAAATATATTTAAGATGATTTTTTATATTAGATATATTATAATTTATCAAAAACTGCATGAAATGTATCTTTACGCTTGCCGAGTCCCGATCATCCTCGACTACGATTGTTGAAGTGTGCATACTTTCGAAGCCTCAAGATCTGCGACAAAATGAGAAATTGGCACGAATGTGAATCTTGCCATGTTTTTACTTTATTATTATTATTATTATTATTATTTGTACTTATCTTGCAGAATCTCTAGTCCTAGATTATTTTTGTTCACATGTGTGCGTGAAAGCATAAGATTTTAGAATTCCGATTATTGTATAATTGCGCAGCTAATTAAAATAATTGATAAAATGCTTGAAATTTGAGAACTCGACGCAAATCAAGTTTATCTTTTCCTAATGATATTTATTGTATGTAGTGTAAAACATTATTAGAAATTAATTAGAATTAAACATTAAAAAAGTCAAAAACTTAGCTACTTGTATGGTTCAATTTTTTTAAATACTTTCAATATATATGATAATATATGAAAATTATGTTTTGTTTATCTTGTCGTCTATTATGCGAATTTCAGTAGATCAACATTGTATGAAAATGGAGCACTAAATTTCGTTTTAAATTAACACTCGTATGATTGCAGTTAAACACCGTAAATCATAAATCCAATTGTTTGTTGTTTATCCACCTGCATGTTTATTAATCTACTAAAGCTGCGTCTCGATATTCACTGCCAGTACTGATCTATCTATAGTTTATGTCACGTATACTACAGATTTTCAGTACTGGTAGTGAATATCGAAACGCAGCCTTACTAAAAAAAAAAAAAAAATACACAAGTAAAAAAATTATTGAATGAGTTCTTCAAATTTCAAGCCTTTGGATGTGTGTTGTACGATTTACAAATCAAATACGCAATTTTGTTTCCTTTATACATCAGTGCGTTTTAATATTTAAAGGTATTAAGCTATGAAACTGCTTATGAATTTATAATTTAAGCGCATTTAGAATTAGATTTATAATTTTATATCGTTACTGCGTGATCATGAAAGATTCACACATACACACACGTTAAAAGAAATTGTAGCGCCAGTATTTAAAATAATTTGTAGAATACAACGTGAACAATTTTTTCTTTGTGTTAAACATTTTTCTCTTCAAAACCATTGAAACAATACTTGGCATCAAACTTTCGCAACTATTGAAAACATCAAATCATCGTTTCATATAATTTAGTAATGGTATAAAACATCTTCCTGAATATGAAAAATATGAGAGCTGCATTATGAGGATGCTTATACAACAGTTTTTATAAATTTTAGAAAATTTTATTTTCGATTTGTATCAATGTTCATATCCTTGCGATATATGTATATAATATTCGCGTTATCTATAGAGCATTCAGAATCCAACTTCTAATACAATTGAAAAAAAAAACAAAGAGAAAGCATAGAGAATTTATGTCGTTTATGGTGTGTTGCACGGAATAATAATACAAATCATGTGGTAACGACTTATGTAAAGACACTCGATAATCCATGGGTATGACATAACATACGTTATATTACTACTAATATGGTAAAAGTTCCATATTCGGTTACGTATTCTCTAAAACTGCTGCGTATATTTTTTCTTTGCGCAATCACGATATACAAATACGGAATCCATACTTGAATGTCACGAATATGCCAAAAAGAAAAAACGAAAAGATTAAGATTAGATAAAAGAGATATATAATGAAGAAATGGAGAACGTTTTTTTTCCTTTAGCTCTTTCACATCTTTTTCATCAATTTTATCTTAAAAAAACAAAAATTACAAAGAGATATAATTTTTAGGACTATCTAAAGTAAAGTTATTAAAAATAGATTTTTCTTTATCCGTTATTCTGAGATATCTTTATTGATTTTTTCGTGAATAAACGAATTTCGAGCTCGTAAATTGATATTACCGAAGATGAGTTACCGGCAAAATAAAGAATGCACGAAAATGGAGCTTTTACAAATGTATTCTGTAATCTTGGAAATTTAGTCACAGTCTTGTCGAACATTTAAATGCAAAAATGATTTAAAGTCTCTTATTAATTGTCATATATATCTAAATTCTTTGTTAGTACATTATTTTATATTTGATTTCATATAATCATTGAGTCAATTTATTTAAAGAACATATCAATATTCGTAACTTGTGTCTTTATAAATTAAATTCGAAATTTGAAACAAGAATCTTAATGAACTTTCTCTATTCCGATTTAAGACATTTAAGTGAATCGAGAAACAACTCGATTAAATATATATGTACATAACGCAAGAATGTATATGAGATATATTCTAGAGATGTAATTTAAATGGGCAGGGTAAGAAACTGAAAATATGTAAATTACATAGTAACATACATGTATACACTTCACCGCGTTTGTAAGTAGTGTAGTAATAATGCATTTGCATGTAGTGAAGCATGTAATAACTTAATCATGTGAGTAAGTTATTTGTTGGGTTCATATATATATATATATATAACGCACATAGTACAAAAGTGTTTTAGCTTTATGTACTGAGTTACATAATAACAGTAGATGTATTTGGTATGTAATTAATTAAAAAAAGAAAAAATAAATTATTCTGGATATGTATTGCGAATAAAGCTGTGCGTGAATTATTTCAATCATAATATAAATGTGATTTAAGTTTTTCTGACTGATTTAAGGACATTTCCATCAATATTTCATTGAAATAATTATTTATGTATTCATGAACGTTGGGTGATAGTAGAGAGATTAATATTTCCTACGTATAAAGTTCTCATTGGTATGTGCATATATTTTTTATTTTATAAACATTTTTTATTGGCGATTGATATAACCATGAGAATGTAACATGAGAATGGTTAAAATTATTCGCAAATGTCTTCTGTCTTTTTTATGACCTCTTTCGTGATTAGATTAAAGTATGCTTGTGCACTTCATTCTTAATATATCAGTATACTCGTAGAGTATTGATGACAAATAAAGATAACGCAAACTCAATAACATTTTGCAAGTAAAATTTGATAAAGGGTTTTTGACACTCGGAAATGGATCGGCAGCCGATTTCTAGATTATAATTGCATTAAATAAAATAAAAGTCCATTTTAAAAAATTAAAAGATTTTATTTTTCTTTCATCGTTTATATTCTGATATTTTTAGTAAAAATGATTTTTTTCTGTACAAAATGTTGTCAATATTGTATATATAGGTATACATCTCTATATATATATTCGAATCATGCATGTAATATATACAATTGCTTTAAAAAATATTGCATGTAGTCTGTAGTCCATTTAAAAAATATTGCATGTAGTCCATTTAAAAAATATTTATAACATTTAGATTTGAATATAATTTTAGCTACTATGTACATAATACATTTATATTGGAAAAAAACATTGTGCTAAACATATTGCTATGGAGTCAATTTAAAATTTTCTAAGCACCGATTGAACACCTTATTGAGTTATCATGTTTGTCTCGCATCGTTAATGGTAGCTGGTACTCTCACCTCAATGCCGTCTAGTTTTTCAGTCATTATTATCTGGCATCCCAGTCTTGAGCTACAATTAGATATACGTAATTAAAATATTACGAATAGAAAACTATACACCCGAAACATGATAAATAATAAATAAAAGAAATTTACTGTAATCTTTAAAAAATGTCAAGCAAAAATATAATGGAATTAGAAAAGGAGACGATCAATTTGAATAATAAATCAAACGATGTTTGACTGTGATGGACCTCCTACTTAAAGCAAATTTTATTCAAAATGCCTTAGGGACATAGATATAGAAAGCTAATATATACAATTCATGAATAAATGTAGAAGACATTACAAAGTGAGATTCGAAGAATGTGTCTCTCGCGCATCGATCTTTTAGCATATAAAACATTTTTCACCTAGCAAAAAAGAAAGAGAGTACAATTTGAATAAAATTTGGAAACATACGTTTCATATCGCTCGTACGCCAACTCCAGCATATCCAGCTCTTCGTCCGAAGGTTCATCAGGAAGACTGTCATACACATCCTTAGGAAAAATTAAGTGACACGTGCTGCATGTCAGTGTTCCTTCGCAGGCTCCTGTTCAAGCAACGTTCAAGATGGAAAATACAGATGGATTTTGTCAAACTTGTGCGTAATTATTAAGGACAAAAACATTTTGTAGATATAAAATGTTCATACCGTAACCATCCAAGTCGAGGTCATTGTTCACGACAATATCTAAAATACTGTTTCCAACTTCCCCCTTTGCCTTTATTCTCTCTCCATTGGTTTTAACAAATGTTATAGTGACCCTGAATGAAATGCAGTATTTATCTATTTTTTGTACTTATCATTTGTCTAGATCGCTTTACTAATAAGTCTACTTATAACTTAAGTATTCACGAGTTAATAATTCTTAGCAAGGTGAATTTTAATTGACCGTTCACTAAAGTTGCTCAAGTTAGACATAATCCTATCTAGAAATTTATATATTTGTTTATTTAAACGCACATATCTAAAAGATTTCTCGCGATACCAGAGATCTTTTTTTAGCAGACGTTTCACAAGACGTTTCTTGACATTTTCAAAAGGAGAAAGTTGTTAATAACATTTAACAGCACTAATCTTACTAATTGTTTTAACGCTATACCCGGTGTCAAGTAGAAGGTGACTAGGAGTGACTTTGATCAAACTCTGATTATCAGCAATTAACATGAACAGAATTGTCAATTTTTGGCTAATTTCACCCAACATATGAGAAGAGATTGAGATGAGGGGGACGATGAATTGTACAATTAGAAATTTCATTGTCAACTAATCAAACTGATCACCGACTGATTAAGTTGACCCAAATTTGATCAAAGTTACCTAAAGCTTCGAGCGCTTCTGAAGCCGCGAGAGAACCGATCAGTATCAATGTTTGAATTTTGTCTACTCACTCCTTGTTCTTGGAGAGCGGTTGCATGTTGGATGTGGCTCTCGCGATCATCACTTGACTAGGCATGACTCTGCGCGCGTAATTTGTTCCCAGGACGGAAAATGATCGCAGTCCTCGCATTAGTGCCATTGTTCAATGTCGAGCATCAAATCGCTCGCGCGGATGTTAAACGAGCGTGTTATTCCGGTTATTCGGGAATTCGGGGGACGGCGTCGAGCAGCGCTGACGAGAACGTGACCGGACCGCGAAATCGCACAATCGCCCGTGTTTGATGAACCCCAGCGGTCGGGGATAAAGTGATGAATTTGCGAATTGCGAGACACGTTGCAGCCGTTGCAGGGTTGTAGCGCGGGTTAATCTCTCTCGGTCGTCGGTCGTCGGTCCTCGCACCGCTCGCACGCCATACGCCGTCCCGGTCCTAGCGAGCGTGACAATTCGACGTGAATCGTATTGTGAGCGTTGTGACTTGTGACGCCAACGCCAAGCGCTCGACAACTCGTCGTCCTCCGGTCCTCCTCGATCCTCCCGGTCCCCGGTCCCCGGATCCGCCTCCGGCAGTTTCCCCTGGTTTCCCCGCATCGCGAACAATCGCGAATTGGGGTATTGGGTTGGGTTGGGGACGCAGGGGAAGGAGTAAGGACAAATGTCTCCGAACTGACTTCTATGCGCATGCGTGAGCTACGTCACTGAATGCTGAACTGAACACGTGTCACGTAATCGGTTTCACAATTCACAACTCGTGACATGGAATGCTACGCAAGCATTTCTATTTTCTATTTTTCTCTCCATCCATCTCTCGGGGCCTGCGATAAATTATCAATTCCATTACGACTTATATTTTAATAATATGAATAAATGATATACAAGATATAGTCATACAAAAGTCTCTGTTACAGACTCTGACGATTTTTCAGGAACCATTAGATAAAAATGCATATGATTCAGGGAAGATATTATCTCACTGTAATACTTAGATAAATATCTAAAAACAAACAATCGTGGCATTGATTTAGGGATTGGTCGAAAGAATTATATAATTGCTCCTAGAGAGTGCGGAATTTATTACGATCAATAAAACCTATAGTTAAATTGTGCTTACATGAGATGTACATGAGATTGATCAGGCGCACACGCTTTTCTCCACGCTAACAACTGAAAATTGAAATTTGCATATTTAATTACTTCATGTATATGTATAATTACGTTTGGACAATGTCACTGATACCTCGGCAACATATGATTATATCAATAATACAATACTTATATGTTAAAATTACATAAATTGAAAATTGTGAGACTTAAATACATTGTAATTAACACATATTTTCAAACGAAGAAGAAAATACAATACGGATGAAACACATAATAATAAACAAATATTTTGCACGTGCGGTATACTACGTACAAAAATTATTTTTGTTTAATTAAACAAAAGATAGTTCGATAAATGTATATTCGCATGATCCATGATAAAAATAATTATTAGAACGAGATTTAGAAGAACATAATCTCAAAAATAATCTGAAAATGGGTCAAATAAATTGAAGATGTACAGCAAAAGATGATTCTCGACGATACAACACATTCGTCTGTTCGAGCTTAATTTTTAACATCTTTAATTTTATTATTACCGCTCTTATCTTCGAGGATTTCACTCTTCTCGTTTTCTTTTTCTTTTCCGGGCTGCTTCTTGTCTGAATTGCGAAAACGATCGTAACGCGAATCCTCATCGTCGCTCGATTTCGATGCTCCTGCCTCGCTTTCTCTTAAAATGTCACCTAAATCCTTGTCAACATCGTCCCAAATAATTTTATCGTTACCGTGCGCACGGTAGTCATCGTCGTCTTCATCCCCCTGATTATTCTTACTGTCTTTCGGGTTCTTTTCAGAATCTAAGTTACTAGATTTTTCTTCTTCAATTTTTATGTATTCTGTGCCGGAAACGCCATTATTATCAGCTGCAGTAGACACTGGTGTAGCAGATACTTGTGGATCGGAATTGACGGGAGAAGCCTTCGCGTTGTCCGATGTACTATTAGTCACGGTGGAATTGGTAGAATTCACATTCGTTGCAGATGACGATTGAAGATGTATTCTTTCCGCTTGACGTCTAAGTGCCTTGTCGTCATTGTCTCGCACGTACCTGCAATACGTATAATACGATTGTAATAGTTTACCTATCGAGTCGTTTATTCTTTAACATCGTTATGATATACCGTTTAAGATGACTGCGAGTAGAACAATGTAAAGCGACTGCCCGCTCTATGTTTTCGCTGCGTGGCAGATATACTTTGCATAACTCGCAATATTGTACTTCGACACGTTTTATGTATTCCGCACCGACTTTTATCATTTGTTTGCCTTTCGATTTTTTCTCAGTTTCGCTCGAACTCTCACCCTCGGCCTTTTCTTTTTTCTTGTCGTTGGACTCTTCGTCTTCTTTAAAAACAATGATGGTGTGACATAAGGCATTTAGAGACAAACGCATGTGATATTAAATTTGACCGCGAGAAAGATGCTTTGACAAATTAGAAATAATTTGTACATGCTTGTTACGTACCGTCTACATCACCTACAGAATCCAAAGTCATGAAATTATCAAGATTAACTTCTTTATCATCTTCTTCTGGCGCACTCGAATCCGCCTCTGCTTCGCCACTTCCATTTGCATTCATTCTTTCTCTCAGTATACTCTTTCTCTGATGAAAGAAAAGGAAAATAATCGATTTACATTAGTCATATCGTACCAAGGAAAATTAACAACCGATTGATACAAGAGTTCAAAATATAAGAGATACCTTGATGTGCTCCAGCGAACACATATGTGTCTCAAAGAACATTGGTGAACGGAATTGGATACGACAAACACGACAGAATGGTGTGAGGAATCGTTTCATTTGACGATGAGATTCGGACAGCTGATGAGCAGCTTTCAAGGATCGGTAATTTAATTTGCAAATGGCACAAAACATAGTACGAGAGGGTAACGTGCCACGTGTCGCATCGCGGGCCTCAATACGCCTTTGCTCTTGCCGTTGAACAACTCGCATACGCGTAAGTGTCACCTTATGTCGAGCAGCGATACGTTTCATCGCCGCACTATGACGGCCAGAGAACAGATGGAGTGAATATTCTCTGAACGTGACGCTGTGATGAGCGCAATGCGGGCATTTCAATTTTATGAATTTTCTACCGTCCCGTCTACTCGGCAATTCTTCGGAATCTGCAGTTCTATCACGTTCCGCTTTTTCATTCTCATCATGTTCCTCATCATCACCATCGTCGTCTTCATCCTCCTACGGACCCAATAAAATAGATTAGAACAAATCAAGAAAACACTAATAATGATAATAATAGTAACAGTAATTTAAATAGTAATAATATATAGCTAAGAGAGACAACTCACTTCTCGCTTCTGATCATCATCTTCCTCTTTAATATCATCATCTTTTTCTTCCTCATCTTCGGTATGTTGCCTTTCTCTATCTTGTTTTTCCTTCTTACGTTTGTCCTCTTTTTTCTTTTTCTCCTCTTCCTCTTCCAAGTCTTCCTCTTCATCACGTTCGTGCGGCTGTATAACATTAATGGATATTACAATAAATATTACAAAATTATTCAAACATACAACAGGATATTACGTCATATTAAAAAAAAAAAATGCTGTTAAATAATGCATTACAATTTTTAATGCAATAAATGCATTTAAAAAAATTCTCGACGAGTCTATCGTTAGCAAGAACCTGGTGCTAGAGATCCGATCGTGTGGTTTTAAGCACCAGCGATTAAAAACAAATAATAAAACAATCCTCCGCATTTGTGACCATCGATCTTTATATCATATACATTCATCTAATATGACCGAGTTACATAAATATACTTAAATTCACGATTACGAGCGATATACGTTTGACAAGCTTGTTTACAACGTCACTGTTGAATTACCTTTTCTTCGTCGTCCCAATTACTCTTATTATCATCTTCCTCGTCATCGTCATCGGAAAATTCTGCATTAATGGCTTTGGCCATCTCTCTATCCTTGTCCTTCACGCTGGTCCCGGATCCCGAGTCCTTTTTACTTCCGGGTAGCCTAGTAGTACCGCTACTAATGACACAGCAATTTTGTTTTGACTTATATTATTTTCCAGCATTCTGTTTTTTTTTTCGTGCTTCTTTGTCTTTCGTTGTATCATCGAGCAAAACTTGCTTATAGATGATACGTAGAAAATATCGCGATAGGATCGGTTTAATATCTCGGCTTTATGGCCCAAAATGTGAAATGCGTTTCGTAGTGTACGCTAAAAGTGTCTATTATTCATTTTTCTTTTATTTTTTTTTTTCATCGCGTTCTGACTTCTTCGCTCACTCTCGGTCGTGCCAAAAAATATATGATTAGTATAGTCGTACCGCTATGAACTTTAAAGAGAATTATATCTCATGACGAGTAAAATACAATTATTTTAGCTCTCGTATCGAAAGTTATTACATTGCGTTTTGATGATACACACATACACACGTACATTGCGTTTATACGTATCATCACTGATTTCTTCTTTATTAGAACAAAGCTGCAAAAAGCTCTCTTTCTCTCTCTCGGCAGTGAAACATTTGTTTCAAGACTGTTTGCATCTTGACTTTTTATCAATCGATTTACTTACTAGGCACTTATTCACGCATGTGTATTTTGTTCGTTCGCTTTCATCTAAATCATTGTCTTGCGACACTCAGGTCATCGACCGAGAGTCGGTTTGCGTGAACCGACTTCAAAGAAGGATATTCAAGCACAGGCAACGAAGATAGTATTTGCGTACGATTTTTTTTTTTTTTTTTTGGGTAAGTGACTTAATAAATTACCTCCTGCGTAGTTTGGTAGTAGTCATGCGCACACGCTGGATGTAGTCTCGCGAGCGTGAGCCTAGCAGCTTTCGACGATAGTCAAGCGAGTGCAGAGTACGCTTGCGAGCCATGAGGACGTCCGATCGAGAGCTCACACGATGAAATGCACCACCTCTACCACCGGTGCCGCGGGTCGAAATGCGACCTCTGTAATTTGAGCTCTGATGCGATATTCTTCCTCGACTCGAGGTGTATCTCTGAGTCGGAGGCGGTGCCATTTCGCTAATCCGAGGGGGTGGCGGAGGCACATAGCTCCGTGAGGCGGAATGACGATCCTCGGAACGGTGGTACGATGAGGCGCGTTCGCTCGGTCTCTTGTCCTCGTATACGGTGGATGACGATCCCTTATTATCGTCATAGGGCGCTGATGCAGATGAACCGTACGACGAATACCTCTGTGAACCGCTACCTCCACCCTGCCAAATCAAATTTAATTGTGCTCCTTCCATGCATTCCTCTCTTTCGTTTCATTTCCTGTCCTTTCTCCCTTATATTTTATTCTACGCACATATTGTATATTTATATATAAGTATACACGTATTGTTTTTTGTGCTTATGCATACCATATCGTTTCTCTCCCCTTTTTATTCCCTTTCCTACCGTTTATCTCTCGTAGATCTTTCTACACACACGTATCTACGTTTAACTCTTAATTGCTACTGTCCAACTGGGCTAATCGAGTGCCTAACCGACTGACATCGATTGATGGATTGATCGAGTGATCGACTGACTAAATGGCTAACTGACTAACTCAATCGACCGAATAAAAAATTGATTGATCGATTAACAGCGTAACTGTCGGCATAGTAATTAACTGATATATTTCTATTTTCAGTTTTCAAATCCATTTGCATTTCATCATTCGGTTATCACGTGCATGCAGTGCTAATTGGTTATCGTTTAAAATGGTTCAGTCATGTCATGACCGTCGCAGTCATATAGGATTAATAATTGCAGTTACTCTATGCCCGTCGTATCACCTAGATATGTAATTTGACTTTCCCTAAACAATCAAGAATCCCTAAATGCCTTTTATACGTTTGCCTCATCACGTGACTTCGCGTATAATCGTGCGAAAAATATACTTGCTAAATCTCATTCACATTTGCAATCTTGGGAGTAGTAGCAGCGCTCGCTTCCCTCGAGCTAACAAATTCTATCTCGCCACTCAACGATGCGTGTACAATACGTATAATGCTCTCGGTAGACCTTTCCAACTTAGTCGAATTATCTGTTATTAGGTTTGCGACACGTCAAATCTTTCATATACACGAAGATGATAACCGAACGAAAGTAACAAAGCTGTCGCTATGTACGTAATCATTTGTAAATATTTGTGCATGGTTGCGTTTGGTAATAAGATAGTTTGAACAATATTACGTATAGGTATGTACATCCATAAATCCATCTCTCGCTCGTCTCCCCTACACGTATCATGCATGTCAAGTATTTTCCATCATTCTGTAGGGATATGCATACATTAGACATTAATTCTTTCCCAATTCCCTTTTTGTCATGTTTAACGTAAGGTTGATAAAGGACGAACGTCCTAATACGATTGGAAAGGTCTACGAACGTATAAATATTATTCAAAATTTATCTCTCTTGTAATTTAGCATTTGACATAATTTAAATAATTGATTACACGATGTGTTTATGGATGATATTTCATGAAAATCCCATGCCTGAGGACGTTGTATATGTTATTTCTCTACAATTTCTCTATACTCTCTATTCTCGTTATTGCACAATAAATCGGCGCTTATTGCTCTCTAACAGGGAACAACATGATGCAACTCGCACGTACGTCTATTCGTTCGATTTTCCATCGACTTTTCAAATAGCTCTCAAACTTTAATAGGATATATGCGGACAGCGGGCATATCATAAATATCATAAATACCATCTAGGTATATCTCATCTTTTAAGGATTCATCTTTTAATAATTTGACGTTTTTGTAGCGTTCCACCGCAGTAGCGTCCCAACGCAAAAAGAACGAGCGTTCGAGAAGCCGTTGGTTCGCGTTGCTTGAAAGGAAAGTATGATAACTTATGAATGCTTCATCTAAAGTATACCAATCTTTCTTATATACGAGTGTCCTGAAATCATTTGATATTCCTTTGTGTAACTCACTCTTTAATACGTTACATTTTAATCGACAAGTGACAAACTTTCAGGACCATCGTTCTCAATTACATTACATAAGCTAAAAACAACATTTGAATCTTCTATTAAAAGAAAACTTTTATTATGAAAAATTTAACTAGGGAAATATCATGACCAATTTCAGAGCATTGCATATTGATGCCGTTGATGCTACACTTTTCTCTCAAATTACTAATTAATTATCTTACGAGGTAGAGAATGTATGAAGGAGATTACAAAGAGAAAGGCAGGGGAGGATACATACCTGATAAGAATCGCTTCTTATCCTTTTACGCGTCGACTCGCTAGACGATCGATGGTCATCTCTAGCAGAATATGAATCCTACAGAAAAAAAAGAAACATTTCAGTACTCTGGATAATACCATAAAAACGCTTTTGTAAGTTTTCTATAATCTCATTCTATATTCTTACACGAGGTCTTTTATAACTGTTAGAATGTTCGCCACGTCCGC
The DNA here is from genome assembly GCF_030848795.1 of Temnothorax nylanderi. NCBI lineage: Eukaryota > Metazoa > Arthropoda > Insecta > Hymenoptera > Formicidae > Temnothorax > Temnothorax nylanderi. Next base: position 764,734 of record NW_027249122.1, read on the forward strand.
CTCTGCTTGAATATCTTTCCGACCCTATAAAGATAAATCGACGATATTATATCATATACATTTATTTACTCCATTTTGAAGATATCTACATGGATTTGTACATATATTAAATTTCATAATCTCCAACCTAAGCTGTGCTCCATTCGGTGCGTCAGAGTAGATTTTTGTCTAAATTGACCAATTTTTTTTTTTTTTTTTTTTTTTTTTTGATGAAGAGTTTATTAACGCCGAGTGGAGCACAGCCCCAATTCAGTATACGTTTCTAAGAGTGCGCGCGCACACTTTCTCTGTATATTACCTGAATTATATTTAGATCTAGAATCATAGTTCGTCGTTGAATATTTAAATCTGCCACCTCTGGAAGATGAGTATCCTCCTCTGGATATATTCCCTCCTGCCGAACCACCATTCCACTCGTTTCCTCCGCCACCACCTCGACCCCTATAAGAACCCCCTCCGCGAGAACTAAATCCGCGACCACGAGAACTCATGGTGGAACTAAAAAAGAAATCGAGAAAGATATTTCCTGTTACGCTTACATTCTATTTATTCTTTTTCTCCATGTTTTGTTCTTTGACGTGCTCTATTGTATCTTGTATGTAAAGAAAAAATTAAGACTTTCTTCTTGCTGTAACCGAACAAAGTACTGACATGCAAGTGTATTAAAAAATAAATAAATAAATAAATAAATAAAGAGTAAAAATACGTGGCAACAGAAATAGTGAAGTCGCTCGAAATGCAAAATGCTCAAATAAAGTGCCACTAAAGTAAAGCACATATCGATCTTGCCGAACAAACGCAAACCCGCGGCGTGACTAAACGTACGTTACCTGTATTTGTTGTAACCATAGCTCATGGTTGCAACTTATCGATGAACGAGACAGAGAGAGAAAGAGAAAGTATCCTGTAGTGGATACAGCGTCAATAGTCTATGAACAAAATAAATATTTTTGTAGAACGCATGTGCCATAAGTTACAATCGTGGAAAATATACGTCGATAGCCTCTCCGCGATTACGAAGTCGCCGTTCAAGTTCAGGTTCAGGTTCAGGTTCAGGTTCAGGTTAGCGACTCGGGTTGAAACCACGAATGACGCAATTCCGCGTAAAATTTGCAAACGACCTCGACCTTCCACGAAAAGAGAAAAGAGAGAGAATTTTGGAATTGAAAAAGGTAACGCGATTACAACGGCGTCGATCGATCGCATTGGACGAAATCCCGATATGCGCCACAACGCCGACAACGCGTCGCATATCTCTCTCGGCGAGGGACCTCGTACCTCGTGCCCCCCTTACGCGAAATATCCCGGGCCGCGGAAATCAGATTCGCCGCGAGGCGCGAGGGTGAGAGCTACGGGTCGATAAAAGGGTCAATAATTTCGCGTTTACGCGACCGAGGGAAGCAATGGCCGCGTTTCGGTATCGCTATCTCGACGTAGCGCAACGTAGAAAACTCACCTGGTTGAACCGCGTCAGCGGCAGCCGCAACCTCCGCCTGCCTCCGCCTCCTCGTTGGGACGAGAACGCGACCACGACCGATCTCTCGACTCTCGACGCCTAGATATGCGCGTTACGTGCTCGACTTGCTCGACGCCCAAGATACTTTGGCCGACAAACTAGCGCGAAACCGCCGAAACCGGAGCTGACTGGAGCTGACCGGAGTAAATGGGAGCAAACGAGACGCAGACGTCCTGTCGTCCTCACGTTCACCGAGGAACCATGAACGCATGAACGACTAAAATGTCGGCACGCACATTTTCGGTTAGAAAGAACAATGGGCGCGTTCAGCGGACCAAGCCGCTGAATAGCAGTCGAACCGGTCGAACGTGATTGGCTCTTACTTTTAGAACCAACCAATCAACGCGGAGTGTTGATAAGACGAACTCAACAGTTGTGTCTGCTGAACGCGGCCAATGGCGTCCTAGCCAGAAATGTAACGGAAAACTCGGCGTCATGTTCGACGTCCAATAGCAGAACGTATTTCATAGGGACTCCGGCCGACGACATTTTGTTCCTGAAAAACGAATCTTTCTATTGGATATCGGAAGTTGTATGTACGCACGTGACGTCAGAATAGTACGAATTTTGTATTATGGACGATTCATAATTTGATCTGACAATGAGACTTAAAATCGTCTGAAATAATATTGATATTCTATTCAGCCAACGAAATGACCATATTCATTGTTCTTGAACTAATATTTTTTCCTACATGTTAAGTAACAAAAAATTAATAATTCTATCCATGTTAATAAAATAATATAAGTATTGATTATAATTATGTTATTAAATTATAATTATTGGTAATTTACCATCATCGTGATTGGTCTTGGAATTATAACCACTGGTCGTAATTATTAATTACAATAATTAATGTTATATTATTATTGTTTTGCAACCACTATTGTTGTTATATATTGAAATACGATTATCGTGAACCAGAATATGAGCCTGTACAAGTAGCCACAATATTTTTTGAACAAAAAGAAAAAAATAAGGATAGAAAAGAGAATAAAATGCATATTCTTATTACGATTTTAGATAATACTATATTATACATCGAACAAACCGGGTATGCATTGTCATGTGATTACATCGTCACGTTACGTTGACGCTGGTAACAATAATTAATCGCTGTAATTATTTCTCCGCGCATTCTTGTTGCTGAACAAGAATCTATGAAAAGACAAATCTGGAAATTGGTTGAAAGTATACGTTTGATCGTGTAACTGGGGCTTAATCGAGTTAATCTTTTCAAGGGTAATTTAATGGTAATTATAACGATATAACATACAAAACATTTAAATCTAATGTACTGCTCCTTCGTAATTCTATTTACACGCAAAATCCTTCCAAGCTTGTCACATCCTTGTTGGAAAAATCCTAATATAATGAGAACGAATTATCTACGCTATATATTATATCTACAAGAAAGGGAGAAGCAAAGAAAGGAAAGAAAAGAAAGACCGGAACAAACATCCACATGTACGAAAGTGAATATGATTAGTTAAAGACAAGTATAATAAGCGTGCAAGCCTTAGCTGCAATTATTCATTCTCGCTTTTTTACAATCGAAGCTCCTTACTATTAATCCGTTAGAACAAACAAACTCCCTATTCTTTCCCGCTATTCTTCTCATATTATCCATATTATTGCGTATTCGCTAATTATTTTCGAAAATTCAGCTGGTTAAGAACAGGGGTGTCGAAAGTAGAGCTGGCGATTTACTTCGAAGGCTTCAATGTTCGAACTTCGAAGCTTCGAAGAATGAAAATGATACAATTATTAATTTAATATAATATAATAATAATAATAGTACCGCAATAGACACACATTTATAAAATTATATGACAAAATCCAAATAAAATTTCTAATGTTGTAATTATGTCGCTTATGTCGGAAATATATTTTTCGAACCTTCGAAGCTGTCGAAGAGTAACAGCCCTAGTCGAATGTGAGGAGGGTCGACTATTAAAAGTGCGTATTATATACATACATACACACGGCATGGCAAATGCATTGTTCAAAATTCTACCTGAGTTTAGTATCTGCGAGTTTCACATGCATGAAAGTAAATACGTAGGACTAAAAGTAAGTAAACAGCTTATACTCAATAGCTTATATTCAATCCATATTTTTAAATCAATAAAAACTTAATTTTTAATTTTTTAACAACAGCCAGTAATCACGATGCACAAATATCTAGACACGATGCGTACCTGCCTGAATACATTCAAAATGGTATGATTCTCTTAGGGCAAGACATTTGTAACACCGTATGTATATCGAGCAGATAAAAGATTTTCAGTTCAATTAACCATTAATTATCGGCAATAATAATAAGTATAAGATGAATATTTGCGGATAATTGAATAGTTGTTTCAAAATACTTCGCGTTCTCCATACAAATCCATGCACACGCACAAAAACACAGACACATACACACATACGTACACACGCCCGCAAGCATACACAACCTTTGTAATTGTAATATTGAGCATCCGTTCCTTTCCACTTTTTCGTCGAAAAAGAAATAGGTTTGTTCTTTGTAGCTAAACTCTTTGTACGTTTCATCGTTTCTCTTTTTCTCTCCATCTAATTATATTATATATCGCAGGAATCCTAGATTCTGTCAGTAAAATTGTAAGTTGAGATTTTTATTAATTTATATTTATAAATATATTATAAATTATATTTATAAATAAAAATATAATTATATAAGTTTATATTTATATTAATTTATATATTAACTTTTATTATATTTATATTAATTTTTATTTATTTCACAATATCCCGGCTTTTTGTGGATTCCCTAGGGATTTTGCAAAAAAAAATGAATTACACGAAATTCCCGCGACATATACTTATTTCGTCTTAAGTGCAGAAAGTATGACATATGACATAGCACAGCTACAAAGAACAGATCTATCGTTATCAAGTTAACGTAACACACTCATTGTGTACTAATTTGACTCGTCTATGTAATTATTCCTCCGCTATTCGTCAAAGTTATGATACTAATCGTAATTTGTTTTGTCTAAAGAGATGATATAAATTATGCGACGTGCATAATGATGTTACTAAGATTTCTTTCAGCCGTCCAGACTATATTCCGCGTCTAAGGCAGAATGAGAAACATTTACATCGTCGGAATGGCTCTCATATTGACAGCAATTTTCGATCACCAAGTTTGCGAGTTCTTTTATACGTTCGTATGGTCTGGGATCTTCTATCACCGTATGTAACTTCTCCAGCCCTCCTTCTTTTACTACCAATGCACAGTATTTGAATGCTGAAACATCGATTAAATTATATTACATAAAATAGCAAGAGCCAAATAGAGCAAAACAGCGGATACTAAATGATTCGTCGTAAGTATGAATATTATTAAATACGTACAGTATACTTTGGTGAGATTGGCGAGAGCCCAAGCAGCCCAATGTTGACACGGAGGAGTATGATACACATCCAGCAGGCGTAATAATGGTCCAAACGAGCGATAATTGATATTACGTTCTGCATTTAAGTCCCAACTTTCAATCGCTTGCACCATGTATTTAAGAACCTCCTTACGAGTTGGCTTTTCTATTGTCCAAGCGTCAATACCATCAGATGCCATGTGTGCCAATATACCAGCAGCATTGTATGGAACCTATATAAATCGAGAAATATATCTATTTGTGAGCACATTAGAATACAAAAAAATGGAGAAAGAAAAAGGGAAATACGAAACCTCGATTCCATCGCTATTAGAACGTAACAGATTGGCGAAGACGGCTACATATCGTTCCTGCATAAGATGAATCCGAAGATATTCGACTTCTGCTACATTACCGAGCAAACCCATCATATTCCTTAACAGTTCTTCTTTATGTGGATATTGCTAGACACGTGATAGAATATTATATTGCAGTAGAAACGAAAATTGCAGCTTAAGCTAAATATATTGTGTTTCAACCATCGAACGTATGTTGTAAGACATACCTGTACGCATTTGAGGAAGAGTGCCATGCCTTCCTCATCTAAAAATCGTTGGCAATTTATAGATGTTTCATCTGTCATATTCCACATAGTTGACCATGCGACTTCTAATACATCGTCAAATATATTCGTCTCCACTCTGTACTCGACCAATTCTAACATAGTTTTAACGCAACCCAGTTTGCCGAGTAATCTTTTCTCTTTACCTTCCACTTGACAAGCTAAAGAATTTAATAGATATATGCCGATTCTTTGGACAAAACTTTCTGGCTCTGAGTGTTTGGCTGAATGTAGAAGCACCTTTACAAGGGTTTCATAATTCGACATCTACAGAAATGAATGATAGATACATTATTATCGAAAATGGACTTTCCTTTTTATTAAACAATACTCTTGCGATTTGACCGTAAAGAGTTTAATATGGAAGACTAATGTCTCACGACTCAGCGGAAAAATATAAAAAATACTTGAAAATAACACAAACCACATCATGTGGTATGCGGAATTGACACAATGCCAAACAACCGTTACGCATCATAGTCTCTTCGTCCCTATGTGTGCTCATACCAGCAAGGAGAGTACTGATAATCCTTCTCTTCATTCGCGCTACTAATTCACCCTTTTCCTTCATCTTTACTATGTAAAATAATGTGGCGCTGCAATATGCGATATCAAATTAAAGTTGCAATTGTGAGCACAAATTTAACGGTGCTTTCTTAAAGTCGTAGTTGCTTTTCTTGGCAATGGGCAATTTATAAATTATAGAATCCGCGCCTACGCGCATGCATACCTTCCTGATATCTGTATATGCTTTTGAGCTGGATGCTTTTCCATCGCTTCCAAGACGGTACATAGTGCTTGATCCATTCTATGACAATTTTCATATCTAAATACATGGTATAAGTCACTCAATACTTTTTGTAGCAATTCTTGCTTATTGTCCATACAAACATGAGCTGCGATCAGTATTTGATCTTCATTTGCATCACCAGCCACCTAAAGCCAATTCACGAGAAAATAAATAGATGAATAAAAAGTAGGTAATTACTTTCACCAACTAATTTTTTGCTGTAACACACAGTTAACAAATTAAAAACTTGTATGTATGTATATAACTGGGGACTTTATTCAACAATATCTCTTTTGTTAAGCATCAGAAAAAAAATTCATAATTTTTCGTCTTGTTTTTCATCAAGGACTAAATATAATTAAATGGCGTGAATTGTGGTACAACTCGTATATCTCACCACTTTCGCCGGTATGTCATGTCTTCTACAAGCACCGTAAGCAGTTGCAAAAAGTCCTAAAAATTGTAATGGTTTATGTATCCTAGATGCGAGTCCTGGTATATCAGTATATCCAAAATTGGTATCCTCGATATTTGTATCAACGGGACGTTCAGCAACGCCCCTTCCGGCAAGATTTGTACCGCCGATGTCTAGAGAAACCAATTGGGGTAGACCACTCACTAGGTCAGCTAGGATCTTATTGGGATTATCAAACTGTCCTTGTTTATAATTTGACTGAGAAATATCCAAGTGCCTGTAAAAATATTCTATGTAAATCCATCTTGTCTAATATCGTCTAACAAGTTTCTTCCGTGTCACCTAGCTGTGTATTTGCACTCTAAGAAAATTTACAACAACTAGGCAAGCTTTACGATTATATTGTTTATATAATCAAAACTTTATAACGTACCTTAAATTCTTCAACTGACAGATGTTCTTGACAAAAGATTTTGGGTCGGTATTGACCTTGACATTGTACAAAGCTAAGGATACTAAATTTGGTACCAGGTGATAAAATTCAAAAGTATCAATGTTACAACTATTGGACAAGTCCAGGTGCGTCAGATTCGTTAACCCTGCTAGGAGCAGTAAATATTCCCACAAGGGTATTCCTACGTATCCTAATGCCAGACGTTTTAAATTGGGCGTTTTGAAAACATATCCTCGTTGGTAGTAATTGATAGACGTGCCAGCTGTAACAAGGAGTTACAGACAGTTAAGGTAATAATCCGCTTGTTGGATTACGTTACGACGGACTGCAAGACATAAACAACAGCGCGGTTTCTTACTGGCGTTTAAACTAGAAGGTACGATTATCGAAGTCCCATGGCACGTTAAGCTGTGCAAGTTCTCCGAATTGGCATTAATATGCTCGATGCAAAAGTCCGTTATGTTATTACAATCGGTGAGTTCTAAGTCGTAGAGTTTGTGGCTGACGAGCGTCTGGACCGAGGCGTCGGTCAGGCTGCAATTGGAGATCTTGACGTGCTTCAGTCGGGTCGCCGCGAGGTTTTTGAAGATCGAGAAAAAACAATCGTCGTCCTCGGTCGCCTCGCTGCGTTGCGCGTACTCTATAATCTTGTCGCATATCTCGCTCGGGAAGGTTATCCCCTTCCGCAGCATCCGATGGCCGCGTTTCCCCTTTACCGAGATAATATCGAGATTCTCGCAGATGAGTTTGTAGCACAGATCGGTAAGCCGCTCCGGGCCTACATATTGATCCGTGTGAAATAAGTCATCCAGCTCCGCCATTCTCTCTCTCGGCAGCCCCGGGATTTTACCGAATCACGACCGAGTCACGCTCATGAAGAAAGACGCGCGGCTATATCTTCCACCTTGTAATTGCGCAATTTCGGCCGTCGACGGTCGACCGCCCGCGGGAAACGCGCCGCGTGCGTTCAGCGTTGTGTCAAACGTGGGATCAGCTGGGAAGGCGCGACATGGCGCGTCAGAGGTGCTCCGTAAGCTCCGTTGTGTAGGAATTGTCCGATTCGGGCCGTCGCCGCGTCGCCGTCGGCCGAGCCGATCGCATTCGACCCGATCCAGTCCCGTAAGTCCCGTCTCCCGTCTCGCTCGCCCTGGCGGCGTTAATGCGCCGCAACTGCCGCGTCTCGCGAACTCGCGACTCGCGTCGCACCCGACACTCCGGACTCCGGACAGTCCGGACTCGCGCCAACTCGCGGGCTGCGTATAAAGAGACACTATTGACACTAACGGAGCGATTTCGTTCGATCCGAAAATCCTCCGAGAAGCTTGGAGCTACAGCTAGTACAGCTGTTACCACATCACTGTCGCTGTCATGTCATTCCCCACCCCCGCTCCCCGCTCTCAGTTTCCACACCACAGTTCCACACGGTTCACGCTTCCCTACACGTCCTACGTGTATGTGTTCCTTCCTCTCCTATCTCCTTTCGCTCGCATCGCGCGTAGATCCCACGACGTTCGACGTTTCTGACACATCGCTATTCGCTATACCATCTCGGGCAATTTTATCGATTACAGTAAAATATATAAAATATGTTACGTAGAACGCTATGTATAGCGGAGAGCAAAAATGCCGTATGGCGTATGCTATGCTGTCCGGTTCGGTTCAGGTGTAGCGAGTACTCGAGTAGAGCTGCACCTACACCGAGTTTTTATCTTTAAGCCTGTATCAGATAGTACGCGTTGTAAATTGATTGCTAATTGGAGATCAGGTTTCAACCAATCGGATAACATTAATCTTCGTCCGTCTTATCCCGACTCCCGACTCCCGAGTGGCTGATTTTCAATGCCTGAATAGTGATAGGAAACTCAGTTGCAGAATATTTCTGTTGGCTTTATATATTACGCCACCCGACGATAATCCGCGACCGTGTAGGAATTTCCTGGGGGTCTTCCTTCCCAAATACAGTAAGATTCCAATCGAAATGCTCACATTTGACTGAAATATATCGCCCAATATCGCCGTGCGGTGTATCAATTATCAATAGGATTTCCCATTCGAATATCGCGGTTAAGGGTTCAGTAAAATAAAAAAATGATAGTAACTTATATATTGCTCGCAATATAATTTAATTGTCATATTATTTTAAACGATACTAATTATTGAAAAATACTTGTTTGAAAATTACGAAAAAATGTATGCAGGTTCTTGTCTTTCTAGACTCCTCTTTCCCGTATATAAGTTTTGTTTTGAATAAGTTTTTTGTCGTGTATTTGGCCGCGGCCGCCGCGCCAACGCCGCCAACGCCATTGCCTCTTTTTAGAAAACATGCTTTACTCTCCTTTTCTCTATACATGAAAAATTGATCAAACGTCGCCAAGGAACCACAGAAAATGGCGATGAAAGCTTTCTCGCGTCTTCAATTATTAATTCCAAACGTTGCTCCACTGCTCTAGAGACTAGATAAGTTTTTTGGTTCACGCAACGCGCAACTCTGTGTACTCTCTCGTGCTGACGTGCTCGCAGAATGAAAACCGGCGACTTCGAATCACCGCAGCGGACATCCTCGAGGATTCCCAGCGTTACTTCGTCCAGGATAAAGCTCAGCACTCTCGGACGAGTTCGCAAGGCGGGATGCGAGCGGAATGTCGCTTCGGCGCTTCTTGCACAACGACAAGCTCTTCGGGTCATTCACGAGAACGTGGACGTGACGCCGAAGCCGTTAGTCCACGCGGCCTTCAGCACCATCGACGAGAACCAGACGACCGCCCTGGAGACCATCGGATTATTCCAGACCGGAAGCGCCACCCAACTGACGGCATCGCCTTCGCGGATCAGCGGTCTCAGGACCAGTTCCTCCATCCTTTTCAAGTCCCTCATCTCGATGCCGTCCGATGATTTGCAGATGGAGAGTCTGCTGTCGACGCAAATTTGCGAGTCTCTGCCCACGGAGGAGGACGAGGACGCCGCGCCGTCGCCATTTTTTCTGCCTAGGTAACAATTATATATATTACTTATATTTCGATTACTTCCCAAGCGATGGAAATTCAATTTTGCAACATTACGAATTTTTACGAGAGATCTATGTAAAATATTATGAATTTAAATGACATTTAAATGACATATAATCAATAATTTACAGCGACGACTCGGCGATATTCGCGACGCGTCCGGAAACTGTGACGATCACCTTAAGGGAGACGCGGACGTTCTTTTTGTTCGAGATGCCGCAGATGACCGAGGATCTGCGAACGCCCGAGGGACAGGCGGTTGAACGGGAAAACGAAAATTACGAATACGTGACGGTAGGACCAGGCTCTAATCGGAAGCTGTTGAACGTCGAGACGCAAACGGTACGCGTGTTGACGAAATCGCGTGGCACCTACTGTGGCTTGAGGCCACGCAGAAATCAGGGAACGTTCGTGAATAATTGGGTGATTCATGATACTTACGCGGCACCGGAGCTGATGATAGAAAAAAATGGACGTGTGATCGTACATACGAAAGAATCCATTCAACGGATGCGAGAAGCGCAGGTAAGAATCGCTGTGCGCAATTACTTATAAACTCTTTTTTTAAAGCCGTTATACCTTTAAAAGATAAAAGGAAAGAATATGTTGTGTATGTGCAAACGTATTTATATAATTGAAAAATTGATACATCTAGCTTTATTTTTATAAACGAAAAATTAATTTAATTTAATTTGAGAGAACTTTTAAATATGTAAAAAGGATTCGAAACGATAAGTGTAAAATATATTTTACACAGGAGAAGAGAGAATATAAAAGATTAAAAATTTTTGAGTTTTTATCCTTTAAATGCTTTAAATTTTTCGACATTTCCGAAGATAGTATATAAGTGTTCGTTAATGAATAAAGCTCGACGAAAAAGTATAGAAAAATTTCGTATGAAATAGATTTTGGAGAAATTTTCGTTTATATTTCTGTAACAGGAACTCCGGTACAAGCTCCCCGAGCCTGAAACGACCCCCGAGCAGAGCTCCGAGGAGCAAGTGTCTCGTATCTGTCGGGAGACAGGATTCCTGGATGCGGCACGCGTGATGGAACGTATAATCGCAAACAATGTATTCGTAGAGGCGCAGAAACGCTTTACTGGCTTAACCAAGCGCGATCCATGCGCCCTGGATCTGGAATTCGATTATCGGCTAGATCTGCTGTGGACATTCGCATGCGAAATGGCACGTGATCGTCCTGTGGCCGCGTTCCGTTGGAGTCCGGCCAACGCGAGCGTCCTCGCTGTCGCCTACGGCGCCAAAACCGGGTCCGACAGAACGGACGGGGTATTGTTGATCTGGTGCGCCAAGAACCCTAGCCAACCCGGTCGCGAGTACACTTTTGACAGTCCGCTGTCCGACATCGATTGGAGCAAGGAACGGCCGAATCTTTTGGCAATCGGTTTTTACGACGGAAGTGTAAGGGTAGTCGATGTCAGCGCTAAGAAGATGAACATCATTAGGCAGAGTTATAGGGAGACATCGGCAGCTTGCTCGCCACATTGGCAAGTAAGAATATTAATTATTACGTACGATATTTATTATTCTAATTTGGTACTGTAAAAATGTATTGAATATGAGAATGTGTGTGTACGTATCAAATATTAATAAATAAGAATATTTGCATTTCCAATTACTAAAGAATATTTATCTCGCTCTTTTCTGTTACATAATTAATGTGTTTCGTGTTATTGTTATACTTTCTTATTTTGTAAATATATAATTTATTTATTAATTACGATATCTATACGGTGCAACTTCGATTAATATTATTTAATTTTTTCACCAGGTTCAGTGGTGGAGTGGCGACGAGCAATTCGACTATCAAGAACAGATCTACACCAGCGATCAAGATGGCCGGATATACTGCTACCGTTTGGGCGAAGATTTTTTTGCCACAGAGATCATGCGCTTATATAGAGTCGAAGGTAAATTAGGCGGAATTTCTAGAACCGATCACTGTATGGCTTATGACGTGCCCATCAATCGCCAACCGGGCGCCATTATTCTCCGAAGACACCCCGTCGTCAGCAACGTTTACTTTGTCGGTTCCGACGAAGGTTGTGTCTACCGATGTTCTACGAATTATTTGCGTCAGCACGTAGACAGTTTTGTGGCGCACGACGGCCCGATTTACTCGTTCGAGTTCTCGCCCTTTTGTCAGAAGTTGTTTCTGACCTGCGGCGCCGATTGGTGCATCAGGATCTGGGCCGAGGGTCTCACCGAGCCACTCATCACCCTGTCGACAGCAATGGCGTGTGTGAGGAACGCCTGTTGGAGCCCTACATATTCCACTATCATCGCTAGCGTCGTGAATGACCAGATTTGTGTGTGGGACATCCATAGGAAAACGCACAGTCCAACATCCGTAACGATTTCAACGAATGGAGCGAGATTGGTAGCCGCTGATTTTACGGCGAACGGGAATCAGCTGGTGGTCGCTGATGTCGAGGGCGTCGTCTATGTCTACAATCTGGAAGGCATGCCGTTTCCGCCCTATGATCAAACTAAAGTATTGTTTGAGTCCATCCGCAAGGCACTGGCAACCAAACCGGAACTGCTAAGGAAGCTGAAGAAACTTGGCCCACCATTTTGATTGTTTAATTCCTGATGAGGTAAGTACCAAAAGAATCAAGTTATTTAAAGCATAAATTTATTTGTATTTTTTTATATGAGAATATTTTCTAATTAAATTAGATGATTAGATCATAAAGGGGTCTCGCGTAAATTGTGAAACGAATTCTTTGAGAATTTGTAGATATATTCAGGTATATTAAGCTATCTAAGCCAAATTATCAGAACACAAAAAATTTTATATAGAATTTGCTATTTTTTGCTTTTAAAAGTAAAAAATAGCAAATTAGCAAATTAATTCCATATAAAAAAATTTTTTATGTTCTGATAATTTGGCTTGTTAGATAGCTTAATATACCTGATATATTCTCATATCATCAAGCTTTTAATAAAACAAAAGAAATAAGCCTTCGAAAAAGTATTAAAATAATTATTCTTAAAAAATAAAAAGATATTCCAACATATATGGACGACTTCTACTTGGGGCTGCTTTGTTATCGACTGCAGTCGATAGGCCCTCCCGACACGTGGGGACCCCTCTCGATCTCAGTCTGCCGGTTGCGGTAAACCTCATCGCGATAAGAGAAAGAGAGACAGAGAGAGAGATAGAGATAGCAAACCGAGCTCTTGGATTCGCCGCGGGGTCTCCGCCGACGGGGCCCTCGCACGCGGCCGGCGGCGGCCGAGGCCGGGAACGGGGGCCGGGAACGGGGCCCAGGCCTGAAGTCTTCCGGTGTACGCGGGAGGGGAGAGGGGTCATCTCACCCTGCCCTGTTCTCCTCCGTGTTGCCGCTGCTTGTGGGCACGAACTGCGGCTACCGCCGTCAGCGGGCAGTCTCTTATTACGCCCGCGCTCAACTCTACGCGAATTCTAAGTCCTCTTCTTAGGCCGCTCCCAATGATAACGCGAATCGCCCTAAGGATATCAAGACCCTGAAAGTCGCACCGAAATAACAGATTTTACTCGGAGAAAAGAGGAACGAGGCAAAGTTTTAAATCGTCAATCGGAAGTACAATGACGATGTGAATATCGTAACTGAGATAATTGGAGACAAGATCGAGAATAATACGGGTAACGAATGATAATGCTGGAGAACAACGTGGATTTTGACAGAGTAAGCTGTTTATAGTTTCGGTAGAGAAATGACGTACTGATAAAATCAGAGTATGACTTTATATTGAGCAAGAAAGGTAAAATAGTTTTCTTAAATAATGTGAATAATATGATGTGGATATCAGAACTTTGATCGAGTGAGTGTAAATTCAATGATGTCAAAGAGGCTGTTATTGATTTAATTTAATAAATAGCGAAAAACATGATTTTCCAATCTACGTGATTGAGCAGGATATTATGGACGACATGGATATCGGGATCTTAGTGGAGTAATAATCACTTCGGTAGGAACGACGTGAAAATAATAACTGCTAAATACAATAATATACTAGTAAGATTGGAGATGATAATAATAGTAAAATTAAATGTGAGATTTTTTTTGGAGACCGGTGGAATTATTCAAGAAATTAATTATTTCAAAGAAATTACAGTCTCCCTTTTAGATCATTCTTTTTTAATTGTAATTTTTTTCTTATCTTGGAAATTTTTTGTCTAGAAAGTCATAATTTTCTTATTAAAAATTTAATTTTATTGAAAAATGATTAATTTAATATGAAGATAAATTGCAATTTAATAGGAACTAGTTACTGTCGATTATTTTATTTAATATCTAAGATTATCACGAATAAAAGATGTACAATAAAAGATGTACAATAATTTTAATTAATTCTTATTAGATTATTTAAATTAATTATTTCTCTGAAAAGATTAAAGGTATAATTTACAAATTTTAATAATTATTTTTTGCGAATTTTTTTTATTCTCTTGTTTAGACAGATTCTTGACTTTAAGTTAGATAAGGGATGTCTCGAACTTATTAAGGATGTTTTATATACCATCAATCATCATGATTCTTGCTCAAAGGATATTCAGATTGGTGTTGCACGTGGAGTTTCATCAATCGGCATAAATCGATGCTTTCTGCGAGAACGAATGAGAATGGAGCAAGAAAATCTTCCTCTGCTCATCGTGAAGAGAAGCGATTAGCGAACGGCAGTCGCTTTGGCAGTAGAATCACGTCGGCGTTAACACGCGCGCTCTAGGAATCCACGTCGGGATGCATATCGATCGTCGTTGCAATCAGCAATACTTCTCATTCGGAAATATACATATTTTTGAAAAGAACAGGAAAATTATTAATTATTGAGAAAAAGAATAAATTGTCGAAGAACAATTTGGTCACGTGAAAGAAACTAGTTATTAAAGAAGAGAAAATATTTAAAAAAGAGAACAAAATTAGTTGCTGAAAGGGAAGAAGAAAAAGAAATCTTTATGTTTATGAAGGAAAAGGTCATTAAAGAAGAAAAAGAAAATTTGTTATTGAGAAAAAGGAAATTTATAAAAAGAAAGATATAATCCCTACTGAGAAAGAAATCTGTTAATAAGGGAACGGGGAGAGAGAAATTTATTATTACTATTATTATTGTTATTAGTTTTTAAAAATAAATTAGTTATTGCGGATATATTCCTCTCTACAAATTATAAATAGTATAAAGATGAACATAGCATTTTTCATATGGAACACTTGGGTGTGTACCGCAATTCCAATGATGCGGAACCCGCTGTAAACCGCGATCTCTAGGCCGACGACCTTGCAGGATAAAAGAATATCTAGGATCTTCGTTAAGTTCTATAGAAAGTAATTAAAAAGGAAAGAAATATTGAGAGAGAGAACGTTTAGTTGAATATTTAAAATCCATATTGCATATACGAGAATTTGATGTGAAAAGAGCTCAGTGGTCACAATGTTTGCCTAGCTACTGTGACAAATTTATTCGTGACCAAAGGTACTAATCGACTCTCGACAGTAGCTATTTTTGTGATCATTACTGTGCGCATAGTAGTTCATACAGAAGTTTGCGAGTAGTGTTCGCGAAATATTTTGCACGTTTCCATATACATTGCACTAAATGTACGATATGAACGACGACGTTGCTGGACGCAACGGGTGATACACAAGTAAGTACGCGAAACATTTCCAACTGATTTATTATTATTAGTCGACATTCATAGTCTAGCATATATTATTTATTATAGCTTAATTCACATAACTTATTGTTAGTCCTTCTTCCTACAAATTATACAATAAAATAAAAAATAAATATAAATTACTTATAATATTACATTATAAAATAATGAATAGTGAATTTTATAAATTAATCTATAAATTATTATATAAATTACAAGATTTTATAAATTATCTAAGTTAAACTTTAAAAAAGTGATAAAAATTTATTAAATTGATTTACTTATTTTTGCTTCTTCTCCAGCGAGGGAGAGGCGCGAGAAAGATGGATAATTTTAAATAAAAAGATTGATGCTAATGATATCAAGTACGAAGTTGAAAAATATATCTCTCTAGCTTTAAAAAAAAAAATATATATATATATATTAAAAATTGTTGCAGTAGAGCTGCAGTCAGGTGAAAAATTTATTAAATTTTTTTTTAAATTTTTTAAATTTAATAAATTTTTCATCTGATTGCCAGCTCAACTGCAACAACTTTTAATATATATATATATATTTTTTAAAAGCTAGAGAGATATATTTTTCAACTTCGTACTTGATATCATAAACTATCTTTATTGCTTATCCCCGCAGGGTTTGCAAGTCGTTTTTATAAGGAACGTTACCCAAACCTTTACACTACTACCCTTTCTCATCTCACTTTAACCCTTTTGGACCAACGGCTTAACGTCTCTTTCCGAAAGACGGAGCCCAGTTTGCTCCGCACAAGAGCCTATCTTGCACGGAGGGGCGCAGCTTCGGAAAAACATTCCATGTTTACATGGCTCTAGTGGACTCGAACCTGGTTCCTCAGATTACGAGTCTGGCGCTCTACCACTAGACCACACTGCCGCCCTTCGTACTTGATATCATTAGCATCAATCTTTTTATTTAAAATTATCCATCTTTCTCGCGCCTCTCCCTCGCTGGAGAAGAAGCAAAAATAAGTAAATCAATGCTTCGCACAAATTCTTGCCGGCAAAAACGTCGGTGTGATACCCGGGCCCAGGACCGTCAAATGAAGATGGATGCGTCATGTGGCTGGTATTTATTTTTCGCGAGTGCAAAGGCAAACGCGCGTGTTGCACGAGTTGCCAGCACGATAAAGAAAAAGTAAGAAAGAAAAGGAAGAGAGAGAAAAAGGAAACACCATGGAAGCGAGCAACATTGTACCTGCATATAAATCAATCGTGACTCGAATTATAGCGCGAAAGTTTGCGCGATTGATCACTAAAATCGATTTTATCACTATGTCCGGTCGCATTGAAATTAATATCTTTAATTGTGTGTGCGAGAGACGATTACCCCCCCCCCATGCCGCCAAATGTGCTCTGGCGAGATCTTTCTGCGATTATGGTTGCTGATCAATTTAAGTGCACAGGTCGAAGAAGTTTCGGTCTCATCCTTTCCCCATGGAGAAACTTTCTTCAGTTAATTAAGAATCACTGTGTACTTTCGAATTACGTGAAGCTATTTTCAGATTATTTATTCTCAGACTTATCCTCCTGCAGGCCTTTAGTTTCTTTAAATACATCTTCTTTGATGCTATAGGAATTCCAAGTCAATATTCAAGTATGGAATCATCATTTATATTTTAAAATACATAAAGTATATTAGTCTTGAAAAGTTTAATGTGTAATAAGGATACTTTTTATTAAAATGATACATGCAATAAAAAAAGAACAGAATAGAGGCAACGAGAGAATTTATCTTTTACGCTTTGAAGTACATCATAAATCATAAAGGAATATTATTAAAGTGTTAAATTATTACAATTAGTCATTATAATATCTATAATAATGATCTGGATCAATATTCTTATTGCTTTTATTTTTACTGCTATTCTAACATTTTATCGCTACAACTAAAATAATAGCAAACCTATTTATGTCTTAACCAGTATCTTTCCTTGAAAAGATTTTCTCTCTTTCAAATTGATTTACTAGTTTTATCGCTATTCGAATAAAGTCGTCATTTGGATCGCTACTACCATTTTCGAAATAAATTGCTCGTGCATAAGGCGCATATTGCATTCGGCTGATAACACACACTTCGGTTAATCGCTTCTTTAATATTCGAGATCGAATTCTTGCACGATGATTAAATCGGGTTCTCCAGACGAAAATGTCTTATTTCTCTTCTTCTCTAACTGCCTTTCACTGGCACGGGTCTTGAACCACCATAGTGTGAAGGTTCAGAGTTCAGGAACGTATACTGACTAAAATATATTTGAAAGTACAAAAGAATTTGTGAACGAGATAATTCTGGGTTTTCGAAATAGTTGACACTTGAATTTTCACTTTTCTAGCGTGACTATTCGTCGGTAATACAATTTTTAAACGGTTTAAAAGGATAAACATGTTATTATGGCAATTATTGTAATGTAATAACTTTGCCAAACATACGTTTCAATTAATTGTTAAATTGTAATTATTTGGAGCAGATAAGGTTTTATTATGGAAAAATTTTATCAATTATTATTGTTATTCTATTAATCATTACATATAAATATATAAGAATATTTATTTTATATTTTAACTTCATTAAAATGAAAACGGAATATATAAAGTCACGACGCAGAACAACGTCCCTTTTGAGCACATTCATGAGATAGTCGAGCACGTTTAACAATTAGTATTCAGTCTGCTTGAGACACCCAGTGTAAGCATGTATATATAAGATACTGGCCTCCTCGAGTAAACTTGTTTATCAAGTTACACATGGCGATCGCCGGTGATCTTTGCTGGAAAAGGATGAAAAAGAGAGAGAATTCTATGACGGGATTTTGTCTGCGTCTTTTTTTCCCATTTTTGCCATCCGGTATTCAGCATAAGAGAAATATACGTTAAATACGTGAACATCGTTAAGTGAATTTTATTATTTCATCGTAATCGTACACATTTCTGCCAATTTTATAGCATAATTTTATATACATTTAAAATATTTAAATAAATGCATATAATTTCTAATTATAAGAAATACTTAAACCATTTTCTACTCTAAAATATATTTATAATTTCTGATATCTTTTCAGAAGTGAATCCTTTCTAAAGTAAACTCGAGTTCGTTTTTAAACTGTCAAGATAAATCGTTAAGTTTCTTTATATGGCTTCTAGATCAAGTTTTCTCACTCGGTCTGCAATGCAATTCATAAATCATTAAATTCTCTCATATTCTTGTTCCTTCTAGCACGCATATACACCATAAAAATATTTAATATTAATTAATGTAAAAGCATGAAAATATGTAATATAATATATATAGCAAAGAGCTCTTTATAATTTTTAAGATCGAGCATATTCAGTAAACTCTCTCACGAAATTCTCGTCAGTGACTCTACTTTATGTTACAAGCTCTCCCGAGGAATTATAATAAAATTACAATATAATTGTAAGATAAACCGCCGCTGTAAAATTAAAAAACTCATTCTCTGTTATAAACAATCAATTTTAATATCTTGATGCTCATAATACTATATATATAACTCATTGTTTTTATAGTTTTTATGTTTATGGTTTAGCGCAAATTATTTTTATATCTAATTACGAAATTTATTTTTGAAATTGAACAAAATGGATGTTTTTGCGACCGATAAGTCGGCGACCATTTAAGCAATTTCACTTCAAGCAATGGTAGCTTACACAAATTATTATGACATACGTGCATCATTTTTTTGGAGCAACGATGAGTTTCACAAATTATTACGATGATGGATCACCTTGAGAACAATTCTTGTTTCTTCGATGCGATTATATTTGAATATTGTGTGGGTATTTCCTTCGAGTAGAAGAAATCCTTCTGGAGGATGCACAAACTCCCGAGGACTTTACTTGTACGGCGCCATTTCTTCTTTCCATCTCGCCACGCGAAAAAAGGAGAAAACAAGTTGCAGCGGGAAGGACGACTAAAACGCTACTAAAAGTCGACCGGTTGGCAAGAAGCAAAGGGTAAGAGGAAGAAGAATAAGAACAAGAGGAAGAAGGGAAAGAAGAAGAGAAGGAGGAGGAGGAAGACGAGATCTCTCAGGGAGCAAGACGATCGTAAAGGCAAGAACGACAGAGACAAAGAGACGAATGTTAATGAGGCAGATCTTGACCTCTCGCATCGCGCGAGGATCTCATCAGGATTCGCGGCCGAAACTCGAATCCTTGCTTCCTCAGTCCGGCTCGCTCTGAATTCGCGAATTCAAATACATTAGCGCGATAACATATAAAATAAACCAGTAACAAGGAAAATAATCGATTTTATATAAATTTCTAAAAATAATAATAAATTTAATTAAAAATTAAAAGGTATAACAGTAATGTTTTTATCTTGTAAGAATTTTTGCGTTTTTTCCCTGAAATTTGAAAATCTACGTTTTCTAACGTAAGTGGAACTCATTGTAAAAAAGAAAGTTTAAGATGTCTTGAGAAAAATTATTAAGCTAAAATATTTAATCGTAAAACAATGTTGCGAACATTCTTAAAATCTTTTCCTCCAAAAATAATTTTGAAACTATTTTTAAATTTTTTTATTAATTTTTTAGAGTAACAGAATGTCAATGCCTATTTGCAATGTCTATTTTAAAATATTGCCAGTGTCCACGTGAAATTATGAAATAGCTTGGCAGTGTCTTTTCGAAGGGTTAAGACGCAGGAAAGGAGAATCTGTTCCTCTTCTCCGGGCTATTCTCTTGCTCAACTCGCGCGATCCGGTTCTTTGTTGCGCGACGGACGGTACTTGCTTGAGATTGATCGCGCGGTGGTGGGCTTAACGAGGCACGACGGACCTCAAAATCTGCTCGATAATTAATGAGAATCCCCGCTCGAGCGATGTAACGCAACGTTGAAATGCAACGACGAGATATGCAACGAGTATCTTCGACCTGGGAGCGTGCGCTGATTTGCCGAAAAAGAATATTGTACTTATTTTTCGCGAAACTGCAAAATAATTAATAAAGCCAGTATCAAGAAGATTATTCAAGTGTATTCTCGACATTTTCTCAGAAATTAAGATCTGTTTCATCGTATTGATGAAACAGATTATTGTTATTGAATTAGACAGAAAACGTTCCGAAAATTTCAACGAAACAAGCCGTCTTTTCTTTGCGACTTTATTTTTATTTGCTAAATTTATTATCTATTATTTATTTTTTATATCAGTTGCGTTTTTGTTTTATTTTATTATGTTGGAAACTTTTAAGTATCTGTTTGCAGTTATTTTAAGTTCTGACATCGAATACCGTTAGAGAATTAATATGTTGTTGACACAAAGAGAAATCTATTAAAATTTTATTCGGTAACTCGCCGTACGTACGTATGCCCCGTGTGCCATGTAGCTATGCATCGATGGACAAATTTAAATGATCTCTGAGTATTAAAAACTTAATGGAGTTCTTTCTTCTTAATTAGAACATACTAGAGAGAAACGTTGTAGATTCTTTCGCCAAGAGAGAACTTTATCTTAGCGTTTTTATTTGTCGTTTTGTGCCATATTATTGCAAAAATGCAGCGTCGGCGGATCTTTAGCGTGATGCGCATTCTTTATGCATGTGTTCTCGTTTAAATGCAACGCACCCCAACGTCCGTGCGAAGTAGGCCACGCCAAAGTGGTCCAACCTGTATAATCATTGGCGTATTAACGTCGTGAAAAATCAAGGCCGCCGTTGACAGCCTTATGGCCATCACATGTACGATGTGCTCGTTAAAAGCGCCGTTACAGCTCATCTTGGTCGTTGAATTATCCGTGAATAATAGAAATAAAAACTCCGTTAAATTAGTAATTAAATTTTATTAGAATCCAAATAAAAGTGCAATTTAAGTTGCAATACAATCAAGATTAACACAAGATTACAAGAAAATTAACTAATTAATTTTAATAAAATTACAAATTACACCTCATTTCTTGACATTTCTCAATTAAATTGCAATAAAAACTTCAATATATGTATCTATATATTGATATTTTTTAGTTTATTGGGATTTTATTTTCCTATTTTATATTTGATCCTTTTTTGCCTCATTACGGATTGATGTTTAATATCAATCTCTGAAGAGATATAGTACTGGGGAGATCATCCCCAAGAATATATCTCATGGATTCATTATAACGTTTGAAGAGAACCCTCGGACGTTCACCTCTCTCGTGGCGAGAGGACTGGCTTCCGGTCCTCATGGAAGAGGCTAACGAACGCTAAATCGTATCCGACGCATGATTCCTGGTGTCTCTTTACCGCTACAAAGGTAGTCGCATGCGTTGCGTCATTTCCGTCATTCTCACGAACACGACATGTGCATAAAGAAGATATGAGAAACAGAAGGATGTTTTCGAATAATCTCGGAATTACTTGATTTAATTTAGATTTTACATTCACTTGATACTTGATACTTTATCTCGACTTCAATTTAAAATTTAAACTTTGTACTGCAGACATTTCTTTAATATTTAATATCCTATAATTATATCAGCTTAAAAATTAAATAAAAATTTTTATCAAGAAGGATTGTACCCTTATATATTTATGAAAAAGCTCTTGCGACTTAATACGACTTCTACAATCTAAACTTTTAAATTTAGAGAACCGTAATGTGTTTGGTTTTAAGATGATGGCAATCGTGGTCACGATGGATTGCGCTGGTCAGGAATTGATTGTCTCCAGGAATCGAGAGAGAGAGAGAGAGAGAGAGAGAGAGGGGGCAAGAGAGGGAGAAGAGAAGGAAGAGAAGGAAAGAAAGGAAAAGAGAAGAAGCGTCCTTGCCGGCAGCTTTGAACTGGTTATGTCAAATAGCCAGCCGGCATTTGTATGCGTATGGCGCGTTGTCTTAAACTCACTTATGGGTTTCCTGCTGAGAGGAGAATTTGACAGGATTTTGCTTCTCGTTGGTTTTTTAAGCAGTCACTTCCGGTTTTGCGTGCGTTTCGTAGCCATTATATATGTCCGAATTGAGTTAGTTAAAAGCGTGCTTCTCTTGCTTACTCCGTAAAACCCAAATTAATTTTAATTAAAGACAGACTTCCCGAAAGTCTTACATCTCGTCTGAAGAAATAAGATAAAATCAGAGTGGAATGTTTTTTTAATTATAAGAAATTAAGTAGGTACTACAAGAGAATTTTATTTTAGTTATAATATAAAGATTTTTTATTTCGACTCTTATTTTAATTTCCGGGACTTTAATTTCGCTTTTTTGTTCTTGCTAAACTATTGAAGAAAAAAGGAAAAAGAACTGATTAAAGATAATTTTAATGCAATAATTTTTCTCCTATTTTTTGTGCGTTTTGAGATGAAAAAAGAAATAAAGAAATTAATTTGACGAAATTTAATGAATTTATTCGAAGCTCTTCGCGAGTCGATTAAAATGCAGGAACCGGTCTTCGAATGCTGAATTTTATTAAGTCTCCGCGAAATACGCTAATGTATATGTACTTAATTAGACGTTATAAACTTTGAACTCGCATTTGCATAAGCTGCCGACTATCCGAGCTTAGTATCGCTGGCATTAATCTGTTACTTATACACGACAAACAGGATAGAGTGAGAGAAGAAACGAACGGAGAAGGAGGACAGGGGCAAAGAAGGGCATACCGAATTCGTGATTTCGCTGTGTTCCGCATAATTAGCGATACTAATTAACGGCCGTATCCTCACGCTCTTGTCAAACGCAATTACGCGAAGTAAACATGCCCCGCGGACACCTTACAAGTGAGCGGGTGTCTCATGACCTTTTCAATATTATACATTAATATGTAATCAATAATCATGTTAACTTAAGATTGGAGAAACGTAATTTAATTATATATAATTGAATTTTCCACTTAAAATTTTATTTAACATGAAATTTATGTTATTCTAATTTAAATATTACAAAAAATTCACTTTTTATTTAATATAAGTTTGAACAAATTGTAAAAAAATTATGGTAAGAGAAACTAGCTATATTATATTATTCATGAAAAACCTATTTAATATTATTCAATTTAGGTTAATTTAAATTCTTTAACTGTGCACATACAATACTTTACGCATTTATTTTACTTTACGCATACACGTGCGATGTAATTCGAAAGAGAATTAAAGAGCGTTTAAAATTATTTGACGTATCTAAAGCGTCACTCGATATAAAGCGGCGCGATTAAAATGATAAATCCGCAGGTTATAGCGTGAAATCCACTGGCATTCGAGGCCACCGCTTGAAGGTAGATCACCTGTCGTTACCTATTAGTCAAGGGGATTTTGTAATTATTAGTTGCTCAGTCCATTAGCGTTGAGGAAACATCCCATCCGAGCCGCGTCATCGCCTAGAGCCAAGCAGAGCGGCTGTTCCTTTATCCTCCCTATGTTCGAGGATTATTTTAGCGAGTCTAATGAGTTTTGATAGTCGGCTACAGATCCCGTTTAATCGCGGGGTGTCCTGCGAGCGTGTCCGATTGCTACCGTTTCGTATAAGCGTTAGTCCTATGTTAGAATAATGCTGACGTCGAATAATGCAATTACGCGTTTTCATCGTGTCAAGGAAAAACGGTACGTCGGGTTAAATCGAGCGTCACGAATGTTAAAAGGAAAGCTGAGTATAACAACTCTTTAATTAATGGTTCCATATTTTACATGAAAATGTTGATAACGATATTATTTTATGGGTTACAGATGCGTTTACAAATTTATTTTACGCCTATAACAAATTTTAGAACTGCAGTTAACTTGTATTACAAAAGTATTAAGGTGAAGAATGAGTTTATAAGGGAATGTTACAATTTCTACGAATATTCTATTTCAAGGAAAAGAGATATTTTGTGTTGCGAATGACTACGTTTTATTATAATATATGCATAAAAGATATTAAAATTAGGTATGTTCCTTAAACTGCGATTTTCTCTGTTGCAGGGACACGGTCTTTCACAAGCTAGATGATGTTTGCCAAGTTTTGCAGACAAGTTCCAGATGGTGAGTGCTTAAAAAAATCTTATCTACATATAGTATGCCTATATATTTAGTCCACCGCATTTGCTTTAGAGCAAGGACTGTATTCGCTGGTTTATTCATGTTTTAAATAAAGAAACAGCCATATCTGACAAGTAACACTTTGCATTTGTTGCATAATGTAAAATGCAAGAATACAAAACTTAAATAGTATAGTTATGCTTATATTTAAACAGAGTTACCATAATTCAGCCGCGCCTATGATTGTTACAGTCACAGAATTTATATAGATGAAGATATAAATATGGCAAAAGCGTAATACTATATAATACTAGCACTTTGATTGATAAAATATCCAATAACAAGTGATGAGATAAACAAGGAAGTGATCGCTGTATCGATTAGCATTTATTGTTAGAGGATTCCTGGAGAGATCTCTGAGAGATGCGAGTTTGCGTGCCGAGGTCACGGTTCGACGAAAAGACGTGAGAACGGGAACGTCCTCCTTCGTGCTTTAAAGCCGCGAATTAACTCCTTTTTGTTTTTCGTCGCGGCCGCGGCAGCGTAGATTTTCGACATCGAAATTGCTCAGCCACCACCGACACACCGGGGGTTACGACTTCTCGTAACGAGACCTCTTCGCTTATTCAGCTGGGATAAGAAGTCGTGAGAACTGCCTGAAAAAAATTCTCTGTTCGGTTTTACGAGTATCATTTTAAAAAGATCGGCAGGCAAATTATCTGTTTCTTTATATATAATATAAACACACAAAAATATACAATACATATGATAAATATATATATATACATATACTGCACATTTAACATACGTAATCAAAAGTTAATCTTCTTTTTAATATTATAATATATATTATAATGAGTCATTATTTTGTTCAAAGAATTTAATATGATATAAAACTATGAAAAAATAAAATTAAGAAATTATAACAATGTAAAATAATATTTAAAAATTAACTCTTCAATATATGTATAATATATAAATTATATATTTATTAAATTTTTAACAATTTGTACATGAGAAATATTTTATTTCGTATATATAGTACACACAAATCTTTATAATTATAATTTATGCTTTTAATTAGCATAAACGTCAATATTTTGATGAATAATTCTGAATAGCGATAATTTTGGAATTGAAAGGTGTAATTTGATTCAAAAGTATAGTTAACGTATAAGAGTGCAGAAACAGTGAGACAGTACGATAACAGTAAAAAGAAAAAAGAACCTTATTAAGTCGTCTTAATTAACAAACTCTCTTCCAAAGCGGCTCTTAATCGACATCATTAGACATGGAACTCTAACGCTAATTCCGCAATTGGGATTTAATTAACGACTTAATTAATGACTTTATCGTGACGATGTTGTCCCCTGGGAAAATTATGACACAATCCACCTGCGCGGGACATTATACGTCGACGACAGCGTATTTCTGAACGTTTACGAACAAACAACCGCAAACCCATTTGGAGAAATACGTTAATCGCATAATTATAGTCACAGGAAATCTTTAAATTCCTGAGATTACTCGGAATTATGTTTTTAAATGTCTCTCCTCGCAATGATTTAGTTTAATTGATTTTTGTATAATTGTCATTCTTTTTCTTATGGAAACAATATTTTTTAGAAAAGTTAAATTAAAATGGAAAATAAAAATATTCTTGTTTATTCGTTATGTATATTATGGAACAGAGATCATATAACATATGATATACTATAACATTTATTTTGTTATGCAATTTAAAGCTTAATTGTACGAAATTTCGGTTTAATGTACCCCGTGGTAAACCATTTGACGGGTCGTTTCTCGTGAAGCATAAAAACGATCTCCTCGGGCCCCCTGTTTTCCGCTAACTTGCCGTCGCAAGAAAGGATAAGAGAAGAAAAGGGTTCAAGACCTCGAGGGGAACCAAATGGGAAGCATAGCAGCGTGTAGCAGCGCCGACTCTTTTAAAGACGTCGGCGCCGCTTAATTAGCATGCTAATTAGTTGCGCGAATCTCGTGACGCGGACGACGAGGATATACACCTCGCTCAGAGTGCATTCTCAGGCAGGACGTGGTCAGTGATCGATTCTCGCGGCACGACCGTCATTAATTATTTTATTCGTGATTAGCGACCTCTCGTCAATTAGTCGTGCTCTAATAATTAATTAGATCGATCGTAGTTATGTCGAAAAACTATTATTGATATTATTATTTAGAGAAATTATTAAA
Source organism: Temnothorax nylanderi (assembly GCF_030848795.1). NCBI lineage: Eukaryota > Metazoa > Arthropoda > Insecta > Hymenoptera > Formicidae > Temnothorax > Temnothorax nylanderi. The sequence continues at coordinate 791,765 of NW_027249122.1, forward strand.
TTTTAAGAAAAATATTGTTTTTAATTATTAAAGAGTAATAACGTTATTAGTATCATTATTAGCATTAATAATATAATCATATAATTATAGAAAAAATAATAAATAAAATTAAATCAAATTAAACCCTGGGGAAGAGGATTACATAAAAAATTTCTTTTATGACGATCTTTTAGAAAGAAGAGGAAAGGGAAGAATTAATTATCGCAGTGACTGCGATGTTGCGACGTTCGTGAGCAATTAAAATTGTCTTATCGCCCTTCGCATTACCATCCGAAATTAACTTCCTTACTGAAGCGCTTTACGAGACTCTTTAGGAATTTAATCGGCTATCAGCATCGTGCAGCATTGCGAGAAAAGAATGGGAAGGAGCGGCAGCTAATAGATGCCTAATCTCGAGCGCATTGACCGATTGGAAGTGAGATAGAACGATAGGGATGTCGGTGCTAGGTAATACCGAGTATATCGAAACACGGCATCGGTCATTAAAGTGCGCGATATAAATAGGTGTTTCTGCGTTTAACAACGCCGTAAAATCGTTAGGCCGTGCTCATTAACGCGTTCTTTCTCGGGCGTTCAATTCACCGTTCCGAGCGCAACCTCAACAATTTCCAGATAAGCAATGCTTTACGATCATTGTCTTTCATTTGTCCGTGTCTCTGCTCGTTGAAAATTTTAGGACGATGTAACGCATCGCTGTTGTTTAAATGTAAATTATTATATCAACATCTAAATAGCAGAATAATGACTGATTAAAAATTGAACTAAATTAAATTTGACTTCTTTAACCAGAATGGTAGAATTCATGTAGAATTGAAATAAAACTAAAATATCGAAGTGGAATTAATTTAGAACTTAATTAAGAAATATTCGGATAAATTTCAAATCATAAATTAAAAAACTGGTGCCTTTTGTAACTGAATTATTTTTTTATTTGCTAATGAAGATTAATTGCTGACGATTGAGCGTATCGTATTTTTTCCCTCTCTTATATCTATTTCTTCCTTTTTTTCTTTGATCTTTCCAAACTTTTGATGTCAATGATCAAAGCGCGGCGCCGTTTAATTTTAAGCACGGTTAAATGACTATATCAGGGAGAAATGACAAATATGTCATTTTCTCAATTGAGGAATATTATTCTTAATTAAATATTCAGTTATAAAATCAAGAAATTTAAAAAGATTTTGTTCTCACATATTTCAATCACTTTAATTTATCATGATATCTATAATCTATAATCCATACATTTTTCCTCAATCATTGATAGTGTTATCGGTATCCTTAAATATCCGTCGCTGACTATCTGAATATTATAAGCATTAGCGGATACTGGCGAAAGAACGACATCGGGAAAGGCACCATGGGACGTTTCGCGCCGCTTCGAGACGAAGAGCATTGTCCGCGCAGCGGGACAGCGATGTTTAAGCGAGGCCCCTCGCCCGGGGCGAGATGTGCCTCAAATTGATTTGTTGTAAGCGATACGCTACCCCTACGGGGCGAGCGAATGGCACAATAATTGGCTACATAAACAATGACCGGCGAAACGATCCCTCACCGTCTCGACACCGTCTCTTAAACGCCGTTATCTCGCAACAATGTGAGACACCGCCGCGCGCCGCTCGTATGAAATGAACATACGAGTGGAGCGTGAACTTGGAATAAGATATCGCTATACTTGTCATTTGCGTCATAATTGAGTGAACGGTTGAAACAAATGTATATCAACAATATTGTTAGATTATACATACATATATACTTATATGATATAATTTACAATATAATTAAAAATGTGTATTATATAAATAAATAACACATTACATATATAACTCTCTAATTAATATAAATTATATTGCAAATATAATATTTGTAAAGAAAATCCGAAGAATTCTCCCAACGAATACTACATAAATTCACGAATTACCTCTGTCAAATATTTTTGTGGCGGGGTTTAATTAATTGTAGGATTTTCGAGACTTCGAGACCATAAGGGAAGCGCGCATAGGACGTCGAAATCTTCCAAGGCGTTCAAAAGATCGCACTTTTGCCAGATTGGCAGAACGGGTCAGATTGGCTTCATGGCTGAAAAGTAATTGCGAGATCCGAGATATCGCCGGCCAGCCGCTACGCAATTTGGGCCTACACCTGGCCCCACGCTTCTTCTTTTCGCCGGATATATTTTCGCGCATAGAGATCGAACCGTTTAAAAGAAAATTTATTTAAAAAATGTCGAAGCAAGTAGTGGCATATTATATATTCCGCGGATATACGAGAAATAAAGAAAAGAGATATTTTAAGAGAGAAGAGGAGGCCATCCCCCGAACGCGCGGAGTATATCGAGTTTATGCCGTTGAAGCAAACCACAATGAATATGTATCAAATTTATGACGCGCGGTTGTGTGGTACCATGCGCTTCTCCGCCCACTCACACTCGCGTGCATGCTTCGTGATTTATGCCGATCGTAATGCAGACGATACACGAGCCGAGAACCTCGAAGAAAAAGGAAAATTATCCTCTACTTTCCCCGCCGTACGTTTCAATCTAATTAAGAATTTTCATGATTTCGAATCTACGTTGCTTCTACGAGAGAGTTGAGAATATTTCTAACGACGAGTTTCTGATAAAGACAAAGCGTAAAATTAAATTACTTACAAAACATCTACGTTGTCATAATAAAAATTAATACCTTGCAGACTTCTTTCTAAATTATGCTATAATGTATTTGACATTCATTGATTCGACGTAAAGCATATAACTTTTGAAAAATGGCGTCTATACGATTAGTTGTTACGAGATTAGCAATTTCATTAAGCCTAATCGACGAATTCCGAGTCTTTGTCCATTTCGAGATCGAGAATAAATTCAAATAAGCCATAAATCCTACTACTGTATTATTTTTATCAATTTGACAATCAATTTGACAATAACTGAACAATTAACTACAGAAATTATTTGGTTTTTATTATCACTAACAGCGACGTTCTGGATTTTATCTTCATTTTTAGCATTTAAAATATTTTTATAAATTAAGATTATGTTGTATCATTATTAAATAAATTAATACAAATTAGGAAATAGGAATTTCCCCCCGTTTTCTTGACCATCTAAGATATAATTAAAAATTGTCTCGAAAGCGACAGACGGAGAGCAAATCGATGTCGCTGCGTTGACATGCAATAATAACATTCGTTAGTGATTTATCTTCTATCAGAAGCACGCGCGCTTCTCTTCAATTTTCACCGACGTTAATCGCATAATCCGTTATCGAGAGATAACATCTGATACTAAGTTCTAAATGGGGATAATTCTCTATACATATGCGCGATGATTATTTGTGCATCTGTTATATTTATTATACCATTTCGATTCCGTTAAGTCTACTTGATCGTCTACTTTATCATAATTTTTCATCGCACTATCGTATCTCTCAGATTATATAGAACTTGTTATGTAAAGCTAATTATATTCTGGAATCTAATGGAGGATTAAAGACTAGTTACTGACTAATTAGTAATTTAAAAAGTTGATATAAAGTGGAGAGTTATATATATAAAAAGAAAACTATATATATAATATTATAATTAAAATATGTAAGCAATGTAAAAAATAATTATTTTTCCTGATAAATTTTGAAGAGTTTTAAATGATTTTTAAAACTTTTTAACATTACATTTAATATTTAAAGTATATCTAAAAGTGCTATTGTACTATTTAATTACATTTGTTGTGAGGCAAAGCTACATCTAAAATTTTCAGCTATGTTTAAACTGTCTTTTTCTAAACATGATTGCATAAAAAATTTTAGCTATATTTGAATCGCTTATTAAATCAAGCTACTTAATTTAGTCTTTAATTTAGTCTAAATTATTTGAGAGAGAGAAAAAAAGACCATAATTATAATGCGCAATAATTTGACATTATTGGCAGATGAAATGACAGCTCGTTCATCTAAATGGATGATTATGCCAGTCGAGCTGCACGTAGGAAGCCTAATCGTGCGGAAAATCCTGCGTGATGGGCTATCCTTAATACGTCTTTCAGCGATAATCGTGATAAGCCTGTTTATAACGGCTGTGTGACAGTACTCATCTTGGCTTTATCCCGGTTATCATAAATCCACGGCGCAATCATTACATCGTCCGGTCGGCCGTAGGCATTTCCTCATATCTTTTTTAAATAATAATGCCGTAATCCGGCGACGCAAGTTCGAAGTATTAACAAAAGCAACAGTAACATTGACACCACGTGTCATAAATTCATGAATAATTTATCAACCGTTACTTGCTGACATATATCGTCGCCGTGTGCGATCGTTATTTCCGGCTTTGGAGATTGGAGAGAGATGGAAGAGAGTATACATTTTTCGTACCCGACAGTAATCATATAATCAATTAGACATACCAGGAAGCTATGTAAGTTACATATGTGTTGTTCTTATATTAACTCTAATTAGAATATAACATATATATAAAGTGTGTATGTGTGTGTTAAAAAAAAAAAACACACACACACACACATACATATATATATATGTATATATATAAAATACACGACATATACAATTATAAGCAGAAAATTCTACTTTACAATCTGATACAAAATTATAGATTGCCTAAAGTGGGCATAAAGTGCATGGGATTTTACGCATTACAATGCTTCTTAACTGTATACTACGAGTACATATAATTACTCAGAATTAACTAATAATACGTTAAGATAATATAATAATATGTCGTTATCTAATTATCGAATTATAATTAATACGATATTTTCTTAAGTTATTTTAAGTCAAGTTAAGTCAAGTACTACATTAATTAGAAATTTTCAATTGACACTCGATGATATTGTAAATATTATACACCTATATGGCATTATACAAACTTTCATGCAGTCTTCGGGAATTAAAGAGTCGAATCTTCCTGACGGTTCGGCGCGAGCCGCGCATATCCTCGTGCACTTACACGAGCGCACGTGCATGTACGCCATATTAATTACAATGATTTCCTGCCACTTATGCCCGAGCGAGATTTAAATTATAGATATTCACTGCGGGTCCGCGGAGAAGACCGGGGAGAGAAGATCCGGAGAAGGAGGGGAAAGAAGGGAAGAGAGAGAGAGAGAGAGAGAGAGAATGGGCAGCAAAGAGGTCCGACCGGACCTTCAGCCATGATTACAGGGTGCGCGCGAACATTTCAGGAATCAGACTCGCGTCAGAACTCTCGGGTCATGGGTCAGTCTTGCCCCCGCCTTCTTCTTCTTTTCGATCTTTCATGTCCCTCGATTCTTCTTTCGCCATAAATACATATATATACATACATGTATATGTATACACACACATTGTCGTAAATATTTTTCAATCATTTTAAATCAACCCTCTCTAAGAACTCGTGAATCGGGAAAACTTTTGTCGCAATTTATTCTAGGTTGAAATCGATTTTATAGAAATCTTTTTGGGGTTGTGCAAGAAATTAAAAACATATGTAGGGAAAGAACTATTGCAACACAGCCGTATACCGTGACAAATTGTCCTAAGCAACGCGAAGTCGTAAATCAGAGGGCACTGGGCCCGCATGTATCCCCTTCCCCGGGATCTGAGCGCAATTAAATCGTAAAACGCGCCTGGTGCATTAATAATGATTGGCTGCACCGCGGTATAGAATTTTGCTGCGATGAAAAATTTTCCGATGAGAAATTTTTTGCGAGAAACTTTTCTTTACATCATTCTCCTCTTTCTTAACATTATCCTTAAAAAAAAACATAAAGAGGAGAATTAATTTTAATATCGAGTAAATTAAATTTGTGTAAATTCATAAAATAAGTTGGAAATTAAAGCGTATGAAGCGTTTTAAATTATAACGTTATACAAGGCTGGATATTTCTTGAGAAATTTTTTAGCGAGAAAAAATATCTTTGTCTTTTCTCCCGTGAGGTCGTTATCGGTTAACGCGAGGACGAAGCTATCATTCGAGTTCCTCGAACCGCGTTCTCCAGGTGACGGAGAACCAGGTCGGCGATGAACACGCTCTCTTTCCCTAACTCCCTCTCTCCTCCCTCTTGAAAGAGGACTTGAGCTGAAGTTTATGCGTGGCTGTTTACCACTCGGTAAATGTTATGCCGCGGTCATAACGTATATCTTGGCGGGGCTGTATGGAAAGTCCCGTACGGGATGGCCATTAGCCGCATTCAATCACCATTACACGCTCACGCGCTTTCTGCCCCTCGCCCGCTTCTCGTCTCTCTTAAATCCTTACTCGCCCAGGATCAAGGTGAAAATATGTACGCGCCAGCCAGGATGAGAGCCAAGACCCGTAGCTACTCATGAGAATCGATGTTCGTTTTATACTCATATCGATCGGAAAAACTTGAAGAGACTTCCATTGGAGACTTTAACCTGAGTTTAGCCGAACACAATTTTCGTTTTAGGCCGATCGATCGATTCTTGTTTATTGCACGACTGGCCATTTCTGTAAAAAAAAATATCTGCTTTGGTCTTACAATTAGATATGGGGAAGGTCATCAACGCGATGGAGACCTCAGAAAACCCAACATCTTGTCACTTAGAATATGTAGAATATGAATATATATTAGAATATGTAGAAATGTATGGTGTACCATACATTTAGAAATATGATTTGTTTCGTCTGTGCTGCTATCAACACTACTTGTTGCGTTACTTTCTACTGTATTACTTTCCTTTTCATTATGTCAGTTAAGTTTACACACGCACATATCCCGATTCTCTAGAATTGTTTCTCGATTGTTTCTCGCGATGAATTAATTCGCGATCGGAGCTCGGAGCCCGTCGGCGTCGGGCCGCCGGCTCGCCGGTGGTTACGCCGGCGGCGCGGCGCGGCGGTGTAACCGGCGTGCAAGTATTTTGGACCGGGTGGGTCCCGGTCGGATTCTCGAGTCCCTTTCTCGGCCTCGCGCTGCCCCTCAGGCTCTTCACGGTTCCCAAGGGGGTCAGAGGTCGCTGGGCCCTCCTCCGCCTCGGTTCCTCACCCCGCCGCGCGTCTCATCGACCCGCCACTTACGAACCGCCCATCCTCCCTCTTCTCTCTCGCGCGAAAGAGTTATTCATTCGTTCGGGCATGACGAGAGACGTCAGGGCGCGAATCTCGCAAAAATCGTGAAATTATAAATTATACTGGGATAAGCACCAGGATAAGCGACGAGAAGCAAAGTGTTGCAATTTCAAAGAATGTAACGAAGTGGAAATGTATCTTGTTCTCCGCAAGCAGAAGCAAAGGGAGGCTCAAGTTTTTGAATGGTGATCGTATTATATTATATTTCATTTAATTTATCAAGCTGGGATTAATGTAACAGGATATAATTATAACAATTACAATAATAAGTATAACATCTTTGTTGTCGAAATAAAAGAAGTTTAACTTATGTTAGTTTTCTTCCGAGAAGTTTACAAGGGCGCGGACAGACGAGCGCTTCACTGTCGCGCGACAAAGTTGCTCGTCTATCCGCGCCCTAAAACTTGAAACATGAAGTGATGATCAAAGGTATGATATATCTATTAATTTATATTTTTATATTTTTAATTAAATATTATGTAATAAATGTTTGGCGTATCAATCATACGTTATCTTATTTTTCATCTTTAATTACTTTTTAGTTTTATTACGATTTTAATCTTAAATTGAGCGAAATTTAGGTAGTTATATCTAATAGCAATACCTCTAGTTGCGTGTCATTTGTCACGGACAGTCAATTAATAATAAGCCGATTTACGGCGGCAGATCTACGATTCCGATAGACAGGTTGATCTACTTTTTAGGGACGATATTTAACGGTATTTTCACTCGAATGAGTCGGGTGGGAGATGTGCCGAGGGGTCGAGGGGGAAGTGCGTGCTCATCGGATGAACGCTCGTCGGTCGAAGGGGCGGCTTCGTGGGACTCGAGGCCCAAGTCGGGGTCGTTTTTGCGAGGTCTGATAGCCGACAATTACGCGGTCACGGCGATTGGACAGGCCGTTTTCGCGGGAAGCATGGACCAATCGAAGCACCGGGTATTACCTTCTTTCTCTCTCTCTCTCTCTCTCTCTCTCTCTCTTTCTCGTCATATCCCGCTTTCTCTCCCGGGATCTCTCTCCTCTCCTAGAGTACTACTCGGCGCGCCGCAACGAGCACGTTTAGTCTAGTCAGAGCTGCACCTGCGGGTGAACCTGTAAGCACACCTGCAATCTCGCCGTCAGTGTCCGGGAATCGATGAAAAGTGCGGAAAAAATGCGATTTTTTTACTTTCTTTCAATTATTTTTTAAATTATTATCTCTTCTCGGTTTACACCTTTTCCTTTCAAAGAGGATGATCTCTAGTCAGTGTGTCGAGTGCAAAATTATTGTTAAAAAACAATTTTCTAAAGGAGATATTTGAGTGTTGATTGTACGTGAACAGTGATATGAAAATCTATCGAGATACTGAAGCCTGAGAGTAATGTGTTGTAATCACATAATTATGTGCGTGAATAATTGTAGGTGGAAACGTGCAATTAGGAAATATCGGGATGTTGATTTTCTAAATATCTTATAATCAAATATATAACAATAAATTATCAAAATATATTGAAATAAAATGTTATCGCAAGATTTCCGGCGTGATTCTATGATGTAAACATTGATTCATGAGTGTCGTTGATTTTAACGAGTTTAGTGAAGTTTTCTGAGATCTCTCACGATTCCCAGCCACGTCGCGTCGTCTTGATAAAATGTAAAAGAATAAAAAAATACGTGCGTATCTGTATAGAATAGAAGTAAAAATATCGAGATATAATCACGAAGCTGCAAGGCGCGAAACAAGACATCACTGCATCCCTGACAGCGCGATATCTTCATCGTGGTAGCGACGTAGCGTGTTAAGCCAATGGCAACGACAACGTCAACGGCAACGTGCCGAGTGATCTGGACGATAACGTGGTTAATCGCGCGGTGATTAGCGGCTAAATGTTAATGAATTTCCGCGATCATCGTCGAGCCCAAAGAAGCGGAAGCGGTCGCATAGCGCAGGTAATTCTCGTTCCTCTCTCTCGCCCGACGGCTTTTTTTTCTCGCCAACCGATACACATCGACATCATCTGTCAAACGACGTTCGTTCACGGCAGACACGGAGAGTCGCCCTCGTATCTCTCGACCGTGTCGAAGAAACTTGATAAGAGCTTGCCGGATAACGAGGATTTATATTGTGGATCGGATTGAACTGTCGTACGTCAAGTTTACGAGAAAGCGGAAAAGTTTATTGCGGGAAATCCCCGCGAAAGAAATCCCCGCTGATCTTTTATGATCTATTGACAGTCTTACGAGATTAGAGAAGCTGGATAAACGCCTCACGCTTATCTCTCCAGAGAATTGATTTTAGAACGTTTACTTTAGCTCTCAACTTTTTCTACAATAATATAACAAACAGTAATGTAAATATACAATGATATCACGTTAATTATAAAATAAACTTTTTCCACGCTCTCTAAGAAAGACTTGGTTGTCGTGAATATCGATTCTAAAAATTGACAGATTAATACTGTTCTAATCTTCCTAATTAATTTTTAATTGTGTGTCACATTTTTATTTCTAAAATAATCTTACGGATTACTTTTTGACGAGATGGAAAGTTAGTTTTTGTGCAAAGAACACATGGTAAGTTATTAGACAAAAATATATATGTTATATATTCTTTCGAAAAGCACTTCGCAATATTTACTCTTACCTACGCTAAAAGTTACGCGCGTGACAGCCCTTAGCAGCGCACGTGCTCGCTGATCACGTGCGTGCAAATCGAGTCGTCCGACATCTCATCATCCGGATGTACCTACATATTATACATAAGTGCATCGCGGCTAAAACACGTGTGTGTGTCACATGTGTAATATCGTTCTAACTGTAATATCGTTAGTTTATTAATTTCACATTAATTTAATATCAATCTGAATTATTAGAGATTATTATTAATTCAACATTAAATCATAGATATTAATTGAACAATGTGCTGTGATTTCGCATTGTAACGCAATGCTATATAATCTCGGTAGCGTCGGTAGCGGTCAGGGTATCGCGGCATTCCTGCCTACAAATTCTTCCTCGTCATATTCTCACTCGATCGCGGATCCAACTGACGTAATCGACATTGGGATCGCGCGAGATCGATAAATCTTCACGCCCGCGATTGCTCGCTGGTTTCCCATGAAGAAACGGGTCTTCCATCGCCGCGCCGCGGCATTCCGCTGATGCGAGTAAACGAGCAAATTCGTAGGTTGGGGTCCCCCCTACGGGCCCTACGGTACGCCACGTCCGATCGAATCCCATAAGTCACGGGACTCGAATACTGTGTTTAAGCAGCGAGCTCATTCTCTCGTCCATTATCCCCGTGCGTGTAAGGCCCCGAAATGTTTTTTCGAGATCCTCACCTTCGAAGGGAACGCGAAGTCGAGGCACGCAAAGCACAATACATAAAAATTATCCTTGGCCGATCCCAAATCGATCCATAAAATTTCTGCGATATTTTATATTTCTATTGCGACATATTTTATTTAATTTTGTCGAAAAGGCAAGCAGTTATGTATCTTAATTTAAAATATTTTTTTTCTAAAATAAGAAACAATTAAAGAGTTTAAACTCATATCTATATATTATGTAAATATATGTAAAATTGTACGGTTTTATTGAAAAAATTATCGATGACATTAATAAAAAATGCAATTATAAAGATTAAAGTATATATTTAAATGAGAGAAGTTTCCTCACACCAATGTCCTCAAAAACTAACTGGTGAAGAAATCTAAAAAAAATTTACATGCTGAGATATTGTTTATAAAACACCTTATGTTTAAATTTCATGCAATTCTTAACATTTCTGATTCTCCTTACAGTCTCCTATTCTTTTTTTAAACAGTTCTTCTTAAATCTGTATTATTTTTTATTTTAGGAGATCTGAAGAGGCGACACTCCTGGAGTAGCGAGATCGACCATCAATTGGAGGAAACGGAAGCTGTAACTATCTCAGGGGAAGATCCCGCTGCCCCAGCCTCGTCGGTCAACGATAGAATCTCCAAGGTACCATACGATATCATACGAATCGTTTTCGGTCCTCTCCTTTAAAAAAGCCAACATTGTAAGCATATTAAAACTCATAGAAAGCCGAGGAGAAAGATATATAATTCCTTGTTGGAATATATTGATATGTGCTTTAAATCGTTTAGCTCTAGTTCTTATTGTTCGATATAATTCTAAATTTATATTAAAACATATACGCACACAACGCGCCTACACATACAATTTAAAAAAGCCACGTCATAACTGTGCATATATAGTAAAAATTAATAACAGCTTAAAATTAATCTACGCTTAGAAATTGCCGCGGTCATTTATTCGCGCGCAAGAAAGAGGCGACAACCGTAAATTTCCATGGCGCGGTAAAGTACGAGCCGGAACCCTGCGCCAAAGAGAGCTCCGCCAAATAATTCATCCCGGCGACTCGCCGCGCAGGTTAATTGAACGCCTATGAGACGCATTAATAATCCACTTTCTGTGCGAACGGGAAAAGACGGCTTCTCCACCTCCATTGACGGCGGGAGGGATGAGAATCCGGTACAAATTATCTGGACCCCCTTCCGGGGTCGCCGAAGTCCGATCAGACTCGAATACGTTTTTGTCTCTCTTTTTTTAATATTATGTAATTCGGAGGTGGGATTTTTTTTTTTAAATATTACGTATACCTAATACCTGAATATTTTTCCTCTGTCATGCAATTTTGAACATTAATTATTTTTTACCGTATCTTTAATTTTTTTGTAAAAATACGCAACATTTCTTGAAGACAAACAGGTGAGAATAAGGTGAGAATAACAAATCTAGAAATCCAGCAGAAAAATGCAAGTAAACGAGTTGCATAAGGAAGGCATTTATTTCGCAAGAATATACTCTTTCTTAAAAGATATAAAAAATATAAAGGGAACGTACGCGTATCATATCTTAGCTTCCTGCTTTAGCCTCGTTCCGAGTGGCTAGTCGCGCTCTAGAAATGCAGAGATGCGACGCGATATCGATAGAGAAATATCACGCATATTACGCGTCCCACGAATAATAGTGATTATTAATTCAACTGAAAAATGCTAGAAGAGAGTGCTACATATTGAACGAGTTTATTAGTTTAGAATAGCTAGAGAAAAAAATAATAAAACTACAGCAAGCTATAAATAAAAATTCTACAAATTATAATTATCTATATAATTGAGTTCATTGATCATATATATACTTTTGCATATATGTTTCGTTTTGCGTTTTTATTTTAATTAATATAAAGATTTGTAATTTTTTAATAAGATTTAATATACTATTCTTGTGTCTTTGTTATTAAATTTTGATCTGACAGAGAATGTATTTTCCAGGAGTATGGCCGTTCGGTGCAGACGGTGGACCTGGTGGCGGACTGCCCGTTGCAGGTCGTGACGGGCGACTCGAGATCGCCGACACCTTCCCCGACGTCCGTCGCGTCGACGACGAGCATGGGGCAACGATCGAGCACCCTGTTACGCCCCAGAATCTCGCTAACGTGGGTCTTGCGCGGCCAACAACAATCTAACTTGGGTCCTGGATCTAACAACTATTCGACTATTAATGGCAGTGGAGGTAAATGTCATTTCTTTTTTATTATTCCTCATTCTTCATATTTATTTTTGAACAGTATAACGTTATGTTATCAAGAGTCATATTGAGTAATAAGAAAGTCGCTTAAACTTTTAATAAAGCATTTTTAACATAGAAATTATATGCTACAATATTATATTATCTTGTATATGTTGATAAAATTATGCATTTCTTTTTAAAAGGTACAAACAATGATCGAGACGCTTTTTCGCGGGGCAGCAAGAGATCCTCGAGAAGAAGCGTTAAAAGTGTCAAAGAGAAAGACGCTGCTAGCAAGGAAAATATTGAGAACAAGGAGAGCATTGAGAAGCGCGAGAAGAAGATTTTGCACAGGCTCCAGAAGATCGAAAGAATCGAAAAGGTAATCTGTAATCTTCATTTCCCAACTCGAGATATAAACTTTCTTTTATAGATAAATTCTTTCATTATTTTAAGTTTATTAGTTTCGAATTTAACGAGTACGTTTTATTACTTTCAAATATTCTTTTCAAAGACCATTGGCAAAGAAACAATCAGTGAGAAGCAGTTGAATAGTCCTCTGGAGAAGCACTTTGACAAAGAATTTATCGGTCTCAAAGATACGAAGGAAAAGGAGAAAGTGAAGAGAGCCGTATCCGAGCCTTCCCTAGTATCTCGTGAATCAACGTCGACACCCAACGGACGAGAAAAACATCGGCATAGGCGGACAAAACGTTCGCACAAACCTAGATTACCAAGCAGATTCGGCTACGAGATCGCCGATCTCGACGCGTTTCTAACCAAGGTGTTTTTTTATCTTTTATTTATCTTGTATACTTCTATAATTTTTTTATTCTTTATGGAAATTAGTATATCCAGTATTTCATATACTTATGAATATTATAAATATTAAAATACTAATGATTCAGAACATTAATAATTAATTAATTTGAGATTTAGTCCAGTTAAATTTCAACGATCGATTTAAAAGCAAATTTTTCTAATAAAAATTTGATAAGGGTTTATCAATTGACATTGTTTCTAATTTTGGACGTTATATATCAACAATATGAAATTTGTTATACTAGATACATGTTAATAAAGTAATAAACTAAATAAAATAATTACTCCAGAGAGCGTCTCTTTGGTTTTTACTGCTTCTAGAACATTTTTTAGGAGATAAAGAGTATACAATTTACAATTGTAATCTTAGGCATCCATAGAGAGACCAGCAAACATCCCAGTTGTCCTATCTTTCCCGTCGGTATTATATCAAACTCAAGGCGGCGTACAAGATGAGATGGCTCTTCCTCTGGGTACAGTCGTGAACGCCGTCTTCAAGAACCAAACTTGGTTATATGTGCAAACGCCTCACGGACAAGAGGGGTACGTCGGCTATGCCGCCTGTTTGCCCTTGGGTATCTTACCGCAACCTACGCGAGGACCATGCTGGGAAGACTCCACTGATGTTTTTCCCCGGCCATTAGGTAAGCAAAATTTAGATTTCATTTAATTTTATTTTGTCCGTAATTCAATTTTGCTCAGAATTTTCTATCAAATAGAATAAAGTACGTTTTTATCATACTTTTTTATTACACTTCAGTTTTTCTAATTGGCTTTTCCGTTTTCTCCAGGAAACATGACGGACATGGAGAAACTGCGTGACACCAGGTCCGAATGCGGAGCAAGTCGTGGGCGCAACAGCAGAATGAGACGAGGACCAAGAGACGCTGTGTCGGCATGTGGCGAACGCAGTGTCGATCGGTTGTACCTGAGGGCAGCGGCAAACGCACGCACCAAAGGGTCACGGCACACGCTTCTGGTGATCAGGAATGACTACGAGGCGCGTGCCGCAAACGCCCTGACAGTTTCGAAAGGCGATGTGGTCGCCTTATTGAGTGACCACACGAACGATTGGTTCTGGGTGCGCTCCAGGGATGGCAGGGAAGGATTTATTCCCGCGGTTATCGCTGGACACGGTTTCCTCTGACTCCTTTCAATTGGAGAAATAGCCTCTCTCGTTCATGAAATTCATGAAGAAGTGATATCGCCCTCTCGAAGCAATATCCTTGAAGTATTGCCAAATTACTTGAGTAGATTCGAATTCAATAATAATTAATGCTGTAATTACGATATAAAGAATTTGGTCCCATTTTTGGAATAATAATTGTATTATAAGTAAAAGAGTTCTTTAGTTTCACAAATGTGATACCACAAATTCAGTATTTATATATTAAAGAAATATCAGTTTTAATTTAAAGTATATATATTAATTCCTTTTTATTAAATATATATAAATTTTTGTCATTTATAAATAATGAATAAATAATGAAAAAAAAGAGTATGTGAACATTGGCTGTTTTAACCACTTTTGTGTTACTCTCTTTCATATTTGTCATGTAGTTATGTAGTAAGCGCAAAATGGATACGTTATATAAGACTTGTATTAATGATTTCCATTATTTTTTATTATAATTTTTAATTCTTTATTTTTATTCATCTTTATTTATATATATAAGCAGAAGGAAAAAGGCAATGTGAAAAGTGCAATTATAAGGACAAATGCATATGTATCTCTGTATTTCATCGCGCAAATATTGCTTGTATATTTGTACAAAAGAAGAATTGTATCGTATAAAAACTGTACACTTAATTAATATATTTATTTAAAAAATCATAATCTGGCAAATTAATTATATCCATTTCATCCGTCCAAATTTGAAAAAGGATAAAAATTTTTATTGGAAAATTAAATTCCCATTTTGTAATAACAATTTATTTTAATAATTATTATGCAAACTTGAGCGTCATTTCGCGGTAATTGAAGTTTGTACTGATGTCGATGCAGTTTGAGGAGCCGGCCACACTGAGCACCTTGTGTGGCGTTTCCTGGTGTACCACGCTGTATACGGTGAGATTCGAAGTGGGAACTTTGGCTAGAACCTCGCCTTGATACGTCATGTGATGAACATGGTCGGTCGAGCCCCCAGCAATCACGCGTTCCTCATAGATCTCTGCTACATGGATCCCTTGATCGGCCAGATCGAAAATTGTCGCTACCTCCATTGTTCGCATATGCCACAATGATAAACTAGGTCCACCACCACATAGCTGTAACGCATGAATCATCAGTGTAGTTAAGAAAATATTAATTTAGGTGCAATTCTTTATTTCTTTTTCATTATTTTAGTGTTTAATCTTCTTTTTAAGTTATGGATAAATATATTATTGTTACCTACCAACCAGTCTTCGGTGAAATCAACAGCGCCAATCCACTTTCCGAATCGTGGTCGAGCAACTTTGTCTACTAAATGGGGCGTTAATATGTTAGTGTTCTCTTTTTTGCGCAAATCCCATAATCTTACAGAACCGTCCTCACTACAGGATGCAAGCTGATTATCCCTGAAGTTTACAAAAATTTTTTTAATTATAAAAATAGCCAATATCACTTTTGCGCAATGTATTTATCATAAATAATTACATTATAGCAAGGCAATGTATGTAATCAGTGTGGCCCTGCATGCTTCTCAGAATCTTTCTGTCCTCTAAGTTTATAACATAAATGTTATTATCACCACAGCCAACGTATAATAAATTATTCACTTTTGAATGCACCATATAATTTATGTCTGGCTTATCATAACTGTCTCTGAAAAGAAATACATATATATCTTATATTTTATTCTAAATATATATATACATATACATAATTTATAATTTTAATTATATAATTTTAATACATTAATGACGTTTTACTTTATATTCTTTTACTCTCACTTACTTATTAGCAGGAATTTGTATATTCCAAGCAATTTTACTTTTGGGAGCTTTATTCGACGTAACCACTTTCCAGTCCCATCCTGATATTTCACCACGTGTTCCTGTCACAAGAAAATTCTCTACAGATAGCATGCATGCGACTTCTTGATCAGGATGCGCGGCAAAGCGATAACTAGGTCCTTGTAACTCATTCTCCTCCACCTTGCTGGGTCCTAAGACCTTTGACAACCTGTTTGAAAATTCAGCAATTATAAATTGATCAATTCATCTAAAGAATTAAGCCCGATTTCATAAACATAAAGCAATGTATATACATCTCAGCTGTTTTTAACTTTTGGCAGAATCACATTATTGCTATAATATACTATACATTGTATGTGCTGTGGAAACAAATAAGTTTCTTATTCAAATATTCCCTTACTCAAATACTGAGACGTCCCCATAAATATTGCCAGCCAGGAGATAATTTCCGTCGGGTGAAAATGTCTGTGACAGCACAGTGTTGTAAAGTAACTTCTTGTTGGTCGGGTCTATCATCTTTTCCACAATTTTTCGCATATACACGCACAGTCGGTCGTTTTTCTTTCTAATCACTTAATCATTTAAGTGCCTCCAATTTAAAAGTTTTTTTTGTTACGCAAGTAGCATAAAGCCAACTCTGATATTTACCACCGAAGTTTTTAGGTTAGATTAGGTTAGGAAAACGACACAGCTTTTATATAGAAGCCCACCGTTTCTGAAAATAAAGAAAAATATTTTAATAACAAGATCAAAGTTTACTTTTAGAAAGATTTAATTATGCGAATCTTTCATGTTGAGAAAAAAAAATTCGAAAAATCTCGTGCGTCGAAACGTTTCGTGAACTTGAATAATATCAAGATCAACTTTTCTAACCTTGATCGCTTGCAACGTCATACGATAAAACGATTACAATGCGTTTCACGCGCGAAAGATAATGATAAAAAAACCTCTAGTAAGTATGTACTTTGACGTATTTAATCACGTTGATAACACGATTGCGATAACCTGATCTGATTGCATTCCGCGCGATTTCGCATCGATCATGTGACCGCCGTTCCTTCCGTGGAAGGCGTGGATCATAGGACTATTCCAGTCAATCCGATTCGGCGTCGGCAGTGTCGTGTCGGCTCAGGTTGAGTTCTATTTCATCCGAAATTAGCTGAGGTTAGCTCCCGTTCAGGAAGGGAGAATCGTGAAGGATTATACTCCAAATGGCACATGCAACGAGGCTGCTCATAACAACCGGGAATTTCTTTAAAAACACCTGCAATCCCTTTTCGATGGCCGCGAGATTCTCTAGGTGAGACTTCGACATTCGTTTGCTTGAGACCACTTGAGACGAATGACCTTTCGACCTTCGCGAAATTTGTCCAGCTGCTGTACTCTGCTCTCCTCGACGCTACGCCTCAACGGAAATACGATTGTCTTCGAGATCGGAATCTCGATTATTAATGGTCATAATTATTTTAATCAAGACTGAGATGTACAGTCATGAAACTATAGAAAAGTACTGTGTTGAGTACCAGCACAGAGGATGTGTAACAATTAAATTAATTGGAATTTAATTAATTGCAAAATATGAATATATATCTACTTTATTTTATGTATATAAAGTAAAGAAAGAATGCAGGAAGAATACATTTATATCTTTTAATTCAAAATTATCTTTGATAAATCTAAATTTTTATTATTTCATTGCTATAGAATTCTTATTGTAACGAATAACTTTATTTTGTGCTTAATTAGCCACACCTGTTATTTATTAGCAGTCTGCTTTTGAAAGATACCATTTTATCTTTCTGATACGAAATCAAAGATAACTGCACAATTTATTTAAAAAATATCCTTTACAGCTCATGGTGGTCTCATGTTGAAATGGGACCACCAGATGCCATTCTGGGAGTCACTGAGGCTTACAAGAGAGATCAGAATCCGAAAAAAGTCAATTTGGGTGCTGGCGCTTATAGAGATGATAATGGCAAACCGTATGTTCTTCCGAGTGTTCGTAAGGTTAGTAAATAAATAAGACCAATTCTAGAAGAGAACAATCAATATTATGGTATACAGGTGTAATAGATTATTATATGTAATAAATATAATAAACATAAAATTTCACTTAAAAGATATATGATAAAAAAAATGTATTTTGGATTATCTGTGACAGGCAGAAGAGAAAATACGAATCAAAGAAATGGACAAGGAATATTCCACAATTGCTGGCAATATCGAGTTTTGCCAGCAAAGTATTAATCTAGCTCTTGGAGATGGAAATGAAGTTGTCACGAATGAATTGGTGAGTATTATGATAAAAATAATATGTAAAGCTTTTTCTTAACAAAGGTTTTCCTTTTTAGAATGCAACAATCCAAGGAATTTCTGGTACTGGTTCTCTGTTTGTTGGAGCACAATTTCTGTCTCATCATTTTGCTGGCAATAAAGACATTTATCTACCAACTCCTACTTGGGGGAATCACGTTCCTCTTTTTAAACTTGCCGGGCTTACAGTCAAGTCCTATCGCTATTATGATCCGAAAACATGTGGTTTAGATTTTAAAGGATTAATGGAAGATATATCTGTTAGTATAAAATTTTTAACAAAAGTGATAACCACTACTTTGATGCATGCATTGGCAAAAAATATTCAAAAGATAAATATTAGTTACAATTTTGAATCGTATTATCTAAAATTATAACAACTGATGCTTATGTACTAATACAAAAGTATGTTTTTTAAATATTAATAATGTGATTTTTGACAGATATAAATAATAATCACGATTGGGCATAAAAATTTACGAGACAACGCTCATAAAATCAATACTGCATTATATTGATTAACGTTACAATTTTTAAGGAATTAATATTTTGTCGCACTAATGATGTTATCTGTGAATAGAATATTCCTGAGAGATCAATTATCCTTCTGCATGCATGTGCTCACAATCCCACCGGTGTTGATCCCAAACCGGAACAATGGGGAGAATTGTCCACTCTGATAAAGAAGAAAAATCTGTTTCCATTCTTTGATATGGCATATCAAGGCTTTGCCTCAGGTATTTTTTAATGTAATCTATTATTTTATATTTTAACGTTTATTAATTATAATAATATATTTGTTAATATTATCTTATTAGTCTTATCTAATAAGATTTACAATTTTTATACTTATCTAATCTCTTCTACTATCTCGATTCATTTTTCAATAGGAGATCTTACAAGAGATGCTCATGCAGTCAGACTATTCATTAAGGAAGGTCACAAAATTGCCTTAGCTCAATCCTTTGCAAAGAATATGGGTCTTTATGGTGCGTACAAGTAAAAATACTATACTATACTATATGCGTGTATAAGTGTGTATAAGTAAAAATTATATAAGTGAGAAAAATGAATTTTTCTTTTTTATTTCTTTAGGTGAACGCATTGGAGCGTTCAGTTTAGTAACATCTAGTAAGGACGAGGCTGCACGTACCCTGTCACAATTGAAGATTCTGATTAGGCCGATGTATTCAAACCCACCGATTTATGGAGCCCGTATAGTTAATGAGATCCTCAGCGATCCTGAATTGCGAAAGGAGTGGTTACGTGATGTGAAGGGTATGGCCGATCGTATCATTTCAGTTCGCACAAAGCTGCGTGACAATCTGAAGAAGAACGGCAGCACTCGTGATTGGTCTCATATTACGAATCAGATCGGAATGTTCTGTTACACTGGTTTAAAGCCAAACGAGGTGATTCTTTTTTTCCTATATTGATACTTAAATATACATAAATAATAATTTTTATATTCTTTAAACAAGAAAATAAAAAATAATTGTCATTATGATTAATTATCGATATTCTCTTAATTATTGTTGATCTTTTAACAGGTGGAAAGACTCACAAAGGACTTCAGCGTTTATCTTACTAAGGATGGCCGTATCTCTATGGCTGGCGTGACGTCGAAAAACGTAGAATATCTGGCGCATGCAATACACGAAGTTACCAAGTAACTTCCTCGAATCTACACTATTGGCAACATACTATCATTTACCCAAAGCCGCCTTGTCAATATCCAATAATAATGTTGTATATAGCGCCCACTATCTCTATTTTACTGTATACGAATTGAACAATTCAAAGTAACATTTAATCAAGATCATGGAAAAATATGTAAGAAACCACACAGCACGGATATGAAATGATATGTTCTTCAACATTCTTAGATTTATTAGATATATCAAATATCCACTTAGTTTCTAAAAATATACGCAAATAGCATAATCTATGTGCTGTTGTATAAATATCTTGTACAATAGCAAATAATTTATCATACAATATATATATTACAGATTAGCATTTAATGAAAAAGAGTTATTTTTACTTTCATAATCTTTTTGATAATATTTTAATATTGATGATAAGTATATTTTTTGATATTTTCTTTAAAAAAAAAGGAAATGTTTTTTATATCATATCTGTGCTGTATGGAGATAAAGTAATTATTGTAAATTATGTAACTCGTATAATACGAGTGAGCAATGCGAGTTGCAAATATTCGAATGTCAAACATTTGTTGCAGCTGTGTACATTAGATTCCAGTAAAAAGCGCTTGTTTTGTAATATAGTCCTTTTATATCTAGCATTTAAATCAGTCATTTTTTATTCTAAGATCATCGGGATTAAGCATTTCCTCTATTCTAAGTTTTTCCAATTCTCAATTCTATTTGAATAATATAGAAAAATGTCTTTCATTTATTCTCATTCTAACATGATCATTTGAAACTGAAAAGTTCAATAATAAAATAATTATTTGACAAACGAGACTCGGATTTGATTCTCGATTCCTGTATGCTCTAAACTCTAATGGAACATGTTTCCACCACTATTGTCCCGTGAAAAGATTGGAAATTTGTAACAATAAAATCAATTGATACGGAGAATGCTTATTAGAACTAATTGATCTTTTAGGAAGAAAATTAAAGATAAAAGTTAGAAATTTATTACTAACAAGAAGAAGAAAAATAAATGACTCAGAATAGAGGAAAATTTAGAAGAACAGAATGTGACTGTATTATACATACATATACATATATATCTTCGCCTTTAGATATCCGAAGAGCTTTGTTGAAGATACAGGTTTCTTGTAAAGTTTATATTTTAAAGAGTGCAATATACATAAAGATCATGTTAATATTTTCTTCACTTACTCTCTTATTTTTTATATCCTACAATTTAAATTACATTATTTAAGGCTCCTGGGTACTCGCCGCTTTTATCCTACACCACACTGTCACCCCTAACATATACCTTAACGCTGGGCTGTAGTGCCAAGGAAGAAGAAGAAAAATTATACTCTTATATAAATATTTAAATTTATACGACAGTAATTTGACTTTTTAGAATCAGAATTACTTGTGTGTAATTTCAGATTCTTAGCTGGGAATATCGAATAGAAGTCACGCACAAATCTTTCTCGTGCGTTGAATGAAGTTCAAATAGAATAAGAGTCTAATTTAAAAAATTTAAGTTGAAAAAAATTGGCGTTGTTAGATTTTTAAATATCTGAAAGAGCAATAAATAATCAATTAATTTAAAATATTAAAATAAAAATTACAATGTAAATGTAGAAATACTTTTACACAATATAAATTTAAATATACGTTTACCATTTATTTTGTTTAGCAGCGCCAAGTTCTTTTAACTAAAATTTTTTAAATTTTAGTAAAAATACATGGGGCGGTCTCTCCCTGTGCGTATGCTTGACGCGAGACACTACCGTGTGTATCTTTTGATTTGATAAAAATCTCATTTTTGTATAAAATCTTTTTTCTAGAAATTATACAATCTTTCCGATGCATTTGATTATTAGTTACACTTGCACCATGCACCGCGCAGCGCGTTGCACGCAGCGTCGTCTGCTATATGTTGGTTATGTATGTGCATGATGCGTCAAGCGTCAATGCGACAGTATTGAGTATGTGTACTGCGTACAAATCAGTACGAATGTTGTGACTCTCTCGTTGAAAGTTCATGTTGTTATAGAAAAAATCTCATAAGAAAGAAAAATTGCAAAGAGAATCAACAAACCGCAAGCATGGTAAGAGAGCCGAAGAGATCAGTGGAAACGGAGGAACCGCGAAAGATCTGTCCAAGATCTGTTTCTCAAAAAAGGAGAGTAATCGAGGTTAATAATTCACAGCAGAATGACTTTACAGTTTCAGTTCGGGTTCAACATGTTCCCGGAGATTCCGCGGCCCTTCAATACCCAGTACAAGTGCTTTTCAGTGTCGATGTTACCTGGGACCTATCGCCAGGATGTCGAGCGTGGCGGCAAGAGTGAGTATCGATGATGACAACTAAATGAAACCAGGAAGGATGCTTTGTATCGGTCCGTTTTCTTTCAGTAATCATGCCGCCATCTGCTCTGGAACAGCTTACCAGGCTCAATATCATTTACCCAATGCTATTCAAATTGACCAACAAGAAAACCAACAGAATTACTCATTGTGGTGTACTGGAATTCATTGCCGACGAAGGCAAAGTCTATTTACCTTATTGGGTTAGTAAGGATTGCATTTTATATATATATAAATCGCAGTAAATAAATTTATAGATTACTATATCTTGTTATAGATGATGCATAATCTTTTGCTGGAGGAAGGTGAGCTATTGAATGTAGAGAGCGTGTCACTACCAGTCGCAACATTCTCGCGCTTTCAGCCACAGTCGGAGGACTTTTTGGATATTACAAATCCGAAGGCCGTATTGGAGAACGGTCTGCGCAGCTTTGCCTGCCTAACCACAGGCGACGTAATTGCGATCAAGTACAATCAAAAGATATACGAGATGTGCGTGCTCGAAACCAGACCTGGTCCGGCAGTTAGTATCATTGAATGCGACATGAATGTAGAGTTTGCGCCACCGGTAGGCTATAAAGAGCCAGTAAGAAAGACAAAGAAGGAAGAGGACGACATAGAGCACCTGGCTGATTTGATGCCGGCACAGACTGGCTTTGTAGCTTTCCAAGGTGAAGGTGTCCGGCTGGACGGCAAAAAGCGCAAAGACGCGCCCAAGCAGGAAACTGTAGCCACAAAGCCGACCTATGTCCGGGGAATACCCGATTATGATTATCAAATAGGCACTCTCAGGTTCCTGCGAAACATAAAGCCAACGAATAATAAGGAGGTAAGGACTCGTCTTGGAATTCTGTATCGCGGCATATAGAATTATAAATAGAATTCTCTTCTGAATTTTGTTGTAAAATGCAGATCTAATGTGAGTTTAATTTATATTGCACATGATTTTCGTGGTATCATGATTATAATATCGCTTGTATTGTTTCAGACAAAAGATCCAGACGAGTTTAAGGCGTTTACTGGTGAAGGGTTTACTCTTCTGAGAAAATCTAGAAAATGATAGAATAACGAGCAATTGTTTATTACTTTTAATTTATAAATATTTACGAGCGTTTGTCGGAGTGAATGTTGTGGAATGATATTCTTTTGTTATAAAAATATAATTAAATGTGATAGTCAAGTTTTTGCTTCAATTCTTGATATTATCTAAATCTCATCACTATTTTAACAAATTAGGTGCGTCTTTATTTTTCTGTCACATTTCTAAGCAAAAAGAAACATTGTTCCATCTTTCATGTCATGTCTTTCTACGGAAATAAAGGGATTATATACCAAGCCATATAAAACAATTCTATAAAATTATATATAGAAACTTAATTATTAAGGACAAATCTTGACTTTTTTCAAAGTGATATTCTCTATCGATCCATTTTTAAATCCGAGAGAACTTACTTTACGCATAATATTGATATTGCTTTATTTACAACATATGCGATTCAGTAAGTATACTTAAACGTTAAGTAATTAATTAATTAATCCGAGACACATTAAAAGTATCCGGCAAATGTTGAATATTTATGCGCGTAATCGCATTCATATTGAATTTAGGATATAATCTATAATAGACGTAATTTGGAGATTCCATCGGAGATTCCTCTAACTCTTCTTATATTCAATTCTTTCCACTTTAACTTCGTCTCCGACTAACTGGTACACGTAAGTAACCACTGTTGAGCTTTGAATGTCCATCAATACGAATGATGGTATAACTGATCTAAAAAGAAAAAATTATGATTAAAACAGGATTCTTATATGGGATTTCCTTATTTTTTCTGAGAAAATAATTTATAAATTCATAATTAAAAGATTGCATCACATAACTAAATTTAAAAAAAATAGACTTAAAAAAAAGAATTTTTTTAGAATTAAACTTTTGAAAAAAGTAATATTTTTTCTGAAAAACATGTTTCCATATTCATTTTTATATTACTTCTACATCTTTTTGAAGACTTACGTATCTAGAGGATTGTAAGCTCCGGTAGCTGATCCAGGATTGATGTAGAATTTATTTTCATGCTCGTAGGCTTCGAATTTATGCGTGTGTCCAGATATGAGAATATCGACATCTAATTGCCTTTGTATCAAGGCTAAAGATTCTGGATCACCCCATGGCACTACTTGATGTCCATGGGAAAGTCCTATTCTGAACTGGCCCACAGTAACTACTTTCTGTTCTGGATAATTTAGATTCTGCAAACAAATAAAATTGTTTGCTTTTATTTGTATATGTAAATAATATTTGTAATTATGTTTCTTGCAATTTAACTAATCTCTTTCTTGCAATTTAAATAATCAATACATAATGACAACTTTACTTATTTTTCTTATTTTATTCGACGTATTTATCTGTCTAGTTATTTTAATTACGTTCTAATATTATTCTATATTTTTGTGTCAACATGATTAAATAAAACTGTTAGAATAATGCATACCTCATCGAAATCTCCTCTGACTACATGCACATCACTGGCTAGCGTTTTGAGATAATCATAGGACTCTTTTGTACAAAGATTGCCAGTGCATAAGATGTGCTGTATTCTTCCTGGTACTAGCAGCTTCTTGAATTTACTCGGAAGGCTACTACATCTGTGCGGAATATGCAAGTCCCCCAATACCAACACAAGCTGCAACAAGTTTGTTTTTGTATCTGCTTTGGAATGAGAGATTTTGAAATCTTTGTGTACGTCATTATATTGAGTAATTTGCTTTTTTCTAAATAAAAATATATACATATCTTTTTCAAGTTAGAAAACTCTATAAGTAGAGAAATTGACATTTATAAATTATTGAGATAAACTGAAATAAACTGTTAAATTCTTATTCATAAGTAGGAGACGATTAAAGAATAAAAAAATTAGTTATAAAAGGGCTTACTGACTACACGATACAAGTTTAATACATTTAATACAGACAGAAACTATAAAATGACGTTTCACCGCCTGCTTTAAGGTTAGATTACTAAAACGATTAGTTTTGGATTTAGTACACTTATAGGTTATTTTTGTGTTACTCACCATGATTTTCGTAATTAAATCCTTAAGCTAATATATATTTCGATACTTATAATCTCGCGATATCAGTATCTGCTATATTTCTATAATATAATGCACATTGCACAGGAGGCAGGAGGCAGGGCAGAAAGCAGAAACGTCAAACATGACACCGGAAGTGTACAACATACGTGAACTGACAATAGCGGAAGATTATCGAAATATGAAATTTGAATATTTGAATGATATTTTGTAATTTATAAATAAGAGAAATAAAATAAGATATGCATTAATAACGCGAAACATTTATCTTGTAAATATTTCTCGACACCCATTTCCATACGAATCTATTTCCCCACTTATATTGCACTATATAAACCGTCCGTAAAACTCGCAATTCCTAGAATTTCAAATTTAAAGACCTCAATGCAAAAATTTCGAAAATGAAGAGTATCAGGGGCATCAGGGGAACATAATCTGCAAGGAGGTTGAACTATCTAAAATTTCAAGAATTTTCCAAAGTTTCAAAAAATTTTCTAATTTTGCTAATATTTCCAGCAATTCCAGCTCATTCGCAAAATTTTCCTCATAGTTGCGGATCTCCGACATTATTTCGTCTATGACATAACCTATTTGGTCTTTTACCCTGAAACCAGGGAGAACCTTAAATTATTATTATTTATGGCCGCGCGTGAAAGTTCGAATGAGCAGTGCGTTCTTCTGAGAGAATTATTAAATCGAGAAAGATTTTACACTTTTCTAATATTGCCTGCGCAATATAATAGAAACATAAAGAGTATTCGACATGAAATGCGTCGTACCTGGCGGAAACGTCAAAAGTAAATCACTCTCTTAATTTATGTTATGTAAATAAATCAGAATTACTGTTTTACAACGCAAACAAAAATCACCAATTTAATTTAACATTTTCTACTACATGGCTAATCTAATCCTTTACACTACTAGTTTGTTTTGTACTGCATATTTTATTATTTACCAGAAATATGCGTTAAAACGTAACTACACTACGAGTTATAATAATAATAAAAATTTTCTAAATATTTAACATATACTAGAAGAATTTTAGATTAATAATTTCCTGAAGCTTCTCGACAATAAATTACTGATTAACGTTTTCTGATTGATACAGTCTTGGCAAAAGCCATACACATGCTGGCGAAGATTGGAGATGAGATATATGTGAATCCGCAAGAAGAATCTATGTCTTTTCGCACGGTCAATATGGCAAAATCAGCATACTCTGACTTCACATTCGACAAAAATTTCTTCTCCTATTACACTCTTGGAGATCTCGAGGAAGAAGAGGCACAAAAGTGCAAAATTTCAATAAGGGTAATATCTGTTTCAGCTACAAATTTATATTACAGGATATTAATCTATGATATTAATCTATTTACAGAGCGCAATGACAGTCTTTAAATCTGCACATATGTTGGACAAGCAAGTGGAAACTTGTCACATTCATTTGGAGGTAGATGCTTGCAATTTAGTGTTTATTCTAAAATACAAAAACGGTATCAACAAGACCTACCTGACGCCTATTTTGGATTCAGAAAAGTTGCAAGTACACTAAAAACATTTTTTCGTTATACTTAATTCTTGGATGTAATTTAAAAATCATTTATCAGGTTTTGACAAAACCTAGTTAATTCTATCAATTACGGCATCTCCAAATATATTCTAAAAAATTGGTAAATAACATTTTATATAACAGTATTATAAAAAAAAGGAAATAAATACATCCGAGGATTAAATTTTCACGAACTGTTGATCATATCATAATAATGAAACTGTGGATTAAATAGGCATCGTACACTAAGGCTGGTATGTCTAACGAATTGATGGCGCGGGGTCGAACATTAATGGACGCTTTGCAAAATTTTCCACAAAATTTGATCGAAATAACGCTCGAGGTAACGTCACTTAAGCTGTTGTTCAGGAATTACGTGGACGATGCATCAGGTAAATCAAGTGTGCCATTCCTAGCATATATGTATAAACATAAAACGCAAAATAATGTAATATATATTATTGTCAATTAATGTCAATTAATACTATAATCGTATATTACACACAGTCATGGTACATACTACACGTACCCAGCTGGCTCTTGGTCCCGGAGAATTTGATCGTTACACGATTGGCAACGAAACAAGCGTTACGTTTTGTTTGAAAGAGGTCAGAGCTTTCCTCGCTTTCAGTGAGAGCGTGGGCATTCCAATTACCGCAAGTTTTGGAACAGCAGGAAGGTATACATCCAAATTCTCAAGCTCTTTTATTTAATGTTAAGTAAATACTCTGATAGTTAAAGATTAAAATATTGTTTTGATATACCAGTAATATAAAATTTTAGCATGTTTCTATTTTAATAATTCTTGATCTCTCGCGTGTTACATTTTTCAGACCAATATTATTTACGCTGAAGAGTCAAGCCTTCGAGACAAACTTGCTGTTATCAACTCTAAGCCCAGACAGTGATAGTCAATCGGACTCGTCGGTTGTCAGCAGGCAAATACAGTCTGTTCGAAGAAAGAATGCTTCTTCAAGGGGTACGTCTAAACGCGCCAACAAATCCACCAGTCGATACCTTCAAATGAAGAAATCTAAACCTGAAGTCAGTGATATATTCAAAAGACCAGCAGAAGAGAGAAATCAGTCAGACAAAACGCTCAACCAAAACAGGAATGGTTCTATCAATATCGTTTCTGCAAATAATTCTATAAATGGTGTTCAAGAAAGAAATTTGCCGGAACAAAGTCGTCGCTCTGTCGCGTTCAGTCCTGCTAGTACATCTTCGGCGACTAGCAAAAAGATTTCGAAGGACCAACAAAAGCTGATAAAGTCAGTATTTTCTAGTATCACAAAGAGGAAATTGACGGATGACAAGGAAGATCGTGAAAAGGAGCAAGAAGTTGCAGTAGACTGCAATAATTGTGAAGAGAGCGTGCCACAGTCGCCGCCGCGGTGTCAAGTGGCTAAGAGAGCAAGACTGGTGTTCCAGAAATGTTTTCAGAATACCTTTGATCCCCGAATGTTACCTGGTCACGACACTATCCTGGTAGAGGATTCCGATGAGAATAACAGTGATTAAGTATATTTTCTTGTGAAATTTGGAAGAATTTCTATAACGACAAATCAGAGAAACTTTTATTTGCACAGTAATAAAATACTAATTTTATAACACAGATTTTCCGAAAAATTAACCAAGATAATGTTTAAAGTAAATTATTTAATTAATTTATTAGTTTGAATAACACTTTTTATTTAGATCAATGATTAGTCTTTTTCTTTTTCATGAAAAGCGATATATTTCAATAACTAAATACTAAGTTTTTATATAATTTCATGTAGAGATTTTCAAGTAGAAAATCTTAAAATTTATTAATGTATTACGTTTTCTTTCAATATGAAGTGATTCAATTATGTAAGCTCTCATTACTCTTGGTTAACATACCTATTTTTTAAAGTAAGTTTCAGTTATATGGGATCTCATAAAAAATCTGGTCTATAGTTTATAACAAAAGCATATCATGCACAACGCAGCGCAAAGTTATCTAAAAGAGAATTGTGTTCGCTAAATAGATCTTGAACCATTGTATATAGACGTTTTTTGTAAAAATGTTATTGTAAATAAAAATATCTTTATACAAAAAAATCTGAGAGTAGTGCGTGAGAAGTCTGCCTCTTGAACTTGCTCATTTTCCATAATTTTAATGACAAAAATAATTAGAAATGGAAAAAAATACATTCAATGTATGTGTGTACGTAGAAAAATAGAATTTCCATTATATTTACTATTATTATAATATAAATAATAAAGGCGATCTTGTGAGACCGGGAAAATCAAATATATACTTAATTTTTCACAACTAATAGAAATTCCAAATTTATATCACCAAAATTAATTCTATTTCATGATAAAAACTTGAAATTCTACACACGTATATTTGGAACACTGGCATATACGTCACAGTGACACGTGCTTATTCTAACTTGACCCGATCCTAATGCATACTCCTAACCTAAGTCCTAACCCTCCTGTCCTCCTCGCGTCGTACGTCGGACGCGTTTCCCCGTTTCATAAATATACGATACATAATTTTACGACGGCGATATTTACGCGTGGAAGGATCCCGGAGGATAACAAAGAGAAATATGAACGGAATGAGGCAAATAGTGTTTAATCTAACTGCTCTGACTAGCGTGGGTATGGGGGGCTGGTACTTGGGCAAGTTCTCCGAACAGAGGCGATATTCGAAAGACAATGAAACGAGCGTGTTGTCAGCGACGCATATCCGGAGCATGCCAGGTTTGCCTCTGTTCGGCACGGTTTCGGCGGCCACCCCCTTGACACCTGCCGAAAGCGACCACGATATGGGCTCCAAAGTGTCATCGACCGTCACAAGGGTGTCGCAGGTGGGATTAAGGATGATTAAAGATTAACTAACCCCCAGATTTTTATATATCATTGGAGATTACAAACAATTTGCATTGCTGGAAGCTGGCACCAATAACAATAACAAATAATTTGATACTTGACAAATTTATTGGCATGTAATGATCTAGTAAGAAATAATCTGGTCGCATCAAGTATGAAAGGAATTAATTCGGTAACTTGTCGATGCATAGAAATTTTGCTGAATTGTTTCTAACACCGTTGTTGCGTTAAAAGTTCTAACGATCGTACTGGATATTGATAATATTGCGGCAGATTATGAAATTTGGTTTTCCCGGATTGGATCATGTCAGGTCCTACGAGGATTTTGTGCTCTCTTACGACAGGCGAAACAGAGTTGCTCATTGGGTGTTTGAACACTTGACCAAGGAAAGGTTGCAGTACAACAAGGAAGCGGATCGTTCCAAGTGCGAATTCAAACCCGATCAGAGTATACACCCTTTCTTCAGGTGAAGAAATATAGATTTTCTAATATATAATTCTCTCTCAGATTATTCCTTAGAAATCTGAAAGAGAAAGTTTGCTAATTTAATTTAATTTAATAGACTAAATTGATCTGAGATTAATTAAGTCTTAATTTTGACGATGTCAACAGATCAGAGAATACAGACTACAAAGGAAGCGGCTATGATCGTGGTCATCTGGCGGCGGCTGGAAATCACAGAGTGAACCAGAAACACATAGAGCAAACTTTCTTCCTCACTAATATGGCACCACAGGTTGGAAAGGGCTTTAATAGAGATTCCTGGAACAGGTTGGAGAAACACGTTCGGAAATTGACAAATGTCTACAAGGACGTTTACGTGTGCACGGGGCCGTTGTACCTTCCTAAGTGCGTTTGCTTGCTGGCAGTTTCCAGTTTTGCTTTGAATCTTGCCTATTTTTATATTATTATATGCATTTATAGAAGAGAAACGGACGGAAAGAAATATGTGCGTTATGAGGTGATAGGTGCGAATCATGTGGCGGTGCCTACACACTTTTACAAGGTGATCGTCGGCGAAACCAACGATGGCAAGCTCGAAATGGAAGCTTTTGTGATGCCGAATACGCCGATTGACGATAACGCGCCGCTCACTAATTTTCAGGTACTACTTTGCATTTCAAGAAATTATAAAATGTGGAAATGATATTAAACTATGTAGGATACATTTTGTATATATAAATATTATCTATAAATATGTATTTAAGTGTATCGCAATATAAACGTAATTAAATTGTCAATACAATTGCTTATTAATTGGAAGAAAATGTTAAAATTAAACGTATTGAAGTAATTGCATGAGTGTAAAAAATAAGCGATGTGTAGGAAATTTATTCAATGTATAACAAGATATAATAAATTTATATTATAAGAATCTGATCAATTTTTTAACAGGTGCCACCAGACAGCATCGAACGCGCTGCCGGGCTTTTATTCTTTGACAAAATATCGCGCAATAAATTAAGCAAAGTGAACGGCAAGAACACTGGCTAGATTTGAGACGACTGCTCAATTCACTTCATTCCCTTTTCCTAACCGATAGAAAATTCCCAATTTTCAGATATTCAGATTGTAAAGAGTTTTAATTTCTGACGCACCATCGATCGTATATTTAAATCTAGTCGATTATTTTTTAGCTCATTGTACATAATTTATACAAGTTTTATCAATCACGATGTTTTATATTATTCATACATACTATGTATTATTTTAGCTGCTCTGTATTTTATCGAATAATAAAGATACAGATATTTGTCGATGTGTTAATCAATTCGTTTGTTTATACATGCGTTTATTGATTTTGTACATTTAGTCGTCCACTTGGAGTCGCTATACCTACTTGTGTAACGCACTGTATTGCATATCTTCGACTCGATCATACCGAATAAAACGCTCAAATCTATCGTATTTATTCTCTCGACTCATATATCCCGAGAATTTAGATATATTTACCGCGAAATAAAAATTATGTGTATAAATTTTAGATACGATAGCGTTTGAAATGAGCAAAAACGGAACAGTTATTAATTTGCCTGAACTATATACATATTCGAATAATTTTTACATATTTTGGCATTGACAAAATTGATTAAAAAAGATGTAATTTATACAATTTACTTTTTTCAAATATATAAATATAAATGTGTATATATATTCGGTATGTTACATATATATCTGAATTTTTCGTTATTTCTCTTATTTCAGACGCTGGGAACTCAGTCTTGAACACAAATGCTTTATAAATGAAAAATCAAACGCTTATAAAATCGCAAGATGATTTTTACAGAGTAAAATCTTATAATATAAGATATCGCCTCGTCGCTACTTTGGTCGTGGTATAAGTACGTATCGATTAATACGTTTGTTATCGTTAAATATCTACTTAATAGTCATATAAAATCCTAAATATGATAAAGTCGTTAATAATCTTTTCGGCTTACAAGCTATGTCTATGTACAAAATTAACAGGCGCGTAATAATGCGAATTTTTCCGTGCGCGTTCAGAGTTTTCCTTTCTTACGCTGATATCGGAAACGCTCGACAGTATCGACGTTTTTTTTTTACAGTAAGTCGAAATATGTGTCGCTGTTTGACAATATTTAAGACTTAACATATATAATTCCTGCGAAGATAGGCAAATTAAAAGGCAACTTTATTGTAATTAAATTAATAAAAAATCTAAACTAAAATTGTATTGAAAAAACTACGTTAAAATTGAAATAGAATAGAATATATTCTATTCTATTCTATTCATCTTATTGAACCTCTGATGAGAAGTTTAGAAATAAATGGTATTAAAAATGAGATAGGAATCGAAACGAGTTAAAATTGGAAAAAATCAAATAGATTGGATAAAAAAATAATTAAAATTAAATTTCGAAGAGAAAGTTATTATGAAATTATTAAAATTTAATTAGAGGAAAGCAAATAATCAAGGAAATAAGGAATTAAGAATTTGAATCTTTATATAAACAGTTTTTGAAAATTCACACACACAGATTATGTAATTTTCCTATGTAAATTTCCTTTAATTCACCTATTCTTTTGCAAGTGTAAGAACATTATGCATTATTCTCGAGATCTCGCATGTGTTTAAGTCGTAAGCTTTTTTGGAATATCGTCCTGCTTGCTTTCTCTGTTTTTTTCTCGTCCATCGATATTGCATGCATCGCAGCTTATAAATAATATCTCTTTAAGTAGAGTATAGATTAGGCACTAAAATGGACGGGTCTGTTTGCTCGGATTCGCCTCCTTCGAGTATTGCTTAACGTCTTAAGGACACTTCTGAGAGCTTTAAGTACACTTTATTATAATCTACGTGATTTATTTTACGCGTGTCGTTTACAGGGTGTCCCAGAGAAACAGAAAGAGAAAGAGAGAGAGAGAGAGAGAGAGAGAGAGAGAGAGAGAGAGAGAGAGAGAGAGAGAGAGAGAGAAAGGCATAGATCACCTTTTTACTCGATAAAACCTTTTTATTCGAGCATCATTTGATGCTAAAATATTTTCTCCCTTTGCCTTTTGATTCTTAGAATTCTTAAATTTAGAATCTGTGGATTTTTTTAGATTCTTAGCTTTTGGAGCTTGTCGAATCTTTAGAATCATTGAACTTCTAAATCCTTGAATTCTCGAAGCTCAGAACATCATCATTGGTCCCTCGAATTCAACTAAAGGAATTACTACCCTTAAAATATGATTTTTAAAATACAAATTATTTAGAAAATATACTCATGCATGTAATGAATATATTCTTTCTCCGAGACACTCTATACATTGCCCAGAAAGCTCGAAACAAAACGCTGATTTTATTAGGTTCCAACATAATGCCAAGTTTTTAAACCTACTCTTGAATGATAATCATCCTCCCTCGGGAGGATTGTCGAAAAATGTATCGTTGCAAAAATGTGTATTATTAAATTTATTATTAATCTTAGAATCATTGCCTATACGATTCTCTCACAGGCAATGAATTAAAAGGACTTGATGGAAATTTTCTAATCGATTTTTAAAGGATTTGAAATTTAATCTCTTACAATAAATTCCTTCCTTCTAATTCGTCTATTTTTTTTGTAACGACGAAACAGTGAGGACTAGAAGACGCGATCAGTAATCGTTTCACGTCATCGACTTGACTGTTCGTCGAGCGATCTGCGTGCTTTCAGTCGAAAATCTTCGCAATGATGAATCACATTTTCGGAAGACTAGGCTATGCAAATAACCTTCGATATATGGAAAGATTTACACTTTGCAAAAAATCTGCAGCTAAGCAAAATTATGAGCAAAGAAATTCATAATTAAATAGATTGATTATAAATTTAATTTAAAAAAAATAAATAATACTATTTTATTCTTATTATCTTTCTTTCGCACAAAACGGAATCTGCTCTTTCAAAAAGCAACTTCCACGTATCGAAATTCACTCGCATTACCTAATTATGTCCTTCCGACTGTCATTCGATTAGATCAATCTCTCCTCCGGTGGAGGCTTCATTACATTATCCATCTCCACTCTCGGATTGCTAAACTCCTGAGCACTCGGACTGTACGTGCCACGTGTTGCACGTTTTTTTCTTGCCATCATGAAAAGCGCTACAAGGGATCCGATGGCAATCAGGAGAAGACAGCCCACGATCGGGCCTACGATTACCATTATGTCGAGGGCTTGGTTGCCTAAGCCTAAATAATTATTTTCCAGCTGAAAAATAGAAAATATGAAAAATATTTATTACTGATATATATAAAAGTAAATCACTTTACTTATATAAACAAATATATATATCTATATATATATATATATATATATATATATTGGTATATTATAATTATATGGAATAATATACTTTGCAGAATTACTTCTAATAATTACTTTTAATATTTGCTTAACTATATATTGTATTTTGTATAGAATGATAATACTGTAAATATTCTTCATATTTTGACTGATTGTCAAGACACATCATTGGCAAATTAATAAATTTCGCAATTTGTGTAAATGACCTAAATCTTTTCCCAAATTTTATCTTACCTCTGTACAATTTCGTCCCGTGTAATCAGAAGTGCATCGACATATGTATCCGCCATCGTCGGCGCATTCGCATGTGCCACCGTTGTGGCAGAAACCCTAAATAAAAGATCGAAACAAGGGCATTATTAAGTAATTGAGTAGAAACAAAATAATACGAATAATTATGAAATTTTTTTTTACTTTAATTTTTATTATTATAACTTTAATGAGGACTCGTAAACTTTCATTTTCTATTAAATCTCCCCAATTTTCTGACAGCTTATCTGTTAATCCCTGTACCAATAAGTTTATCATTTAAACAATTTTTAATTTATCAAATTTTAGCAATCTCTTTTCCATGTCACTTATCTCAATCGCGCTCTTTTACGTTTTTATTTTCTCGGCATGAGAGATTAAAGAACTCACCTCCTGACAGGGATTCTCCATGCCGCAATTGTAGCCGCAATAACCGTCGTCACAGTTACACTGATAGATACCAGGTAGATTCTCGCATTTACCGTGTCCGCAATCGATCTCCAAATCCTGACACTCGTCTACGTCGATGGAACAATCGACCCCGGTATATCCGGTGCCTTGGCAGTCGCATATGAAATTGTTCACTCCGTCGTAGCACTTGCCGTCGTTCTTGCAGGGCACATTGCCTTCAGAATCCGGTGCGCAGTCATCGATGTTGGTCTCGCAGGTCATACCGGAGTAACCGAGGGGACAGATGCATTTCGGAATCTATTTTACATTAATAAAATAATTACATTAATAATAATTGATGTGCGCAATGATTAAGCGATACGAAGGAATCTTTGAGAGTTAAAAATTATAAGATTATGAATTCCAAATGTAAATTAAAATTTAAAGATTTTCGAAACTTGTAGAATTTAAGTTTAAAATTTTGAAGATCCGGGAACTCAAAGATCCTAGAATCCAAAAATATAGGACTTGAGAAACTTAATCATTTTTAATGAGGGATCTTTCAAACTCTGGATCTTAATAGAACATGAAAATATAAAGATAATATAATAATGAGAAGGAGGAATTATATACCTGATTATATAGGAATTGGCATCTGCCCCCGTTTTCGCACTTCCTTTTGATGCAATAGGGCGTGTCACAGGTTGGGCCGTCGTAGCCGGGCATGCAGTTACAGGTGAAGTTGTCACTCGTCTTTGGATTCGTCACGTTCATGCAGGTCGCGCCGTTCTTGCACGGCTCGTTCTCGCAGGTGATCAGCCGGAAGCTTTCGCACAATTCGCCGGTGAATTGATCGGGGCATTCACACCTGAACAAGCCCGGCAGATTCACGCATACGCCATCGTGTTGACACGGACTCAGCGTTACGCACTCGTTGATGTCGCTATCGCATCTGTAACCAGATAGGAAAGGAACTCGATAAGAGAAAGAGTCATAATTCCTTCTTAATCGTTAGAGAATACAGTTTTATGGAATTTATCTTAGTGCTGTTGTGATTATGAGATGTGTATGTGTGTGTAATTTTCTGATCTGATATGATAAGTTGATAAAGATGATTTAGAGATTTTGTAATATATAATATTGTCCTACACAAAACATACGATTGTATCAACTGACATTGACGTTAATTAATTATAAATTTATTATTGATAATATAGATAATATTATGTTTTTATTATCAATTAATATTTATTAATTATAGTTAATATCTTGTTTGTTGATCAAGTGTATCATAAATATATATACAGAATCAATTTTTTTAAGAGTCTAATTATATACAAAAATCATCCGTTAAAAATATTAATGATATTGATATTTTATAAAATAACTTTGCTGTATATAATAGTAACGAAAAATATTAATTCCTTCTTGTACACAAAAGCTAAAGTATTAATTTAAAGAGAAAACAATATACTTACAGCCATCCCTGCCAGCCATTCTTACACACACAAGTGTAATTGGCGATACCATCGACGCAAGTCGCACCGTTCTGGCATTTGTTGTCGACGCATTCGTCGATATTAAAAGAGCAGTCATCCTCGGCATAACCCGCGGGACACTCGCATACGTAGCTGTTGACCTTATCGAAGCAATAACCATCGTTCTTGCAATCCGTATCGAAGCACAGTTGGCAGCCGATACTGTCGCGATGAGTGGCGTTGTCGTTACCCTGCAACTCCAGGAACTCCAATGGGGTGAAATTCGCGTTCTGATAAACCTCTTCGTACGTAAAGTAGTGTAGCAACATGCTACCGATACGTACTTCGCCGAGGCAACCCTTAAACGGTTCTCCTGAATGCAAAGAAGAAAGAAATGATTCTCTGATTCCAAGAAAAAGCGACTGAGAGAAAGAGTTAATTTTACGGAGATCGTGATTGAAAGTTGTAGATTGAAGAACAAGGATTGAGATTAAAAAATTCTCAAATTTTTAGAGAGAAAGGTCGGAGTTCACGTAATGGAAATACGTTCTATTAGAAATAATATGTAAAGAAATACAGACAACATAATGACATTTAAAGCTAATTAAAACTCTATCAAAATGTTATACGCACCGGATATCATACTATGCGGGGGCATAGCGGTCGTTAGCCTGTGCTCATTATAATCCACGCTATTGCCTTCGATTCCATTTCTCTGTCTAAGTCCAATAAAATAAGCGTGCCTATCGGATAAAGCACTGGAAGAAAGTCCACCGAGAGTGACTGTTCCTCTCACCAGTAGATCGTACCACAGTTGGAAACTGAAGTTGTGACCCACGTGAGGCTGCTCTTCAGTAGGATTACCGTAACCGCATTCTACAGAATTGTTGTTTAGTCTGATGAGCAGCGAAGTCCAGTTCCCGTCGGGTTGGCTCTTACCAAAGGCGACGATACCCTGGTTCTCTAGATCGAGCCGCCAGGACACAGTGACGGTGTCCCTGAAAACGGACACGGTGAAATGTTGGTCACCCATATGAGGCGCCATGTGAAGCACCGTGCCACCGGTGTTGGATCGATAAGTGATCTCGATGGTGTCGAGTGGTAGGTCACTGGCAGCATCCGTAGCGCGACCATACGCGTACGTGAAGGCAGTGGAAACACCGTCGAAGGTCGCATTGGCGATGCACTCGTAACCATCGTCGAGATTCTGGCAGCGTGAACCAGTCGGGCAGTCTTGCAATTGACAGAATTCCATCTCCTGGCAGGTTTTGCCGGTGTAACCGCGCGGGCACTGGCACCAGAAGTCGTTCCACGTTACGTGACACGTGCCATTATGATTGCATGGACTGCTCACGCATACATCATCCGACACCACGCCTTCGAGGACCTTTTCAGAGTCGAAGGAGACATTGCCGAACTGAACAAGTGCAGGAATATCTTGTGCCTGGAAGAAAATAAGAATTAGTTACAAATCTTGAATGAAAGTATATTGCTGATATGAAAAAGGCTGAAATGTGATACAAAGTTACAAAGGAACAATGTTACACAAGATCTAAATCATAAAATTCAGAATTTGTGTATGTATTTGCTTGAATCCATTACTATACACAGTATACACTATACAGTATAACGCACAGATCATAGAGTTAAACAAAATATATCAAAAAGAATTTAATCACCTTTAGCGGGAAAAATTCTACAACCATCGTTCTCGTGCCATTTGAGATCTGCACGTCTTGGATAATGCCTTTGAAGTTAATTTGCGGAACTTGTTGCACTTCCATCTGCCTGCTATCGACTTGACGAATGTATCGCGATGCCTGAGGTAGTCCTCCTAGATAAAGAATGGTCACGTTCAGGTCTCCCATGGCACTGACGGTCTTACGGAAGTATTCGGTGCCGTTGATCTTCACTTGGATGAGGGTAACGTTTCTCGCTACTTGAATCAGATGGTTGTTTCCATCGTTAAGCTTCACGCCGCCGACGGTGTAGGCCTCCGTGCCATTAAACTGGATTCTGACAAGCAGTTCCCCGCCCTCCAATTGCGCCGCTATGTAGGTCTTCTCTTGGGGCTTTTGATCGACTTGAGAATCCGGTTCCGTGCCCAGATAGAAAATATCACCGTAGCTCTCCCGTGTGCGGATGAACATAGAGATGTCGACGACCGAGCTGACGGTACGTCTGGCAGCATCGCTAACTCTTACGGTCACGTAACCATTCGTGATATTCTCGTAGCCGAAAGTAGCGGCTGTCATGTTGTACTGACAGGTGTGACCGAGATAAGGACGCTCGCACTTGCAATAGAAGTCGCGCCAACGATCGGTACAATGGCCGCCGTTCTTACAAGGATTAGGTAAACACTGAGCCTCGCGAGGACAGCCCGATTCCACATCTTCCATGTATACGGTTTTCGACGTGGTGCCGGAGTAAACCTAAAATCAATTTTGAGTCGTGAAACGTTGTTATAGAAATTATGAAGGCGTCGCAGTTAAGTTTGAGGATTTGGCAGGTGGAAAAATGGTGCAGATTGACAATGAAAAGTGAGAATTTGAGAATAATAGAGTTGAGACTTGAA
This sequence comes from Temnothorax nylanderi, assembly GCF_030848795.1. Classification (NCBI taxonomy): domain Eukaryota; kingdom Metazoa; phylum Arthropoda; class Insecta; order Hymenoptera; family Formicidae; genus Temnothorax; species Temnothorax nylanderi. Next base: position 831,491 of record NW_027249122.1, read on the forward strand.
AAATAAATTAACAACAGATTGACGTACCCATTCGCCGTTGATGACGACGTCTTCCATACAGCCGACGAAGAAAGTAAACGATGGTAAGCGGGACAGTCTTCTCAGAAAGCTGAAGGAGCTGATGTGACTCCCACCTACAAAAGTCGTAGGGAAGGATGTGTGATTCGATGAATTGGAGCCTTCGTTCGGACTGATGGGGTAAATAGTCTGTTCCTCGTTGGCCGAAAGAACGAGATGAGTCGCGTTGATCGCCACGAAGGCCTTCTGCCAGTTGGAGTCATTGAGTCCACTACCGACGAAGACTCCATCCCACTTATTCAATATACTGGAGTGTATATTGAGTTTGCCGTTTACCAACTGGAGAATATAAATGGTCACACCTCTACCGATCGCTAGGAGACCATTCGGCAGGGTAGTCCTGAAGCGAAATTGGATATCGTAGCCCTCGTCGCGTGTCGTGTTTACTCCTACGTACGAGCTGCCGCTTAGAGACATCGTCGTCACCTGTGAATTCGAAATAAAGTACTCTTTAAGATGTTTATCAAATTGTTTATACAAGCGGAACACGTTTACGCACCTCCTTCCGCCAGAAGCGCTTCAGAAAGAGTTAACGAGTGCGATAAAGCGTTATTAAGCGTGAATGATATACATATATTTTTGTGTTGAAAAATCAATGATTGTTTAATTATTAGAAATTTCTTCAGGTATGATAAAAATAGAAAAATTGTGTGAATTAAATAAAAATTGTATTAAATATTAAAAAATTTGCGAGTTATAAAGATGTTTGCGAGGCAATAATTCCAAGGAAATAGTGTGCTTGTGAAAACTTAAAATTATATTATTTAAAGTTATTAAAAAAATATTTACTTCATAAGAAATATAAATACTCACATAATCGCAAACTTCGCCATGGTAGCCGTTGGGACAGGTGCAGTTGAACTTGTGAATGGTCTCATCGACTAGGTAGGGCCAGCAAGTGCCACCGTTCTGGCAGGCATTGCCCTGACATCCCATCAGCTTCACCGAGCAATTTTTGCCACCGTACTCCGGCTCGCAGGTACAAAAATAGTCGGCTTTACCGTCGGTGCACACTCCATGCTCGCAGGGATTGTATCTCTTGCACTCGTCAATCTCGTGCTGGCAGTGATCTCCTTCGTAGCCCTCGTCACACTCGCAGGTGTAACCGCCGATACGATCCATACATGTACCTGGACCGCAGGGATTGCTGTCACACTCGTTGATGTTTACCTCACAATTCTTGCCGGTGACACCTTGCACGCAGAGGCACTCATACCTATCATAGATTTCAAGAACTTATTCCTTTACATCGGATGAAACGTGTGAGGTATTTTGTAAGAGTCACAGATTTCAAGTCATCTTCTTAATCGTTAACGTTAGATATACATTTTACGTAGAATTTCTGAATAAAATTGAAGTAAAATAAGGTCTACTCAAAATGAATGGCAAAGTTAATAAAGAAATGAAGAAAACGGTGTCTAAATTTTTAGGAAAGCAAGGAAAACTAAGAATAATTAAAAGATTTATTTAAAGACTTACCCGCTGGCATTGGCGTAACTGAACTCCTGAGTGAAGATCGCAGGTAAGTTCAGGGCTTCGCTCTTGTAAAGGTCTTTGTTTGATCGTTCAAGGCAAGTGCCATTGTACTGACATGGCGAACTCTCACATTCATTCACGTCCACTTCGCAATTCTTACCAGTGTAACCGGCATAGCATTGACATTTGTAACTCTTGATGTCGTCCAGACATAGCCCGCCATTTACACACGGTCGCGACAAACATTCGTCGATATTATTTTCGCAATGTGGACCCTTAAAAATCAGAGTTAAAATAATTTTAGATTATAATTAAAAAATTAGATTTAATAAAACTAGCTCTTAATTAACTAGCTTTAAATTAGATTAAAAAATTGTATGTAAGAATAAATTAAAATAAAAAGTAAGTTTTATATACATATAATTTTGAGTTAAGTGTAATTAAAAGCAACAACTGAAGAAATTAAATTGGCTTACTTTTAAAAATTTATATTTCCGACAAGTTAAACATTACGTTAAAAGATTAAATTAAATTAAAAGATTGAGTGTATTAATTAAGATTCTACCTCGAAACCGGTATCGCTGCAGTCACATGTGTAATCGTTTATACCATCGATGCACTTTCCTTGATTCATGCAGGGTGACGATTCGCATTCGTCGACGTTGATCTCGCAATTAGCACCGAGGTAACCCGCCGGGCACACACACATGTACGATGCTATACCGTTTACGCACTGCGCCCCATTGTGGCACGGGTCGCTGTCGCACTCGTTCACGTCTATCTCGCAGGTCTTGCCGGTGTAACCGGGTTGACATATACATTGAAACATGTTGATGCCATCGAGGCACGTAGCATTATTCTTGCATGGGCCGCACAAACACTCATCGATGTTGATGTCACAATGATCACCGGAGAAGCCCGGCCGGCAGAAGCAATTGTAGCTACCATCGGTATTGATGCAAATCCCATTGTTGCACAGGGAATTACCGTGCAACTCACACTCGTTCACATCAAGCTCACAATACTGACCTGCAGGTGATATTTAATGAATGTAATTCTCTCTCAATTTTTGTAAAAAAGTCAGTGAAATTGTATTCCATTTTTCTGACAATACAAATAAGTTACAAAAATCTCTTTTTCTAATAAGTACAAGTGCACACTAAAGTAATTCTAATGCGCAAATATAAAACTAAATTAATATAACAGTAAATCATAACTAAATTAAAAAAAATGTAATTAGGCAAAAATAATTAAAAGGATAAAGTATGCCAGAATAATTTAAATTGCAATTTTGTGTTTTAAAGTGATATAAAAATAATATGAATTGAATTAAATTATAAAGAATAATAAATTAAATGAGTAAAATAATTACTAGAAATTATATGTTTCAAAATAATTCTTTCAAGTTTTTCAAGTTCTTGATTGATTTGACGAGTTATTCTATTGCCTTAAATTCGACGATACCTTGAAAGCCTTCTGCACACTGGCACTCGAAGCCGTGCCCGCCGAGGTCGATGCACGTGCTGTTATGGTCGCACGGTTTTGTCGCACAGTGATCTACAATCAACGTGCAATTCGGATCTCTGTAGCCCTCGGGGCATTTGCATTCGTAACCAGCGATCCCGTCAACGCAAACCTTATCATCCGGACACACCACGCCAATGCAATCGTCGATATTCACGTCGCACACCTTGAATCATATCGTGTTCAATTTAATTACATTTACATTTCAGCATCGAAATCTCTCTTGTATAACGTAAAATCTAATTCAAATTGGATTTTTTAAATATAATATTTATAATTACAATGTATTACGATACCTTGCCCTCGAAACCGTGCGGACATTCACAAACAAATTCTCTCTTTGATCTTGGCATCAGCGTACAAGTACCATTATTCTGACAAGGATTTGCGACACATGCATCGTATTCCCGTTCGCAATTATCACCCACGAAGTCTCTGGTGCAGTTACAGGTGTATCCATTGACACGGTCGATGCAGGTACCACCATTTTGGCATGGCTGCGATAGGCACTCGTCTACGTCGATCTGGCAGTTCTTTCCTGCAAAAGCATCGCTCTCTTTTAGACAGAAAATTCTAGGCGTTTTAAAAAACCATTAATATAATTAATATAAAAATAATTAAAAGTAGTTCTCATTTACGATTAAATTATGACTATTTTCTTGCTTCTCTGAAGAAATAAAGAAATTTGTAAAAAAAGACAATTATAATTAAAATAATTGTAGAGAGATATGAATATAAAAATTATATTTATAAAGGAAGAGAGCATTTATAAGCTCGCGATACGTATCAAATGGGCGACTTCTCATCTACGTAAAGTGTCAATGTTAAGATAATTTCACAGCAACGGAGTAAGTGAATGCTGTTAATTTTAATCGTAATTAATTTTACCTCTCCATTCAGATGGGCAGGTGCAGCTGAAACCATCTCTGCCGCTGGTACAAGTGCCACCGTTGGCGCAGGGGTTGCTGGCGCAGTAGTTGACAGTGCAATTAGGAGGATTACCCATGAAACCGGGATTGCAGACACATTGAGGTCCATGAGCATCCTCCACGCAGATGCTGTTAGGTGGACAGGCCGCGTTTTCGCAGAGGCCCCTCAGCTCGCAATGGCGACCCATGAATCCTGGGAGGCATTCGCAGTGGTAAGTGCCCACCTCGTCAACACATTCGCCGCCGTTGGCACAGGGTTCGGACAAGCACTCGTTCAAGTTAAGCTCGCAGTTCTGACCCTCAAAGCCCGCCGGACAGTGGCAGGTGTAGCCACCGTAATAATCATAGCATACGCCGTTGTTCAGACACAACGTCGGGTTCGCCTGACACTCGTCGATGTCCACGTCGCAGTTGATGCCCTCATAGCTGAGGAAAAGAAATGGAAAAGCGTTTGAGATGTACGAAAAAATCTAAGAATCTATGCAGTATTATTACACTCTTGTGGAATTTGAGATCTCTTGAAATTTGAAATAGATGGAATTTAAAACCTTTAAAATTTAAAATCCATGAGATTGATATTTTACAAAATTTAAGATTAATAGGAATGTAAAAATTTTAGAACATGTATTAAATCTATGATCTAGAATATGTACAGTCATGCGAGAATTTGCAGAATAATAAATCATCTTTGTAAAAGATTAAAAAGTCTCCAATTAATAATCCGCGAAGACGAAAAATTGATGAACAATGCTGAAGATGCGAATCACGTAGACTGCAATTTAAAGTTTAATTTCAGCTTCTTGAAGAGACTCACCCGGTGCTGTTACATCTGCAGGTATAATTATTGATTCCGTCGACGCAGATGCCACCGTTCTTGCACGGATTCGAAGCGCATTCGTTAATATTATTTTCGCAATTCTTTCCAGTCCAACCAGCCTGACACTGGCACTTGTACTCGCTGTCTGTTAGCGCTATACAAATGCCGTCGTTTCTACACGGATTCTGTTCGCATAATCGTACGCCCAGTTGAGATTCGCAAAAGCCGCCAGTAAATCCGGGCTTGCAACTACAACTGAAGTCACCGCGCGCATCTTCGCTACAGATACCGCCGTTGCGACAAGGTCCGCTCTGACAGGGTGAGCCTGAGAAGAAAATTCGATTTCTTGTTAAAGATATTTCCTTAGAGAGATAAAGTCGACGAATGAAAGATGAGGCGATATTAATTGCGATAACATTGATTGATTAATTGCATGCACAAGTGAGAGAACCCTTTTTTAAATTATATTTGTTATACCTATAATTATATCTGTAATAATAAATAAATTATAAATTATAAATACATTATTATAAATCTAAAAATTATAAATAATTAATTGTTGGTGAAATTACAAAATATAGATAGACGAAAAAATAAAACTGTTAAAAATAAATGTTAAGTGTTCTACATTTAGTTTGAGTGGAATACAACTCTGGCGTTTGTCTTTTTATACTTATATATTTGCACGTTTAACTATGTAATTTTTCGCAAAGCAACTTATCTTGCTTAACTTCGAAGCAATTTTCTCGAGAAACGGTGTCGTTCAAAGAAGGAAAAAGATAGCACGGCAACAGTTATCTAATATAATTGAGCGAGCGTGATTTTGAAGCAAATGTCTGAATGCGAGGGAAAAAGCGTTTCTAAAAGTTTCTACAGATTGTCTCAAATCAAAGCAGAACAGATCCACATTTACGATGTGCGAGAACTAGTGGGGAAAGACGACGTAGATTTCACACCCATTTATCACGACGATGTAATTATATTAATAAATTCTAATCTCTTATAAGAGTTATAAGGGAAGATACGTTAGTATTAAATATTCAAATATAAATAAAAATATATAAAAAATTATTCCTTAAAATTTAATTTAATTCTTCAATTTCTCATAGATATATTTTGTTCTGCGACGATTATCTATACAGAGTGCTCGAGAAATATGACTTATTAAATTGTACTTAAAAGGAAAATAATCTTCCGGCGGTTAACTTTTCATTCATATTTTAATTCTCAATTTATATTTCAATCTGTATATATAAAATGTTTAATTTAAATCTTAATTTTTGATTTTGCAATATTTTTATAAAATGTTTTTGTGAAACTGGGGGAGCAAATCTACGATGAGACAATATCTTCTCATCACGGTGCAATTACGTGACGTAACATTGCCGTTTAACGCGCGCGTCGGGTATGAATCCGCTCGCCCCACATACGCGCCGTAAACCCTGCATATTCAAGATATCGACGAAGTCTACCATTGTCAATCTCGCAGTTGTTGCCGGAGTATCGGGCGTAACAGCGGCACTCGTAGCGATTCTGCCGCGACACGCATTTACCGTGCATCATGCATGGCTCGTTGTGGCAGAAATCCATAGCGGGGACCGTAGCAGCAGGTGTCCCTGTGCTACCCCCGTGGCCCTTCGTTCCACCTGAAAATTTTTAGTTTTTCACAAAACTCACATGCAATGTGTGCATTTTACTCAGAAAAAAACACGTGCAACTTTTAAAATATTTTTTTTCTCTCTTGTCTCTTCTCCCCTTCCTTCCTTCCTGTCGTAATCTAGTTCTACATAAAAATGATGCAAAAGATTTGCAAAAAAATATCATGATAAATCTGTTCCCAAAAGAAGGGATGAAAAACGATAAAAAAATTTAGAGCAAAATTCTTTCCGTTTCTAATTCTTAGACGAAACTGCGAATGCATGCTACGTTTAATAACTGTTAATAAAATATATGGATGATCAAATGGAAAAAGGAGAAATATTTAATAACATGATAAGATAAAAAGATTAAACAAATTTAAGAAAAACTCTCCTAAAAATTCTTGTTCTTCTCTAATTTGTTCATTTATCTCATGATATAGCCTACTGTTATCATTGGATCATAGATATAGCTTAAGAGGTCATCTATAAGAGTGTTTTATTTGCGACGAGCATGGTATCGATCTATCATTGCAAGGTAATCCACTCGATGATTTACCAGACTTACCTAATAACTCTAGCCTAAGAGTGTTCTATTTATTTGTATAGCAACTACGCTATCGATCTAGCATACTCATGTGTGATTACTCAACGCTTATCGCAAGAATACTCTATGATAAATTTAAAGAAAAAATTATTCTAGTAAAAGAGTTATGGATTCTTACATCCTTTGGTATCCAACGGGCAGGGTCCGAAAACGGCTCCGTTATTGACACTGTTGTTGAAGAGAATCCCGGGCCCTTGCAAGACGCAACCTTTGAACCCTTCGCCGACTATGAGCGAACTGTTCACGTCATAATCGGGAAGCGTTAGGATGGCGGAATTGTAAGTCGCATTCGCAACCATCTAAAGAAAACATTTCTATACATCTATGCCTTTCTTAAAAATTAAGATTGACTTAGCACATTCCGATCTTTGTATAAATAAATATTCAAAATCTATTAAGTTAATGCTTATTTTAGTAAATATCTAAAGTGATGAATTTTTTTAACAAGCACGTAACAAGGTTTATAAAACCTTTGGAAATAATCTAAAGCAAATAAAATACAGTATTATTGTATTTTGGATATTATATCAATATTAAAGATTTAATTTTGTATATCTTTAATTATATCTCTGTTATATATGAACTTGTATCCTTAATCGGAACTTACCTGTGTGTGCCCCGCGGCATTTAGGGTGAGATTGCCAAGCCTAAAGAGCAGATTGACGTTGTGCCAGGCGTTGTTGAGCAACCTGGCGTTTAGTCTGGCTCCATACCTCTGCTGATCGACCACAGCCACGAAGAGCAGTCCCTCGGGTGTCACCTCGAGACTAATCGAATTGTCATCGTACTTCTGTAGGAATAGTCGACCGGGTTCGCACGTGCGGAAGCTGAGGCCGCTGTGACGGTGCACCGATACAAAGGAGCTCAATTTCAGGAACGCCGAGCCGTTGAAGTAGGCCTCACGAGGATGCTCCTCATAGTTTTGATGTCTGGAATTCTGGGGAGTTTCCTGAGTGATAGCCAATAGAGTGGCCAGGACTGCAACACAGAAATGTCCGTTAGGAAGTCTGACGTGAAAGGTCTTTAGATCAGAGCAGTGTCCGTTTAACGTTATAGTTTTTGCAGATCTTGTGGATTTTATGGATCATTAGTCATACGGTTCATCGATCCTGGTTATTGTGGTCATCGCGAATACAGATCCTTAATTCTTGAAATATTACAAATGTACATTTGATTTTAATTCTTTTTAATAAAAAAGTTCTTAAGAAGAATTTGAGGCCAACTATTGTTATGCCGTATGCCGGTCGTGTTTATCAAATTTACATTTATAAATTTTATATATATCTATATATATATATATATATATTGTATAATCAAACTTTTCTTTAAATTGAAATTATAAATGTTGTTAATTTACTAATAAAAGCAGAGAAGTTAGACAGTAGGCTTTATATAAAAGTCTAAAAAATTGTTCTCTATAGAATCTGATTTTTCGTTTCTCTTCAATATATCAGTTCTTTTTCTCATGATATTGCATGATATTGCATGAGGGCGAACTCTTTGTATAACGGTTCGTTCGTAATCTCAGTTATCTCTGTAATCTTCTGAACAGGTGAAGCGAATTAGAGAGGAAGGAGGAGAGAGAGAGAGAGAGGAGAGGGAGGAAAAAAAAGGAAAAGAGAGACTACCTTACGAGTTCACTCTAATTTTCATTATCGGTTACGGCCGCAATATGTCACTAGATAGGTGCTGATACATGCATTATCAGCGAGAGTGTTTAATCTTTTGTCGTTTATACCGCAGACCGTATAATCGGTGAACAAGTTTTTTAACGTTTTTATATTGTAACATTAGCTTTTGTTTTAATTAACGTTTTTTGTAACACTAAAAATAAAATAAAATTAAATAGAATAAAACATTATTTCTACCATTTGCGTGCATATTTTTTTGGGACTTGTTCAATATATTAACCCCATTTTATTTAAATGCAGTTAAATAAAATATGTTTTAAGTCCTTTATAAATAAATTAAATATATATGGAACCCTTTGAATTCTCTTAATCTTTGTTATTGCTTGATAAAACCACTCATTCAAGTCATTCTCCGAAATGGGCTCAGCACTCGCGAGCGAGATTGGCCACGAGAAAAGCGCGATTTATCACTGCGAGCACACACGTGTTACATAACGCCTCTCTCTGCGTGCCATTATCTCCAAGGATGAACTATGATTTTGTCATGAACGCTTCGCGCTTACGCGTGAGAAAGGACTCGCTCGTATTCATTCACGTGTACAATTTACATATGGAACCTTGGTCCACGCGTTGTCATTGATTCTTGATTGTGAGCATCTATGTTCTTGTAAATGTAAATCATGCATTTCTTAAATCCTTGACATAAAAAAAAGTCTTATGTAATATATTTTATAAAATCTTTTGATACCAGAATGATCATATATCTTTAATACTGATTCCATAAAAATTCTAGTAAAATAGATTCTTGATATGAGATTGATAAATTCTTGAGTACAATTTGGCAGATTTTTTCGTACAATTTCTACTCATTCAGAATTTAGATCTTAATTTAAGAGTATCCGTTTTCATAAATGTCGGATGCCGCCAACACTCTCGGATCTTGTACTACCGGGATTACACGGATATTCATTTTTATTCTGGTGAAAGAAGGTGCGAAGCGATTTTCACCATGCCGCGCGAGCGTGATCTCTTTTCCTCCGAAAAGGATAGCCAGTCGTCATCTCGCAAGTACAACCTTACAACGCTGCGTGCGAATGGGAGTCATGCATTATTTATCGGCTGCCATCGATCCTACTCGCTGTAAGTATAGTGCACTCGGTCTATGGTCGCAGATTCTGATATACTTACTGTAGAAAACTCGAAATCGGAGAACATTGACAAATGAGGACTTGTTATCACGAGTTTACGAAAACCAAGAAATGAGGGAATGTAATTAAGTAAGATCTACGGAATCAAGGATTGGGACCGTAATATTACTAAAAATTCATCGATCTTAAAACCTAATCTATCTCTGATCATAAATTTAGAAATTTAGTTACAAAATCATAAATTTAAAAATAAAAGAAAATACTGCTTAGTACTTGCAGAGAAAAAAAATAGAAAAAATAAACTGTAATTAAAATATTTTCACGTTCGTTCACGAAATTGAACTTTTCCTTAATAAAGATTTTAATAATAGCTGTCTTTATTTGGCAACTCGATTTTTGTTGAATATTTTGACGTGACTTTTGGACAAATATTTGGTTAAAACAGAATTTAATTGAAATAATAGATATTTAAAAAGATGTATTATAGTTTGAAGATTTTGTCTAATATCAATTGTTAGTCACATTACGCGCGAGTTTTTCCGCGATATACGAGCACGCGACACGTCCGAGGAACTCACGCAACCGTGTGTCTCGCATACAAAATGCGTAAAACGTGTTGTTGACTATAAGTGTAAACATAAATGGAGATCCATCGGAGTCGCTTCGATGACGGAATTACCGGAAATTAATCTTCCTGCACGGAACAAATACTGATGCGTTTGTCGCGTAGGAATTGCGGATAATCACGTAGATCCGAGAACTTATAAATTCGCGATTTGCATTGAAAATCTGTTGATCCACGAGAAACAAAATCTAAAATTGGTATAAGAGACGTAGAATCAAAGATTGTGGAGCTTTGATAACATGAGTCTATGATTTCGTAGATTCAAGATCAATTGTCTAAAAAATCCTTGTATGGTTGTTACATTTCATAAATTTTAAAAACAATTTTTGATTATTCAAGCGAATCTTCTGATTCGTAGATCCTTGCCTCCGTAAATTACGGAGGACTTTATTGCTTTTAGAAAAAAAAAGATGAACAGTTGACAATTGTCAATTTCCCTGTGCACGATTACTCGGTTAAACGTCGCCAAGCATGAACCGCGTAATCACGCGCTCAGCAGTTAGAAATGGAATTATTAATCCGTTAGTCTCGTTACCCTATTTTTGCTTAATGCGATCGACAATCTGATCAAAGTTAAACGTTATAGAAAACCGTGGAAATAACATAACGGCTTTCGTCGCGGGTCGGGAATCACCGCGGGGAACCGAAAACGCGGGTCCCGGTTGGGTGTATCTCGTTCATGACGAATCGCGGACTAATGCAGTCCACTCGGGACAATTTGGCGAATTGCCGTTAGAAAGCATAACAACCTGCATACATCATCTGTAAGGATACCGCGGACGCATCCTTACGGGACATCTGCGAGACGACCGCAATCGTTTGGGAAAGTGTGCCGCGTGTTTTAAGAATATCAAGAATATCAGGAAAGAAATACAACGAAAATAGAATGATTAATCCGTTAGTCGGCTAATGCCATTGAATTGTCGGTTAATTTGCTACTAGTCTCTTCACGTCTGGAAAAACGTTTGATAACTGTCGATTCAATCTGGACTGCAGTTAAACAGTTTTGCGCTCAATGAGTTGATATCATGTCGTTTAATAAGGATCGAGTTTGTGAAGCGAGTGATTTAATTGCACGTATATTTTAGATTAAAGATACGTAACGGCGTAAAAGATTCTCGCTGCAATTAATGAATCAGTGTGTAAAGCAGAGACCCGCATCATATTATCTCTACGATTCAAATGGATATATATAATTTTTTAAGCAATGTACTTTCTAAAGAATAAATTCAAAATTCAAAGAGACATTTGTTTACTTTCTATTAATTGTTAAGTAATAGCGTATTGGTTGCATAAAACTGCATTCTTAAATTTATCAACTAAAATAGAAATGCGTTACGATATGTCATTTGAATTTCCATATTAATCAATGCAAAGTAATAATATCTGCACACAAATTATAAGAACATATATAAGCTTTAATTAGTGCTTTACTTTATGAATGCTTTACGAATTTCTCAATCCCAGAAGTATTATGCAGTAGATAAACTATTCGTAGATAAACAATCTTTGCGTACGAAAATGCGTAACGTAATCATAAGTTACGCCTTTCGGTCAACAGAATTTTTCACGAAGATACGCACGATATGCTCTCCCTGGCATAAAGTACAGTCCACTTTCTCTCCGAATAAATAGCTCTCTTCTTCACTCTTTCAATTAGAACATGCAAAGCCGAGAGATACTCTCTATACTGTTTCGTTGGACGCCAAGCACGGATTTAAAACAATCAAATTTAACGTGAAAAAATGCATTGCAAATACTTTATGCAATATACATATATATAACAATCACGAAAGTACCGATCGACGTTTTACTCGAGCGAGTCGTCCCACTGTTTAGTTTAATTTAGCCTAATCGAGACTGCGGTGTGGAGCACGACACGCTGTCTCGAAATGCAACGTTTTCCGCGCAACAAAGAGTATTATACTCGGCTCGACGAAGGCGTGGCAATTGTGAGTCAGTCGAGTCGTATAACTCAGCTCTCATAGGTGAATACCGACGAGTTTTGGAATGTAATGTAAAGTTCGTACAGGACGATTCGGTGTGGCTGTTTTTACAAAGTCGTACGGAGACGGCGAGGATGATGCTGAGGAAGGAAATTTCTATGGACCATTTCCACTTCGCTGATAAAACCCGATAACGTTTCATAGCAATGAATTAATTTCTGGCAAATTTTAATATAATTTTAATTAGAAGGCAATCTACATAGACATAATTTTTGGCACAGTTACTCATGTAGTCGAAATATTGAAAATAAAATTAATTAAATCTTTGGATTATATGCAAATACAGGTGGATATTAAATTAATAAATAGTAATTTTAATAAAATAATTTCTTGGGTAATATTTAATGAAATGTTCTTGATAAAACGCTTTGTTCACGCAGAAATGAGTATCGGTCTCTGGAGAAAGAAAGGAGAGACAAACAGAACTGTAACTAGAACAGAACTATTGCACGTGGCTATGGCCGAGTTCGTGTTGCAGAGCTTTCGGTTCACTGACACGTGGGAATTCAACGATCGCGCTATGCGCGACGGACGCGAATAAGGAGGTTCCTTTGTCTATTGCGAAATATAGCCACTGGCATTATTATGACAAGGCTGTGACTCTCCAGGTAATAGAAACAGTTCTCGTAGTTCTTATTTATGTCAAGCATTCTCCGACAAATTATTATAAGCGCATCGTCGTGCGTAAATCTTAATAAATTATAATAAATAAATATTATATTTTATGTAATTCGTGAATTTTATAAATTTTACATTGACGTGTGCGAAACGTTCTTGATGTACATTGAAAACCGATCGACAATTTTTAATTAGAAATATTGTATAATTTAAGGAGCGCAACAATCTTGTCATTTACGAAAACGAGAGTATCCGCTTATTGGTCCCGCACGCGTGGAAGCTAATTTCCGAGGTAGGTAAAGGTTTAATCTCCGTATTGTGAGAAATCAGCTTTTCCCGTGAGAGGCGAGCGACGAGAGGCGAGAGACGAGGAGATGACGGCGCATACACGCCGTCTACGGGAAGTCGGGAATTATGTACGACAGTGTGCATCGCGATGCAGGTTGCAGTTAACTAACAACAGACCTGGGAGGAGGGAGCCACGCCGACAAACTTTCTACGTCTGCATTATTAAAAGCCATCGACGCCTCCATTAAACTAGCACAATCATTGTATATCTAGCGATGCATAAATCTGATTTTCGGGGAAAACGGAAACAAAGAATATATTTACGCACACACAAATATTAATATTTATATATTACAAATATAAATTAATGTTATAAATATAAATATTAAAGATTATACAATGTTAAAATATGTTTAACTTTTCGACTCTTTCTCGCGGGTCGATTCGTTCTCCCTATAAATGATTTTTTTAGAATAATTCTGCCAAAAAATTTTGATAATTTTTGTGGATTTGTCTAATTTATTTTTAAGTTATAAGCTTTTATTTTTGAGACAAATAAATGCGTAGTATAATATAATTAACTTTCAAGAAAATATATAACTTATTTACTGGGGGGGGGGAGGGGGGCGAGCCATTCGCCCTTCTTGGGAACTTATGTCTAAATCACAGGAAATCATCCTGGGAGTCGAAAGGTTAATACTGTTAATCAAAAAATTTCCAAAAAGGAAGAACATATCAATTTTTAATTCAGTCTTTTTACGTCAATCAGTAATATAATGTTTACTCTTCTCTTCTTTAATATAATTTTGTTGATTTCTTCGAACGCGAGGCCAAGGAACCGCGATAGAAAAGCGGCAGGATGCAGCGAGCGAGAGTACCGCAACCTGGCACATAATGACGGATAACTGCACAACAGAATTGCATTCTGCCGGCGATGGTGAATACAGTGTTCCGCCTTAGAAACGCCAACGCCTCCCTCTCGCTTTCCCACATACTTTGCATACGGAGTGGATGCATTTCGCGTGATTTGACCCCTTCTTTATTACCTTTTATTATCCGGCGCTTTCTTGCTACTTTCCCTGATGTTTCCCTCATTATTTACGTTTTATTATGCACATCGCACACTTAATTTTAAACGTTCGGATTTCCTTCGATTTTAGACCCGAGATTCCCGATTGGGAAATCTCCGCGGAGGCAAGTCGCGCGACCCGTATGTCTGACGTGCGGAATATCGATCGCTTTTAAATCTCATTGTAATATCGCGTTCCGCTCGACGACGTCGTAGAACGAGAGCTCGGCCAGAGGCTTTCTCGCCAAGTAACGAAAAAAAAGGAAAAAAACCGCTCGATTTAATTACCCGGGTGCAATTATCGCGGGAGCGCAATCTCCGCAGCTCGAAAGTTCGATGATTAGATCGACGACATGCGACTCTCAAAGGCCGACGAGAGTGCATTAGATGTACCGCGTGCCAGAGGTGAATTTTTATGTCATCTACGTGGCTCTCTTCTTCCTCATTTCATCATTACACGCATATTTCTAAAATCTTCTTAAATCTAACATATAATAATTGTAATAAATTCGTAAATATAAACTTGATAAAAAATTATATAATTATTATCTTAAATTTTATAAATGAAATAATTTCGCAATTAATCAATTCCGCTTTTTATAAAGAATAAAAGGGAAAATTACATAAAAAATATTCCAGTCTTATTGTTTTATGGCTCGGTAACCTACACTTACTGCCTATTATTTAAACTCTTGTAAACGGTTAAAACTTAAAACTTGTTTTGCTCTCGAGTTATCAAAATATACTAGGTAAGGTGAGCGTAGTTGGAAGCCACATCGGTGCATCAACGCGAGTCCCTCGCTTCACGCTCAGGTGCGTGCCTTGAACAACGTACGTGTACACGTATACAACCATGTAGGAAGAGAGGCGTATTACAACGTTGCGTTGTAAGCGTTGTTACCTGATGGCCAGACGAAACCGCCGTTAACCGTTTTTCGTTTCAAGCGTCGTAAGCGTAAGAGGAGTCAGTCGCTTGCATTTTGTGTTTAGGTGCAACGCAGCAATCTCGAAAGACGCTGAAGGGTTAAAAGAGATTTAAAAGGTTCGTGGAAAAATAAAGGAGAATGCCTTAAAAGTGAACAAAAGAGGCTTTCACGACGACGTGAAATTTCCGAAATTTTGCTGATTTATTTTTCTTTGGTAGAAAATATATAATAAAATAAATAATGAAAGACATTGTGTAAAATACACCAAATAAATGCACAAAATAAAAATAAATTCAAGGTTTTCCCGACTGACTATTGTAATTTAAAAACATCATTATTTAGATAATTCACTATTTTAGAAAATCGGAGCTAATTGAGACTATAATTAGTCTAATTTTGGTCAAAAGAAAAATAATTCCGCTTTGTGTGTCATTACGCAAATAATCATACGATTACCTTAATAAGAGTTATCTAATTTCCGTCAACTCCTTTATCTACAGTATAGTATATAGTACGGAATTACATGAAGCGATGCGTTTCACTAGTGTCGCGAGTCGCGAGAGATGCGACACTAGAAGAACGAGCGTTCCCGATATAGCCACGTATTGTGCGACATCCGTGCGATATTTATGATCGTATTAAATATGTATAATCGTCTTCGCCGAAACCGGATCCGGTCGGACGAGACGTATTATTTTCGACGCGAATTGCGCCCGTTTTACGTCAAGCCCCGGGGATGATACCCGGAATAAACGGAAGTCAATTTGGGCGTCGCGGTTGAGGCTCCTTTCACATTTCGAGCTATCAGGATTCAACGTTAATTAGCATGTCGATGTGTTCGTCATCCTTTAACCATTCAAGCCGCTGACAATTCTCGGAAAATCGATCTCTCGCAGGAGACTCTATTAAGCGTAGGAGATAGTCCTTGTTAACGTTTACGTCACCAGAAAAACGCGAATTGTGCTTCGTCAAATGTCCATTACATTTCTGGTTTATTTATATCTCGTAATTCCTATTTATTCTCCGATAAATCAAGAAATTAAGAAACAATCGAATCGACGTACATATTTCGTGTGTAATATTTTGCGGTCGGAGTGTTTTTTTACAATAATTTAAACAGTTTCTCTTAATATATAGTTCCGGTAAAATTATAAATTGAGATTAATTTTCTTCGTTATTTTCGTTCAAACGGAGAGATTCCGCGGTCGATTCCGCGAATTTATTTCGCTCCTCTAGTTTCTGGACCTTTCATGATCCTCTAGATCTTATAAGTCCCGGCATATATCCTATTATCGCCATCAATCATCATTTATCTCGCTTCCTCCGCGCAAATATCTCACGTCGATCTAACTTTCCAACGAGATATTTCACTCGTGAATTTTTGTAATTGGCACGAAATGCTGAAACGCGATTTCGCTTATCACATGTATATGTGCCGCGATTGTAAATGCGATTCCGCGCCGTATCGAGAGCTCATGTGGAACGAGCATACGTATACAATCGCCGTGGCATTCCATGGTCGAGTGTATTTCTTTTTTCGCGATCCTTGCATTCCCGCGGCGTTGCGTTGCGAAATATGGCTTTTGTTGCAGATCGGGACAATCATCGACCCTGTTGTACGAACGAAAACGATAAATCGTTCATCGGTCATCGCTGCCTGTCTTTCTCTTCCGCGTGAGATTCCCTTCTCAAACTCCGCAAATACGAAGCAGGATGCGCGATATCAACGCGACTCGTACTCGATCCTGATAAAATCGATTCCACTTACTTGTTATTACTGACGAAGAACTTGGAGTGAGGAGAAATAAACGAGCGGACGACGGTGACGAGTCGCAATCGCTATCGACTTTACGCAATTTTATGCGGCGCGGCGCGGCGGCTCGTAACGTCGACGGGAAACGCATACCCACACATACACATATCTACATAGTTGCGTCTTCATCAGGATTACACCTATATCGGAGGTGGATTACGGGATATCTATACATTCGCTCCTAAATGGTAGACTCAGATAACATAAGTGCATACTATGAAAGTATTCCAATACTGTGAATGACTCGCGTAATAGACAGTCATTACAGTCGTCAGAAAATATCTCGTTTGACATTAGAAAATTTTATCTTTTCTTTTTTCTCTCTTAGGATAATTGAGACATTTATAATAGAACAGCAAATAGGTTACAAAACTTGCAAGTCAAAAAGGATAAATTATTTGGAAAAATTTACAATTTCTTTTCTTATAAATCTCTATAAATTTTTCAGTTATTGCATATATGTAAAATATATTATTTAAAAAATATTTATAGAATAAACGATTAAATATTTTGCGTTCTTGATGGAAATGATATATTTAATTTTTTTTAAATAAATTGATTGATAAATTTCTTATTTTTAATAATAGAGATAAGAGGAAAAGCCTAAAAAAAGTCTGGAGAGCTTTATGGAAATTTACAAAAAGGCACATTAATCACGTTAATTTCAAAGCGTGAGCATGTAAAACTTAACAAGTTTAGACTATAAAGTCGTATATCAAAAAATGTATTCACCGTCGATGATTCCTTTACGTTTAACACCGCAATATATCTCGATTTTATGATTCATAAAAGCTGTATGACTGTGTTCTGTTCGATGCTCCCCGAACGCGGGATAAAGCTGAAGTAACTTTGCGAAACTTTGGGAGTTAGTTATTAATCAGCTTATTTGAAAAAGGGAAGTGAAGAAGGATCAATTCTACATGCTCGATAATATATTTTACAATTAATAAAATAATAAAAGATCATTGCTTTTTAAATAAAAACGCTGCTTCCAATATAATTTTGGCCATTTTCTATTTGATTATCTATTACAACACGTAATTAATCCTCAATTTAAACTTCCGTATAGGCAAAGTCGTCTCGAGATTCTTCAAAGAAAACTCTTGAAATTTAATATAAAGTTCCCGCAACAGTTTGTGTATTGGCAGGGGTATTATTTTTCAAATCTCACTCGATCTATTTTCAGCGCGTAAGTTTTTCGGAAAAGATGTAAAGCAATACACGCAAAAAAAAACATTATTTTAGTTTGGAGTTTTATCTGGTTAAAAAGTTTTTTATTTTACGTTCGTATTTTAAGGTTCGTGGAAACGTTATAAATGTTGAAAAATATTTCTAGTTTACTTCATACACGTGACGGAAATATTCATCACGCTGCATATCAAAGTACGAAAGAATTATCGCGCGCGGATTGCACTTGGCCGTCAATTTGATGATTCAGCTGTGTTATGATACATGCGACATACTTGCGGAAGGGATGGCTTTCTGAATATTGTTGCCTTACTGTCACAAAAAAGAAGAAACTTATTCGATAACTTCAAACATCTTGTCTGTATAAGATATATATTGTATATAAAAAATTATAATTTTTTATAACTATAAGAAAATAACGAGAGGCAACAAGTTCTCTCGTTAAAATTTATAATTATACTTATCAGTTCATGGAAAATCGGCGAAGTGAAATTATCAAATCCCTAAGTTTTTTGTTAATTCATTCATCAAAGATAACAAGACTAATTAACTAATCAATGCTCTTTTGAGAGTGTTATCTCGACGGTAAATGTATTTTTCGTTGCTTCATTTGAGAGTTTAAGTATATGAGATTCGAGTGGGGGCTGAAAGAGGGTCTGTTAATTGTCAAAATTAGGCACTCGAATGAGTCCTCGGGACCTGTGAAATATCTTTCTTTGTAAAAATACTGGGCTCTAGGGGTTCTGGCGTCATTCACAGAGGCCATGTGCCCCTTCTTACAACTGTCTTCACAAGATTCCATTCTTTATACATATTTTCCCTAAAGCTAAAGAAAACATTTCGCGGCAAGATCAAACGTTTTTTATTTCTATCTTTCATCATCCATTTTCTAAAGGTACATTTTCTTGGAAAATTCATTTTAATTAAAAGTCGTCTTGTTTAAAATAATTGTTAATTTGTAAATAATATTCTTAAACATAAAATTGCCTCGAAAAATAATATTCAGAATCTAGTTTTAGAATGTATGTATTTTCAAATCATACATTTGGAAATCATACAGAAATCACAAACACAAATATTAACAATTAAGAATTGTTTTCTAGTGTGAAGTGTGAAATAATTGCGCGTTTTATTTGAATTCAATGACGAGCCGGAAGACACATCGGAATTTATTTTTCGCATTCGAATTTCGCGCGAGTGAACGGAGCGTAATATTACGCCACGCTGAGCCGGTTCTGTAATTTAACGCCGGTATCGTGCACACTCGTGCGGATGCAACTTTCATTCGATTCGCTGCGTTTTTCCGCTGTGACATCCCGCGAGCGCGCTTTCGCGGTCAGTCGAATAGAAACATTCTCTTTTTTTTATAGAGAATCTCATTTATCGAAATTTTTCGATGTTTGCATTGTACGAATCGTAAAGAAAAAAATATATATGTATAAGAAAAAAACATACGCATGCATATACACACATAGAGAAAAAAAAATTTGTCTGAATAATCCAAAATTATTCCTTGATTCACGCGTGTTTGTCAATAAGAAGAATCCATATCGTTGAAGAAAAAAAACTTGCATCGTATATTCTGGATACGTTGTGCAAAACCTATTATTATTATACAAAATCTGCAATAATGACACAAAAAACATTCTGCATCGAATATTTTGCAATCGTATCAGAAGTTCCTTTATCGGACACGAACGATATAAATTCGTGTAAAAGCTTTCAGAGCTCTCTCGTGCCCGCAAGGTCCTCTTAAAAACGTGAAATGCAATAAAAACATAGAGCGACAAGTACGATCATAGCAGAAACGAGTTTAATACACTCGAAATATTTTTCGCCCGCAGCGAATTATCCGCAAAATTATTCGCGACGCCTCGTCGGTCGCGTCGAGTGCTGGCTCGATATAAATTGACAGGCGACACGTGGAACAATTGCGTCACATACGCGCACACGCCTCCGCTCTCGAGCGAGATGACGTTCCGTTAAATGCTTTTTCAGAGAGGAAACGACGTCTGTTCGTGAAACTATCGATCTCTTCTAGCGTGGTTATCGATATCGTGTCGCGTACAACAATGCCTGAGAAAACTTGGTCTCTGACTAATAATATAAGCGTACGATGCCCTCTTTCGAAAGTTTGCTAGTCCAGTATCTTGTAAAGTTTCGAATTACTTCAAATTATCATTCAAAACCGAAGATTCTTGGAAATTTTGAATATCTTGAAAGCTTGAGAAAGGAGAATCTTTCCTTATAAAGTAGGTACCTATTAGAATATCTGTAAGAAATCTGTAAGAATCTGATAGAGAGTTTAATTAAAATGCAACAATAAAATCCTAAAAGAGTTCGTTTAACCAAATTTAATTTCAGCAAGTATTTGTAGAGGCATCTTCTAGGCAAGATATGTATATATGCATCAATATTGTTATGCAAATATGTTGTTACCCGTTGTAAACCATCATTTCCCTATTGTCATCGTTTTCAATTAAATCAATTTATTTCGAGCAATTTATCGATATCGATATCGCAGACTCCGCAGTTCGTTACTTCGCTCCAACGTCTCGACATTGTTCGAAAAATTGAGATGATTCATAGGGATGATACTTTTTACACACACACAGGTGGTCGCTTATCTAAACTCGCGTCAGCTTTCGTATTTCCATACGAAAAGAGTGCTCGGCTACGGCACGATCGCGAAGCGCACAGAAATTCCTGGAGCGATAAGCCGTTTGTCCGCCCCGGTCTAAAGCATCTTTCACGGAGCGGACAAAGGACATTTTCCCGAGTTTGACGGGCCTTTACAGTTTTGGAAAGTTGGACACAGTTGGACAACGTCTGTGACGAGAAGTTAGAGAACATCAAGATCCGCCACCCGTTCAAGATTTACAAACGCCAAGCGTTACAAACTGTAATATATTTTTGTAATTTAATAATTAAGATTTTGTATTATATATTTTCTCGAGATGCAAGAAAGCTTTACAAGCAGCTTATAAGATAAAATTATTTATTTCTGGAAATTTTTACGAGAGTTGATGGTTGATCTTTGCTGTATAGTTTGTAAATTTGCATAGTACTCGTTGTCTGAGAACGACAATTTCACGGGTCATCGTAGTGACTCTCTCGGGTCGGTCACTGATCCACGCCGGTGATCCCGAAGAGGTAAAAGTTTATACCGTTACGAAAGAGCGCCTCCTCGTGCGCGGTCAATGCGCGGCGCGCTTTTACGTGACCGGAAAGGTGCGCATAAAAGCGGAAGCTCACTCGCAGGGAGATAACCAGCCTATGAATTATTCCAGCTTTTATTCTTCTCGGGACGAGAAAAACGTCTCATTTGCAATCGCATACCTTCGCAAGAATTTTATCTATTGTGGAAAATGGGCATTTTTCTTTCTTTCATCTTTCTCTTCTAATCCAAATCGAAATTGCAACTCGAGGAAAAACCATTCCATTGTTGACGGCACGAAAAAATCGTCAGGTGTTCCAAACGTTGAAACACAGCATAGTACCTGAATATTTGTTTGTTTCAGAACTGTACCTTCGCAAGAATTTTATCTATTGTGGAAAATGGGCATTTTTCTTTCTTTCCTCTTTCTCTTCTAATCCAAATGGAAATTCCAACTCCAGGAGAAACCATTCCATTGTTGACGGCACGAAAAAATCGTCAGGTGTTCCAAACGTTGAAACACAGCACAGTACCTGAATATTTCAATATTTGTTTGTTTCAGAACTGTGTTGCTATTAAAATGAAGGACTTATCGAATTCTACAAAAATCTTTATAGATTCTATATTTCTCTTAATAATGTAAATTAAAAAATATTTTATGCATAGTTGTAGGAGAACTAGGTATATGTATCTTAAAATTTTAGTATTAAATCATAAAACGCGCGAAGCAGGAATAATAAAATAAAATCTAATACAAAAAGAAATAGAAGAAAATCAGGCATGCCAAACGTGAGGACACATCCGCTTTCCCACACGATAATAATGTCATTAAGATTTGTATCGGTACGATTACAACACTTTTCTAAGGATCAGGTAGCATAATTGTCGATGGATTTAATTATTTTGTTTTTACAGTTTAATTAAAATCCTAATCGTTAGTAAATTACTAAATTCAGAAATTTTTGTTATCACAACTCGCATGTGCACGTGCAATCCAATATTTTTTACAACTCACAATAGAAAGATGTCGAATACATTGGAGTCAAAAACATTGTTCTCGAATACACACATTATGCCTGATTATACAATGGTTATTATTATATAATAATACAAATGATAAAATAAGATTATCATCTCTTCTAAAAAAATTAAGAATCGAGTAGCGAAGAGACTTATTAACTTAAGCCACTTTTGCTTTCGACTGTTGAATCGTTCTACTTTTTGCAAATGCATTTCGAAGGTTCGTTGCACCAAGCGATATCGATTAATACCGCATCGCACGCAATCAGAATTTTTCATTGTCACATACGATACCACGGAAGAGAATGTCCAACTGGTTTATCACGCTCGTTAGAAAATTCCATAATTCACGCAACGTTATAATTCTCTCATTTGGCACTGCTATAATTCCTTTGCCACACAAATGCAAATTATTCCCTTTAAATGCAATCCTCAAATAATAAATTATTAAACAACAACGCTCGAAAAATTTAATTAGAGAATGTTTTTGTATTATGGAAAATTAAATGAATTTCAAATAATTGGAATATGTCTCGAAATTAATTTTAATAAAATTCAAAATTTATAAGACATAATTGTTTTATAAAAATTAACATTGCGCGATTGAAGAGAAGGTTCAGTATTATCAAAATTCAATCATAAGGAGCCAAGGGAGCTGATTTTACTCGTTCTGGGATCTGGTATTGAACTCACCTGCGGGAGATTTCAATAGATTCAGCTTCGTCTCGTTAGCGCATCACGTGATGCTCCCAGAGAACGCTAGAGAGCCAAGCGATATAACATATACCTAAATCTAGTCAAACAAACTCTCAAAACAGCAAAATAGATGGCCGATAATCTGCGAACCTCGAGATGCAAAAAGGTGATACAAAATACGTAGACTATGAGAGAGAAAGAGAGAGAAAGAGAAGTAAAATTTCAGTTCTATATTTATTATACATATATCTCCATATAGGATATCTATCCTTTCTTAACTTTTTAAGCTTCGTCTAATCCTTTTTAATTCTATATAATATTTTTCCATATTTTAACTATGCTGCAATTTGTATTTTTTTAAGAAAAATACTTGTTTCAAATCTATATAGTTTTCCGGGTGATATCTTTGGCAGTGAAATTTTTCTATCAATTATTATTTTGCAACGCGATAAGCTATTTTTATACAACGTCGATTACCAGAGACTCTTTGTTAACTACAATCAAAATGCCAGACTCCCTTGGAGCGTAACGATATGCTTTTCTCATAACAGTACCTCAGGTAGACGGTTAGGTATAGGTATGCAGAATGTTTCGAGGGTGAATTTTTCCTGCACCTGTCACAATTGTCTGAATTGTCCCACGGCCCTGAATTTATTCACAAATTACCTAGCAAAACAATCAAACAGTCTTGATATTTTGACTTACGAGGATTTTTCATTTGATTATTTAAAAATTCGTAAAAAGAATTTCGTCTCCAGTAAGAAGTCTTCTGGAACTAAGCGTAAAAATTCCTCGATCCTATATCTAAATGCAATGCTTCCTAATGATTTTAGTATCGGATAATATCCAGGGTTCATCAATTAATTATATATACAGTATATACATATACATAATAATTTTATATATGCATGTATCTATACACACAAACATATATATTGTACACTTTTATTATTATTTTAATTCAGTTTAATTTAAAAAATAATAATAAGAGAATATAGATATATATCGCTTTGTCTTGATTCGCTATAGCTCGATTATCGATTCAGGATCTCTCGTAAGTCAGCGTAGATCATCGCTTACACTGCGTTTATATTCAGGATCCACAATTCGGATGAATCACAATTCGGTGAACGCTATAGTTATATTCGCGATGGAAGATTTAACATTCGGGATCAACGATCGCGGATCGACGTAAATTAAAACGATTTCAACGTTTCTCTTAGGTAAGATTTCGCGTCTGGACGGCGGCGCGGCATGGCGTAGCGTTTGCGCGGCGCGGCGTCTCGCGTCAGGGCCACTCAGGGGCCAGGGCCCCGGTCCGCGACGCGACGCTCGCACGGTCGCACGGAGCGATGGCGACCGCAACCGCGCGGCGCGGCCGCGGTCTTAACAGGGGGAGACCTGCCTGACTCACCTGCCACGACGTGTCGCGCCCGCATTTTCCGGCTCCGAGTCTGTTTTTCGGCTCCTTCTTCTCGTCTCGTTTCACCCTCTCACGCACTCAACATTGTGCTACTCTTGCTCCTCTTGCTCCTCTTGCCTGTTTTTCCCGCTCGCACTTTTTTCCCCGCACGCCGTGAAAAAATAAATTTCCGCTCCGAGGTACGTTCTCCACTTTTTCACCTCCACACCCGCGCGCCCACCAGCTTCGACCTCCTTCGACCGACGACCACCGACGACGAACGCTCGCCGAACGAGACTGCGAACTGCGAGCACTGAGCAGTGCGAGCTGACGCGGTGACGGTGGCGGAGGCGGAGAACGAGAACGCCGCCACCTCGGCCACTTCGCTCGACAGAGTCGACCTGCGTCGCTGCGTCCTGCGTCGGGCCCCTCTCCTTCTCGGTCATCGTTGCAATGTATGAGTTACCTGGTGACCACGGTTACCTGCCTATTCGTTTGCCTGCGCGCCAGCTACGAACAAAGAAACGAAAAAGTGATTCGTTTAGCCAAGGATTAGCGATATCATTTCGTTCTCGTTGATTTCAATTTGCGATAATAAATTTGCTGTAAATTTTTACGTAGATTTGAGAAAAGAAACCCCTTTCTCAAATCCACGTCAACATTTTCTTATTCGCGAATAAGGATAATAAATTGCCAGTTATCGTCAAGGAAATCTAATCACTTTTGTTATTTATTCACTGCGGCGAAGAAAACCTCCTATTCGTTGTATAAATATAAGGATCTAAATTTTCACGTATACATATTTAGTATTTATAATAGCGACATTAAACTTTTTAGTTGAAACGTAAGTTGTAAAAACATTTTATGTTATAATAAAAACATGCGATTCAACATTTCTTTTTGCGCAAAGATAGCAGCTCTATTTAAAATTGATTTATTATACGATAGACGGATTTTAGAAGAATATATAGAAATATTTTAAAAAGAAAGAGAAACGTAATTAATAAGAACGGTAAAATTAAGAAAAAAATGTTTGATAATTTTTTTATTTGGTTACATATTAAAGATATCACATCTAATGAAAAATATACATTTTTTAAATTTAAAATATTAACAATATTATCAGGTTTAGGTATTATATAATAAAATGTCTGAATTATTAGAATATAGTTATGAATGAATACCTTTCTAACGAAAATTTGCAAAGACTCAAATAATAGAAAAATAATTTTGATAAATTCAAAATAAGTGTTAAAAGACTGATGAAAGATATATGTATATCTTAATCTAAATGTAATAAAATATCTCCAAATTATTAAATTTTTTTCTCTAAAATCTATATAACGGGTCTTCTTTCAAAAGTTAAAGAACAGCGATCAAAGAAATCATTGTTTAAAATGAAGATTATTTAAAAAGAAATAATGTCGAATTTTCAAAAAGGACTCAAAGTGACATCTTACTGTTGTCTATCGAGACAACTGATTTTTACCGACGTATCTTTCTTTGCTAGTAGTTTCGTCTTATTTTATATTACATAAAAAAATGCGGTAGTGCAACACAATATATATATAATATTAATGCGTTGTAAATATGAATGCTTAGTTATGAAACATCTGCATAATATATATAATAAATCACGAATTTAAAACTGTATTATAAGCTAATTGTTCAGATATTTATTATAAGTCGTCGGTCGAAAATTTTAAATCGACAGTTATATGTAGATAATGTTAATATTTTTCAATTACTTCCGGGTTCTTAAGGCCCTGATAATAATCATGAAAATTAACCTAATTGTAAGATTGATAGTCTTTGATATATCTTCATCAGTATCATCTCGTCGGTGATTTAACGATGCAAAGCGTCGACATCGAATTTCGTGAGAAACTAATATTTAATTGTCGATTCAGCAATAAAAGTAATTTGCGACAATCGCAACCTAGCTTTCGATTATGAAATTTTGAATTAAGAATATTTTAGCGGTTTTCCGGTGTTGAAAATAAAAGTTACTGAATCCTGTAAGGGGAACTGCAATTCTGTAATAAACTTTTCAAGTTGTAAGTAACAGGTTACAAAATTGAATGTTGAATTCAGTTTGCAGCGCGCATGCGCGAGTGAAGTGCTACTGCACTGCACTGCGTGCCTAGTGCCTAGTGTTTGCGGTCGCCGGAGTCGCCGGAACGCTGTGAAAATGTCAGCTCGCTGGTGGTGAATTGGTAATCAGTGGTGATCATTGGTGATTCACGCTCGGCGCTTGGCGCTCGGCCTGTCTCGCGCGCGCGCGCGCGTCAAACGGCTGGGGCTGGGGCTGGACGGCTGTACGCTGCACGTCCCGTGTCCCGTGTCCCGTGCCACCGAGACGAAGACGATCGACCACGTTCTGCTCGGACTGCGAGCAGGTGAGTGACAGCGTGGATACACGTACACGCGTGTTCGTTAGGCGAATCGCCGCACGCACCGTGCACCGTACCGGGTTGACCGCCGCGCCGACCGGGCGGATCGTCATATTCGTCATTCGTCGACGACGACGACGGCGGACAACGGACGGCGCCCAACGGGCGAGTGAGAGCAGGTTAAGTGCATTCGCACCGCAGCCACGCAGCATCCTATCCCCGTCCATAGTTTATACCTGTCCTCGTGCTAGTCGTGCTCTGATATCAGTCCCCAACAACTAGGCGTAAATTAGCGTCTGGCGTGCTGTTCGCGGCAGCTGGTAGCGGTTTCACGATCGCCAAATGGAATTCCCGTTTCCGCACTTCCCGCTGCACCTGTCAAGTGCACTTTCTAAAGCGTGACTCATGCTATTGCTGATGAGGGGGTAAAAAAGGCTGGAATGCCATTCCGGGGGACTGTCTAATTTATCAGCAGCGCGAGCCCGCGATAATCTCCAGGTGACTTTATATTTGTAGTGGGATGTGGTGGGATCGGTGGGATGGCAGATAAGAGGGCCTGGCTGGTTTATAATTTCGTTACATTACAACACGTCTGTAACTGTAAAGTTAGACTGAAAGATAATAAATTATTAAAGGGTAATATATTTGTGCATTTCTCTTTCGAATGCGTCACTCTACGCGACTCTAATAATTAAAATTTCAATTAATTTTAGTCATTAGCCAGTAATTGATTATATATTAATTATGTGTATCACATGTGTATACATTAAACCATGTTAAAAACAAATTATATTGAAAAATGTTAGATTATAATCACGTACTTATCGAAACAATAACATTTTCAATATTCCTCCGACAAATTTATTTTCTTACTTTGAACGTATTGTTATGTGACAATTACCTTTGCTTTCTGTTAATTATATATAAGGTATAAATTATATTAGGAACATGCCAACGCACATACGTATGTTGAAAGACTGTAATTATATATAACAGGTGTAAAATCTATTAGGAACACGTTACAATATGTGAAAGACATTAGACGGTAGTTTTAATAAAATAAGAGTAGCTAGGACTTTATTGTCACATGTCATTGAGAAATATCAAGTAACACTTGTATGTATTGTTTCATTGATAAGAGTAACACTCCTCTAGGATGATGGAGGAACCACTGAGCCAAGGTGCCTCGCCGTCCAGCGGTGGCAACTTTTCGGTGGGTGGTGCCAGTGAACTCAATTCGACCACCATAGTCAGTCTAGATGAGAGGATATTGGATATCACATCGCGACACACCTTAAATGTCCTTAGAACACCTCCGACCAAAAAAGCCAAGAGAGTTCGATTCTTCCGCAATGGAGATAAATATTATACAGGTGTGGTAATGGCAGTGACGCCTGAAAGATATCGCAGCTTCGATAGTCTCGCGTCCGATCTGACTCGTGCCCTGGTTTCGAGTGTTACCCTGCCGAATGGGGTGCGAACGATATATACCATGGATGGTCACAAGGTACAGAGCGTCAGCGACCTAGAGGACGGCAAGTGCTACGTGGTGTCTGGCCAGGGTGAAATCTTTAAAAAGGTCGAATATTCAGCGTCCAAGGTCCGTCGGGGGAGCTCGCTGTCTGGGCTGCCACAGTCGCCGGCAGCTAGCAGTGGTGGCGGTGGTACCGGCAGGCAGACCAGCGCCATTCCGTTGTGCGTGAAAGCGCGCATCGTGACGCTGATCCGCCACGGTACCAAGCCACGTAAGGTGGTGCGGTTATTGTTGAACAAACGCAACGCGCCGAGTCTCGAGCACGCGATGGAAGCGATTACGGAGGCGGTAAAACTCGATACTGGGGCGGTGAGGAAGGTGTACACGTTGTCAGGTCAGCAAGTGACCTCGCTCGAGCAATTCTTTGAGAATGATGACATCTTTGTGGCTTACGGCCCGGAGAAGTCCGTACAGGAAGATTTGGAGCTGGACTTCGAGGAGAGTAAGAGTGTTCAGAGTTTCCGCCGATGTCCGTGGAGTTCCAAGCGACAGAGCGGCCCGATGCCGCGGATGCCGAGAAAGTCTGGCAAGAAGACGCTTACCACGCCGCAAGTCAGGACACCCAGTCCGTCATCTTTGATACTGCCACAGCCTCTGAGATTGCATTACACCGTAGGACACATAATTGGAGACGGAAACTTTGCCGTCGTTAGGCATTGCACTCACAAGTAAGTATTACAAAGCACAAAGGACTTTTAAATAGAAATTTTATATGAATTATCAAAACATGAAAACTATAGTTTTCGTGTTTTGAAGATCAGAAGATGTTATTTTATAGAAGATAATTGTACGATATGTAAAAAGAATAATTAGTGAAGTTTTATATAAAAAAATATAATTAACATGCAAAATGTAACGCAATATTGTAATTTATTTAGCCAGAGATGGCCTTTAGTTTATTTGTTTAAAAAATCTGATACGAAACATTAAAATTTAATATTTTAGATCTAGCGGAGCTGAATACGCGATGAAAATTGTGGATAAGTACAAGTGTCAAGGAAAGGAGACAATGCTAGCCAGCGAGGTAGCGATACTGAGACAAGTTTGCCATCCCAATATAATCAGTTTGATTGCGGAACAAGATACTGCCGATCAGCTATTTTTAGTTATGGAACTCGTTAAGGTACGCCATCGAAATTGAAAGAAACTTAATAGTGCTGAAAACAAATCAAAACGATACATTTGTAACTTAATTTATAATGTAAAATTGAATTGCAAAGATGTAGTAATTGAAACGATATTTCCTCAGGGTGGAGATTTATTCGATGCAATCGCAGTAGCGACGAAATTCTCCGAAGCAGAAGCGAGTGTGATGATCAGTCACTTGACTTCCGCCTTGGCTTATTTACATTCGCATCATATCGTACATCGCGATGTTAAGCCGGAGAATCTTTTAGTTGAGATGGATGGCAGTCACGTTAGGTGCTTGAAACTAGGTGATTTCGGACTCGCGCAGGTAGTGCGAGAACCTTTATACACAGTCTGTGGTACACCTACTTATGTGGCACCGGAAATTCTCGCCGAAACCGGATATGGTTTAAAGGTATGTTGATTTATTATAGCGAATTTAGCAGCGTTAAGTATAGCAAGTAAAGTTATTATAAAAATTAATTAGTTGGAACACGTTTCTCATGTACTTTTAAAGAAAATATATTTTTAAAGGCAAAAATATAAGAATTTTTAATATTGATCTATAAAGACATGAAAAATATATTTAGATTATATATAAATATCTGTCTTTTAAAAAAATATTTCTGTAATAACTCTTATGTATATATAAATATATTGTTTTTTAGATTGATGTATGGGCGGCCGGAGTAATTCTATATATTCTCTTGTGCGGCTTTCCGCCATTCGTATCGTTAGATAACGAACAGGAAGAATTATTTGAGCGTATTCTGAGCGGTCAATATGAATTCACATCGCCGTATTGGGATACGATATCGGATTCCGCAAAGCAGCTCATCTCGAACATGTTGCAGGCACAGCCAGAACTTCGCTTCAGCGCGGAGGACGTGTTAGATCATCCGTGGCTCGCGGTAACTGTCACTGACATACGACATTGTTATTGTACCTCACAAGTTAGAGAAATCACCGCGTTGCCGCACCAGCATGGCTTAAAACCCCTCTCTCACTCTCTCACAGTAACCGAAGATGAATTTATCGGGTGGTTCTCGGCTACACGACACATTCGCTATTGCATTTATTATTTTGGGCACGATTCCTTCAGCTCCCTTCAGCTCGTCACGCCACACTACACAGGAAAAGAGTTCAGAGCGGGTTTATAAGTGTAACATTTGGAATTTCAACAATAAGTTTTGTCAACGAAATCGTCTCGAGTTTTGAATTTATTTAATTTTATTATTACTTAATCCATAAAGAATTTTATATTTATATAGTTTCGAGAAAAGAAGCAAAAACATGAACAGCTCTAGATTATAGAATTTATTTTATAAATTAAAAAAAAAAGATTACGTATTATAAATATTCTTCTATAAATGTAATTTATTTAAGAATTAATAATTCGTTATGATCCTTTACTTTTATACGCTGAACAAAATTTCCATGTTATGAGCGTGGTGTGATCAGAAACCTTGCCTCCTTCACGCTTTGTCGGCTTTATTTCGAACACAAGACTAAGAAAGCTTTTGTAGTGGTTTGCTGTATCTGTAGCAGTGCTTTTTCTTTTCTTTTGTCCCGCCTCTGTATATCAGCAGAGCTTTCTAGGAGGCGAGCAGACCGCAACAGCAACTGCTGCCGACGCACCGGCGGAGCAATACTGGAATCAGCAGCGTAAGCCGATAAGATTGGCTACCTTTGAATTCGACTTCAAGAAGCAGCGCAGTCAACGACAGGATGACGATACCAGAACAAGAGCTGAGTGGAAAAATGATATTGATCGTTGCGACGCACCGGAGTTCATTAATACCCAGAGAAAATCGGATGAGCGAAATCATGATGAAATTGATTTTGCCAACGGCAATAGCAACGAAAATGATTTAATGTTTCTTAATTCCGACTGTCTGAAAGACATCAATAGTCTGAGCCGATCAATGCACGATCTAATAGATAATCTAAACGATAACAGAAGGCCGCGACGTCGTCTCGAATCGCAAAGCGCTACTTCGTCGCTTAACAGCATTCCAGAGAATTTAAATACGTGCAATTGTCGCAGCAATTCACCGGTTTATTGCAGCAACATCGCCGAGAAGATAGTCACGGCTTCTAGGAATCATCGAGGCGATCAGAAAAATGGAAACTCGGTAAAAGAGCCAAGATATTTTCACTCAAATTGTGAAACGCCGAAGTCGGCGAATAAATCCATCGTCAAGAATCGGCAAAATACATGTAACCAGAAGAACTTGTACGAGATGAGTCGTGAAAGCAGATTCGACAGCGATGACTTTCGCAACAGCAACGCGACTGCGTCGACATCGAGTGACAGTCTGACTGGCGATAGTTCGACCGGCAATGACATCGAGACTTCTGACAGCTTTGTAAACATTCAATTCGCGCGATTGGCACGTGGCCAAAAATCGAGCTCGACGCAAAGCATGGAATCGACTGATAGTTTCGAGAATGTGAGTTTTCGGTACACGAACCGGACCAACTGTCTCAAGGATCATTCATCACAGATATCTTCCAAGCTCACGAATAATCAGGATCAGAATACGTCTGCTACGAAGATACTGCAAACCCGAATAGCTGTGCTGAATACATTAAGATCACCTAAATCGAACAATCAGCTCGACAAAAAGAACTGCAATAGCCCGTTTAGTAGGGTTCAAGAAATGGGTAAATGCGCAAAGAACGAGCCAGTGAAGCTACGACAGGAAAGATACATTAATAGGAAGAGTCAGATAGATCCCAGAAATGCAAAGAGCAAGAGATACAGTTGCTTTTCTCCATGCGCAACGAAGAGATCGCCCGAGGAAGTCGGCGGCAGCGGCGGCGGCAGCGGCGATAAAGTCACAACGCGGAAGTTTAGCTCGACGGATGAATTACGCGACGAAACGAGACAGAAGTCGGCAACGCGGACAAAACGGTTTAGCCTGTATTATACACCGCAGCCGTTGAGGAAGACATACGAGAGTGAAGCGAAGACCGGGAGGATCACGTACAAGCCGACGGGTCGCACTCAGCGATCTGAGATCAACAAGGGAAGGGACGAAGAGGAGGTGGAAAAAGTAGATAGGAGCCGGAGATCAGTGATCGACGCCTCGACGATTGCTAGCAGGAGCAAATCCAACAGGCAAAATGTTCACGTGAAAACAAGCGGCGTACTGAACACGACCAGGACGAAGTGATAACGAGTAGCGTAGAGTCGAGGTGATTCGCCAAAGGTGTGTGGACTGTGGACGCTGACTTACGACTAATTCGCGCCAGAGCGACGAAATCCAAAGTTCAAACGCTTTAAAAATGGGGCAATTGTGGTATTGGTATTGTTTAAAGTCATTAAGTTGATTGACACTCTTGCGTAGCGATTGAAAAAGCGAGCTTCATCGAAGTTGACAACTATTTTCTTAATGACTGTGTACACGCGAGAAAAGTTTCGCGTCGCTTTAAATTTTATTAAATTGAAATTATGGAGGGCTAAATAAGAATGACACTAAACATTTTGCGATGGTAGAAACGATCTCATAATCCTTAGATTTTGAACTTTCAGATTCAGATTGACAGTAGTGACAGTGTTAACGAAAAGCTACAATAATCGATAATTTCTATTTTCTCTGAAAGTTTTCAGGTCATTACTTACAATAAAAATAAAAAATGAAATATAAAACGATGGGTTAGAAAGTTATAATATTTCTTTAAGGCATTTTACCGACAAAATAGCATTGGGAAATAATTGTACAGGTGTTAAAAAGTGCAGTTATAATACTTTTCACTGATGCCATTCAGAAAGAGATCCTCGAATCTTGTAGATAATCCAACACAGAATAGTGTGAAATGGTGCAAAACTTTTTTTTAAATTTACGTATAATTCCATACAATTTTTAATACTATTGAAGATTGAATAGCTGAGAAAGACCAAAGACAGATATATAATCGCAAAGTGTGCAAAAATTTTTTTTAAAGAATAAAACTGGATTTAAATTCATATCTGCAAAAATTAATTACTTACCAGAGTATTAACTTCTAGAGTTAATCTGGAGGACTTGCTAGTTATTAAAATCCCGGTTGCAATTCGTCCTTTTTTAGATATCCTTTTAGTTAGAGTAAGAATAATATATAATTAATCTTGCGTGATAGAGAGTGCTAATCGATGATGATGTAACCAGTCTTTAATCGTCCGGAAGGATGACTGTGTCAACAGCACTGAGATAGTAGTAGATCGATAGCGAATGATGATGACGGAGATTGAAGCGGATGAGTTTGGAATTAAGAACAAAACATGCCAAATGCATTTAAGTAGGTTATTTTATATCGGATGTCTACGTAAGTCTAGTTATAGGTAAAACGCAAATAGACGGAGTATTCAATCAACCTTTTCGGTTCCATGACGCGAAAAAGGCTTTAACATATATGTGTTAACGTAAAAATTAATTTTGGCGACTTTTAGCTTATTTATATTGATATTTGAACGTCTCTTTTAAACTAAAGGAAATTTGTCTTAAGAAAAAATACGATTTTAAGGTAAAAGTTACACCGAGTAGTTTCTCGAAGAGTGCAATGTATGATCGAAAGGGTTAAGGTAAAAAATAATAACTAGGAGAATAAAGCTTCATTTTCGAGCGATTAGTGATTAGCGATTAGCGATTAGCGATTAGCGATTAGCGATTAGCAATTGGTATTTAATAACGTAAGAATTTTCGCAACGGAAGACAAAGGGCGACGAATTGGGCGATTTTGGGATGCTGGATAAGCGTAGTGCACATTGAATTTATTCAAGGAAAAGCGAGAAGATAATTATTTTTGTAAAGGAACCGCGTCGTATTAGCAATAAGATATGACACTGGAAAATTGACGAACGAGTGCATGCGCTGCAGAAAAAGAAAGATGACTATTATTAAAATTATTTTTGTAGGTGTTGATAAGGTGAAGGCAAGAATTGACAGTGTCGTCTTTATCAAAATGGAAAATCAGGAAAATATTCTTTCAAATAACTGATTTTATCAAATGAGTAAAGAATGTTGAAAGAGGACGTTTTGCAAAGGAACAAAAAATTATTTTTATAATAGGTCAGTTTCAAGTGTATGCAATTATTTATTTAAAATTACTTATTTTAAACGAAGGGGGGAGAGAGAGAGAGAGAGAGAGAGAGAGAGAGAGAGAGAGAGAGAGAGAGAGAGAGAGAGAGAGAGAGAGAGAGAGAGAGAGAGAGAGAGAGAGAGAGAGAGAGAGAGAGAGAGAGAGAGAGAGAGAGAGATTGCCTTTTTACGTTATATTTTTTAAATTGTGGGATATATACTTATGGAATTTTCCGTTTTGATTCTGCATTGAAGTAATTAAGGACACAAAAGTATCTTTTAATTTAAAACAATATTGGAATTTTTATACAAATATACATATATAAAGTACAAAATATATGCATATATAACATTTGCAACTTTTGGAACCCGGAAATTTCAAAAATAACGAAAGGATGAGGTTTTTGAGATTCGATCAAGTCTTGACTCAACTTTATCAATTGTGAAAATTATCAGAATCATAACATCGCACTCTTTGTCGCTCGATTATTGCCAATTTGTGGTCTCACTTTTGCTGCAGCGATTCCCGACGATTTTTGTATCGCGCTCGTGTGACGTCTATCGACAAATTGTGTACATAATTGTAATGACGTGTGTGTAAGGCTTGATTACTCGTAAAATGATAAAAATAATGTCGTTACTGTGATTCGTTCGCTCGTCATTCATTTATTCGCGTTTTCTAGCGCGGAATCCCGACTTTTAGAATTTTGTTAATAAACGGTAATAATTACTTTTTTTTGTTTTTCGTTTTTGTTTTGTTGTATTGTTCTTAATATCTTAATAAGCATATCGATCTGCGCGCAATTTATGATAGTTCATAGGTTTTAAACGTGATTTACGCCAAAAATTAAAGATGCATATTGTGACTTTAACTATTTATATTATATATTATTATTATATTATATTATACATATATATACAATATATTAGAGATATGATATTCGTATAAAAGCAAATCTCTTATCATGCAACTCTATTCTCCAAATTTAACTGTATATTAACTATATCTGTTTAGTTTGCGATTTGCAGGAATAGAATTAAAAGAAAGCTACAACACCTCACGCCAGTGTGTCTTGCAATGTTAATTTCATGTTTATTTTCCCAAAATAAGCATTGTATAAATATGATTAATAAAACAATCTAACAACTTTTGAAATTATTGATAAAATATGTTCCGCTGAGTTCCGATTAAGGACATGATTAAAATCGGAAAATAGCGAAACGTATTTAAATTTGACATAAAATGTAATTAATATGTTATTATTAATATTATTTGAGTATGTGCGTTTAAAATTTTGTTGATTATAATTTTCAATAGAATTTAATCTGAATTATTTGATATTTTGATTTGCCAGGTTTACACAATTACGCGAGTTTTATCTTTGCACTTTTTTTTCTAGCGTATATTAGGGAGCGAATAAATTGCAACATGTATTTCTTGTGTAATTGATTACATCGGTGTTGACGCGATGTTTGACGGCACTACGGGTTTCTATTTTATTACTATTTCAGTTATTTGAGATTATTAAGCAACACACATCATTATCATAAATGCACCCGCAACTATTTAATGTACTGCCACAAAACTTACACTTATATTGAAAAATATAATTACGAAATTTCATGGTTACTGCATCTCGAGTCTCTATTTCATTCCTTCCGTTATTTCATTTCCATGCTAATGCTCACCTAAAACCATCAAGATAAATATTAACGATAATAATGAAATATTCGCAATTGTTATTTCCTATTTTATCTATTTATTTAAGATCAAAGACAATTGATTCAGTTTTATTCATCAGTCGTACACATAATCAAACATTGAAAATTTAAATCACTCGCGTTAACATGCTCGAGAATTAAAATTGAATTAAATTTACATAATTTAAGACGTTAAGTTATTTCGATTATTATAATCGATGCGCTAATCAAATTGAAGTACACGACTATATAACAGTTTCTTCTTGACACTGTAATATTTTATTATAACATTCTTTTATCTTCTTTATTAATTGTGACATTAATATTAAAGTATAAATTACATTATTATATTAACACGTTTGAAATTACGTTTGTATCAAAATGCAGTAATATACTAGTCAGATATAGTACTAAATACTATTAGCATCGACGTATAAATCGTATTCAAATATATATGCGATAACATCATTTTTATTCACGTTTTATTACGTTTAAATTTGCGGCAGTTTTATTGCGATTGTCGACAGTTGGATGTGTTTTCGTAAGCGCGAACAGCACGTTTTTTGTTTATTTTGAACTTGGACACGGCGGTAATCTTGTGGCTTCCCCCTCCCTCTGTCTCTCTCTCTCTCTCCCCTTTCTTTTCTGTCTCTATTCACGTCGCGGCGCAGTCGGGAGCGCGTGATCGCGCCGCGTTTTCTCGCTCGATTTTTGCGCCGAAAATCCATCCCGCGACTCGTTCGTTGTCTAATTCGTGTGTCTAACAATAAGTCGTGTCTCTGATTACGCGGAGTACTAATTTAACCCGATGTGATCGCGAATAGTTGTTTGATATCGTTCTTCGGTAATACGCATCGCGTTCTATCTGCTGTCTCCTGATCGAAATATTTCACCTCTCAATTCCCTCGTTCTTGCATTACGGACATTCGCACCCTTAACTGTTGATTAATTATAAATTATTAGCATCGGATCTCTAGAGTGATCAACGTGCAATACATCATCGTAAATATATTTAACGAGCGATCATCGCGATTGAGATTTTTCGGAATATCGGGTTAATGGAGTTTTCGCGTAGCGGCGTGAAGTTGGCGCGATTCGAATCTTTCAACTCCAATGCAATCGCGAATCGCGACGCGCATTCATTCGTGTCCGTTTCGCCGTCGCGTTTCGACGCGCGTTCGTCGTTTTACGCGTTAGCTTCTTTCTTTCATCCGTAATAAAGCTGCGGACGTAACAGATGCAATGATCGCCAGGAGTGCCGTGCGAGTTCAATCCGAAATCGATCGTCGGGTTGATTATTCGAGTAGAGAAATGTACGTAATTGCAAGTTTTCGGTCGGCTTGCACGCGGGTGCGTGAAAAAGTGGTCGGTGCAATGGCGGAATCCAGTGACGGGAAGATTATGGCAACGTAGACAGGTATTGAATCCATTTATCTCATATGTATTACATGACAGAATAAATATATCTTTGTTAAATTTCCGACATAGAGAATATTAGAAAAGTTCTCAGCATTCAATCGGATCAAACGGGAGATGACAATTTCACAAGTTTTCGGGTATATTTAATTATTATTAATATTTATCTAACGCGTGTTGTACGTATTGGAGCGCGAACGCGAAAGATGCGAGAAAAGATAGATCTGTTTGGTGTGATTCGGATGTTGCGCGTCGTCGCGGAGCATCGCGGCAGTCGCGGCACCCGCCGTCAGCTGTAACGAATTCGCGGCGAGGGGCGAGCGGCGAGGGTAGCGGGCCGCGGGCGCGGGCGCGGGCGCGGGCGCGGGATGTTCCCCCTTCCCTTTGCTC
Organism: Temnothorax nylanderi; assembly: GCF_030848795.1. Lineage (NCBI taxonomy): Eukaryota > Metazoa > Arthropoda > Insecta > Hymenoptera > Formicidae > Temnothorax > Temnothorax nylanderi. Next base: position 869,771 of record NW_027249122.1, read on the forward strand.
CGGCCGCGACGAGCTCGCCCCCACCTGCCACCGCGCACCGCGCACCGCGCACCTCACACCTCGATACGGTTCAACGTTCCACGGCGCGTGGCGCAGTCGGCGCTCGCCGATCGTCCACGCTCGTCGTTGTCAGTTCGAATGTCGTGGCGCGTGATTCCGTCCCGATTATGTTAACGCTTACATATCGAGAGTGAGAATCGTCTCTCTCTCCCCCTCTCTCCCTCTCTCTCGTCTTCTCTTTTGTGACGCATATCGGTGAAAAAGTGTGCTTTTTTGGTGATCGCAGAAGCTGCGGAGGGATACATATCAACGAGACAAGATTCGCGTGGGACACGCATCGGGCACGAAGCCGCGCTTGGATCACGTGAGTTTGACTGAAAATTTGTTTTGTGGTGACGGTAAACGGCTTTCAATGTATTACACACGCGTGTTATAGACGGAGACTGCGAGTTTTGAAACGTTTAGCCGTTATTATAGTTATCATATCACGTGAAATATCGCAAGCCGCGGAATGGTAGCCCGTGGTAGCCGATTACAAGTCACGTGATCGTTGCTTCGAAATCCGCTAGTCATTCAAATTTAAGGCGCGAATAAAACGCTATTTTATTTAGTAGTATATATAATTATTGTGCGTGTTATTTGTTTTACTACATTTTTATGTACGACAAATGCGCCTATTATTAATTTATATTAATTCAATTATTCGTTTATATTAATGAACTTTTATAATCATATTATTAATGATTAAAACAAATATTTGATTAAAATAAAAGTACATTATTGATCGGTAATTAATTAATTTATTTCATATTAAAGAAAAAATTAAAATTTTCTGAAACTTTTAAGTTTTATCGCTGACGCTTCCAGCATTTTATGATAAAATGTACTATACCTTAAAATCGACCGTGTTGTAAAAACATTATTTTTTCATTGTATATATTGTTTATGCTCATTTCAATATTATATCGAATACCGTCGCTCGACTAAGAAACTACTCTAGCTAACGTGTAATATACCGCGCGCGAAAATGGCAATTTTTCGTGTTCAAATATTAACTCGGCGCGTTATATATGCGCGTATCGCGCCACGTAATTTATATTTACCGAGTTTACGAAAAACTCACCCTCACGGATTGGACGAAGGCGCGAGGTAACATAATAATCATAACCGAGAATATCATGCGAGCGCGAGGGCGCTAAATTGAATGTCGTATTATCCCTTTTTTCGTATGCAATTTATGCGAGGAGAAAATGGCAAATATTGATATGTCATTCGTTTCACTAATCCCACTTATTGTTAGGAGAATCGTAATTCTTTTTAAGATAAAAAAATTGAGAAAGAAGATTTACATATTTTATAATTCCTCTGAATAATAGATTTTTTTTATTTAATTATTAAAATAATTTGCATAAGCAGCATTTTCAGAAAATACCAAAACTGTTTATATTTGCAAATGAATTTTGTAATATGGAAATATTTTATATCGACATAATTGTCATAAAACTACGGCAAAAAAAAAACGTAATACAAAGTTTGTGCGTAAAGTTCGCGTTCGCGTGTGACGTGACAGTTGCTACATTTTCGCGGAGTGTCATGTAGGAAAGACGCAAACCGTGGATATAATTATTGCAATTTGGCCCCGCGTGGATGAGGAATTTCGTAGTATCGAAATTATTCGCCGTATCGGAACACCTGCCGCGATTATTATCGGAGCGTAACGGTATTTCTGCACGATGCATGTGCGTTGTCGCCGTCACCGCTAGACTTCGCGCTCAAACGCGCCGCTAATGATTGTTCCGCGAACGTTGCGTCACGAGGACGTTTCCCGAGGTCTTTCGAAATACTATACACTCATGTTTATATCAATTTACGCCGCTCGCGGATTTAATGCTCCGTTGTTGCAATCGCGACAGTGAGTTCTGCTTTTTATGCAAATCATAGAATGAGGTCATGTAACAAATTTTTATGTAACTAAGGCTATATATCATTTGGACGTTTTAATATTCTAAATGTTTCTATAAAGATATCGTATCGAAACGAACGTTTAAAATTTATTGAAATTGTCCTCGGGAATTTGTTATAAAAATTGATTATTTGATTTTATTATCATTGTTATTTGCTGAATTATGTATGTTGCTCTTTACTCCTATTTTATTCAAGCAAATCTTTATATTTATCCTTGGATTCTATCTTGGAGAAATCCGTAAAAATGTTGGGTAAGGTATAGAATTGTGAAAGTACGAATTATTTGTATGGACGAAAAGCTACAGGCAATTCATTTTCTTTATTACTGGAAAGTAAAGACATTTTTGCGTATCATCTCGTCGCGGTATAATTAACCAACTGAGAGAGCCGATGAGATTGCCAAATTTGGCGATTCCTGACTGATGCGCTTTTGGTACTGTACGGTTGCATAATGCATTTGCATAAACGCGCATACCTGATTTTGAGTGAGCTGAACATATTGCGCGCGTTTAATTTGTCGTAAACAGATTCTTTCTTTTGCAACTAGTTTATTTTGAAAGAATTTTGCGTTCCGCAAATTCCAATAAAGCGTACCGGGAATTTGCTGCGTAATTTTATACACGTTTTATCTTGAAAATAAAATTAGCATCGAAATGCGTTTTCCAGATTTGCTCACAGCAAAAATAATACACGCCTACTTAAATAATATAAAAAAAGCTTTCGTGTGCTTTTGTTTTTAAATTACATAGTTACATAAAGATTATGCGATATCACATATAATCACGTTTGCAAAGAAAGAGAGATAAATATAGAGAGATAGAGTGAACGTTTCCGATATTCGCAGAAATTATACGAAAGTCAAGTCTCGCGTGGTAATCAATCTACATCCAGTCTTTATCCGACTCGGAAAAAAAGAAAACATTTCAAAAACAGACTTCGGCGGTAGCAGGCGGACGCGTGTCGTCCATCGACGCAAAAGGGTTACGGATATACAGGGCGCGTTTATTTTTGCACGTTGATCGTCAGCGTAAACACGAGACCGTCTGTTACGGCGCTTCTCCTATCCGGTTCGAAAAACGATATATGGCAGTTGTCCGTACTCGTTGATCCACCTTGCAAATAGGGACTTTCGATATTTGGATCGATTTCCACTATAAGTCGATGGAACATTTAATATCATTCTCATAAATCGGGAAAGAATCACAATACAAAAATTGATTTTTTTTAATTTCCAGATGTAAATATTATTTTTACTATAATTAAAAAAGTGACGAATTAGAAAAATTATTAATTTTTGAAATTACTCACTTAATTTTTATAAATTAGCACATTGTTCTTAAACAGAAATAATTAAATTACATTGTTTTTTTGCTTCAAATTAAAGAATTGCAATTAATAAATAGTTACTCCAGATTATAACAAATCATCAGAACATATTATATTTTGAATTGATTCTCTTGGAATAGGTTACGATATACGTTTGATTTTTTCATCAAAATCTGTTTTTAATTTCTTTATGCCTTTTCCAGTCAGTGTTTTTCCAGTCAGTTTTTTTTACGCCGTCGATTAAGAATCGTTAGGTCAATCGGTGCGTTATTAATTATCCCGCATGTTTGATCGGAGAAAAGAATGATTTCATCCTTCGCAGATCATTAATCTTACCCACGTTTTGTTGGACGAAACACTCGGCGATCGTGATAATTAAAAGAAAACATGGCACGTGCTTGACAGAGATTACACGAACTTAATTATTTAACTAGTATCAAATTACAAAGAAACGCAAACTTGAGTTGGGTTTAAAGCATTAGAAGTTTCAAATTTATCCTATTTCAGATTTTAAATATTAAAATAAAAAAGCGCAAAATTAAATAATACTTATTTAATACTAAATGCAATTGTTATACATTTTGAAATATAAATTACATTTCTAATCTAATCATAAATTATTAAATGTACATTTTTATAACTTTTCCTAAATGTCTATAACTTAAAATCATATTTAAAGAATTAAGTATGATATTATTCAAAATCATATTTGAAGATACGATATTATCTTCTACAAGAAACAAGATTTTGGACAAGTTTTTTTAATTAATTTTTGCAATATGTTTACTATATCTTGATAAGTTTTTTCTTTTGAAACGATCGTGATATTAGCCCTGAAAAAAATCAGAATTTATTGGCGACGTTCAACGGACCATCCGTTGAATATATAGAGGCATATTAATCGCTGTGCTGCACAAACATTTTTTCTCCTCTCTCTTTACGGATTAAAACAATATTGCCGGCAATGTTTCTTCGTCGCTCGTTTACGGCCGCGAACGTTTTTATATACTACGTTCCTATTAACTTACTTGTATGACTCGCCGCTAATTTTTAGAGATCGGATCTTTTCCCTGCTCGTTTAAATTGCGATAAAAGCGCGGAATTGTAATTTGTGACAAAATTATCGTGAGTTTTATTATGGTTTTAACAGTATACATTACTGTGACACATCGGTGGTACTTTTATTTTTCGGATAATGTTTTTATCTTAAAATAAATTTTTTTAAATATAGCTTTACAATAAAATCCTGAAAGAACTTTGTATTAAAAAAAGTAACCTACGTATAATAAGCAGTTAAGTTGTCGGAAAAATCGCTTGTTTTTTCACGTTAAATCGGGTTACAATTTCTTAGTTGCTTCAAAAGAGGAAGACAATCTTCTAGCTTGAACATTTAACGCATTGGCGTTAATTTGTTGGATTCCCGTTGGAGTGTTGTGTTTAGGCAGACCATGGCGTGCTTGGCGCACATATTTAACGGCTACGCATTAAACACACTGTCGCTGATGAATGTCCCGACATTCGTCTGTGGCATAATTACTAGGATACGACCCCCCTCTAGAATCCTTCCTCACCCTTCTGGCGTTCCTACGCAAGCCCGGGTTGATATATTTCTTCGAAAACAGAAAACTTTTTATGCAATTATATTTTTATTAATAACATTTTTTTCCGTTTAATCTATTATAAATTAGAATAAAATTATATCTCGCGATATTTTTGATAATAAAAGATGGATTACGAAATCTTAAAAAAATATACATTCGCCAAAAGAGATTATTCCTAGACAATCTATATAGCAAAACAAGCTCACGGCAATAAATGTTTAGTAGCCGCAGGAATAAAGATCATTGATATATGTCATCTACATGTAGCGCCGGTGGCGCACGTCTCCAGGAATGTGTTGAGCATCCCCGGGCGTTATATGAAACTAACGGGACTCACGCGGCACGAGTTGTGAGCCCAGCCAAAGGTTACGACATCTTATCCCGATCGCGATCGTACCCCGTAGTCATGTTACTGTGTGTCTCATGCCTGCTCTGTACATTTCTCTCGGTCATATTTTTAATACCCAAAGGAAAAGTTTAACCCTAAACGCGGCTGTATCGTTTATAGATCATCGTTTAAGCAGCAGAGAGATTCTTAGAGCATCAGAGATAGAGAGCAACGTGACTGCAATATCGCGCAACGTCGCCCGAACAGATAGTAACGTGCTGACCGATGCTACCCAATGCAGAATTATTTATATTTCTAATATGAAAATTTAATGCATTAATATATCAAGAGCTAAAAGATATCATCACAAAAAGGATAGCATCTAAAAATTTTTTCTTTGCCACAATAAATAGGATATAATAAATAATATATTAAAAATAATATATTGTCATTATAGTAGGATTTCACCGACGCGGCGACGTGGCAAAGGATTGAAATATAAGTTTCGTAAAAGATCATAAATCCGAATTAACAAAGCGTATGATTTCTCTTAAATGACGTGACGACTGGAAACGAGTTTCTATCGAAATCAATACTTCTTTTCGGTCGTGACATTCATCTTGATTGACAGCTCCATTATGACCAGCAGCGGCAGCAGCTCGTGTTACTCCAATGTCGTTAATATCCTGTGTCTCTGGTCTTTCGAGTATACCCTTAAATTATTGTCACTTTTATCAAAGCTCTTCTCAAGCGAATTCTCGTAAATCAGCTTCTCGCTTTTTGTGGCGTGTTAAGATGGTATGATAACAGTCTTATATAGCTATATACATGTATTGACATCGGTATATGTATACATACACATATGTCGGAGAAAACGTTTCGCAATTTTTTTGATAAACTTTCTTAAACATCAAGTTTTCTAACTTTTTCTAAAGAAACATTTATATTAAATTTATAAAAGAATCCGTCATTAAAATAAGAAAGTCGGTATTAAATTAAAATTAAAATTAAAACTAAAACAAGAGTTAAAAAATTAAGATATATAAGTAAATGTTGTAATGTTTATAATAATTTATACATTTAAATTTAATATGCATTTGCATAGCTTTAGTATTGAATATGATAAAAGAGTTGTTTGAAGGGGATCAAATGCGTAAAAAGATGTTGTTAGTGATAAAATCTCGACGCTCGTAAAATACCATGTCGAAAAGCACTCAAAACATCGCATAAGCCGGTCTTTACTCTATCGAGGAATTGACGACAACGGTGTATCTAATGATACGCATAAACAATAGTGACAATGCTTTCCTTCTCTCATGTGCTAGAGATACACGAGCGCGCCACTGGCACTTTATGGACCTCGTAAAACGATAAAGACATCTATATACGATGCACAGTAGGTAGTATCATACAAATAGTCCTGGCTCACGAGTCTCTTAACGCGCGTGAGGCCCAAAGACCAAAAGATCAGACTCCGTTCTCGCGGTAAAAGTTATCCATTTCCTTGATGTAAAAAATACAGCTTTACTTTTATAAATTTCATATTTTTTAAGTAAAATACAGAAAGTTTTAATTACATTATTATTATTATTATTATTATTTCAATTTATATTATTATTTATGTATTATTAATCTGTATAATTTTATTAATTTTGCATATAATACTCTACTTAAAATATTATTGGAAAGACATAACGGTCGGTTAAAATATAATATTGTAGAATATTATTCAATCTCAAATTGTAAAGAGAAAATTTCTTATAAAAATCATTATAAAAATAAAACATAAAATTATATATTTCTGTATTATTCCTGTATTATTATTGGAATACAGAATATTTATTGTAAAACTCACATATTGTTCCGTTCACCTGAAGAAAGAGGTCACTATAGAGGGGGTCGAAAATACGTTGGAATAAACTTGACACGGGGGAACATGTGAGGGGGGTCAATAGCAGACTTGGCTTTTAAGTCATCGTGGGATGAGTCGACTCCTTTACTGGTGGTCCCCGCTATCACGCGGCCAAGTTATTAACGACCGGGGTCCTCAAGTAAAGAACCGCCCTTGGCGGCCCTTTACGGTCCGTCGTAGCTATTAACCGTTTATTTATTTGAAAAGTTTTATACGCGTGTTACACCCGTGCATCACGTAAACAGCCACTGTAATTCAAATTAGATTTCAAGGATGTAAAAGAAAAACTCAATGAAAATTACTTAATACAGAATATTAAAAATGGTCGGAAATTAGTATAGAATATATATAGAAGTTATTAGTAAGGGAAAAAGTTTTTAAATAAATATAAAATTCAGACAAATAAAACTTTATATAATATATCATCAGAATTGAATAAATTAGCTATATATTTTACAATTATTCGTATATCGTACAAATCTCGTACTTCCTACGAGATTAACATTCATAACAGAGTAATGTCAAAATTGTCAATTAAGTGCATTATTATTGCAACACCAAAGTCACATTATTATTTGAGGACTGTCATGCAATTTGCTCTCGATGGGTTTATTCTCAGGGGATAACAAGAGGCGGGGACGAAAGGCTGTTTACGAAGCTGCATTGCGTGTCTCGCGGTATAATCGCGAATTGCTCGAACTACAAAGAGACTAGGCGAGATAGAGATAGCTTCTAATTTACTCACTTTGGACACATTTAACAGGTATCTTGGGACGAACACAAAAACTTTTACCTGCGATGACGCACAGTTTAATGTATCGCCCCGATATCTTGATCAGCAAACCACCTTGGTCCTCTCCCCCCCTCTCTCTCTCTCTCTCTCTCTCTCTCTCTTTTTCCTATATTAATGAATATTTTTTATTGCAAACAAAATTGGATAACTTTATGATTTGTCTGGATAATATTAAAATAATGTTCTAATGAAATTTTGGCATATAATTAAATTAAAAGGTATCTATTTAATCAAATGTAAAAATATTTCTAACCATTCTTCTTACACCAGAAGTATCATTAATCCTTGAAGAATTCACAGAATTCGCTTGATTGCAATTAGGCCTTCCTTTCTCTTCATTAGAACGATCGAGTTATTTAAGTGCGTGTTGTGTGCAAGATCGAAATCGAGATCGACTAAAGCAGATCGGGGTGAAAGGATAGATCCGGTAGAATTCATTAGAGAGCCCTGTTTCGCAAACATCGGAGGACATTGGAGGGGTGGAGGCTAAAGGGTGTCAAATCAAATTTCCCCGCGGGAGGCAGACGGACATCCGGCGCGTGCGGATCAATCCTCTCTTTCTCGCCTTCTCGTTTTTTCCTCTTTATTTTTACGCCGCTGTCTCGATACACTGATTCTACCATCCTTTCGAAGGTCACCGATGGTTAAATAAACTCCGAGATTCTGCGAGCGGATCTTTCTGCGAGTAGGAAAAGGAAGCAGGACGAGATTGGCTGCTGGGGTGCCTCCTCTTATAGGGCCCTACGTAGATAAATGGTCTGTTACGCTGAACTTCTCTGATAGAGATATTAATCTTTCTCAGAGCGCTCCCTGCCCTCCTCCTTGCCACCCCCTTCTCTTTCTGCTATTTTCGCGTCCTGCGGCGATGTCCTTCTCTTTTGGAGGGTTTTGTCTTCTGCTCTTTTCTATACATTGATCTCTTTTTCTCTTTATTTGTCTATTTTCTCGGTTTAATGTTATAACATGAAAATAAAAGACGTGTTTAACATATAAAATGCATGATTTAATAAATAATCTCTATTTAATAAATAATTTTTAAAAATATATAATATAACAGAAAATTATTAATATTTTGTATAAAATTATTGCAAATTTTAAATTATTGCAAAATTGTTTTTGATAGTATAAAAATATTTATATCAACTAAATTGTATGAATAGATACGCAGGTAATGAAATATTATATATCTTATTTAGACATTTTTCTCTTTTTTCTTCAGCTTCTTTTTTTGGCTTTCTCATTAATATTTCTGTTGATTAATATTAATATTTCTTTTATTATTTGAATAATTTATTCTGGTAATGTTTGCTAAGATATTAAATTAATCTTTGTCTATAATGTCATATTTATTATTAATGAATTTATTATTAATAAATTTCCAATACTTATACTTAAGGTTTCTGAGGTTTTATACCGTACTTATGTATTCATCCTATTGTATTTATTTTAAGATATTATAAACTTTTTTCTCTTCTCTTTCTTTCCTTCTTTTTCGTTCGTATCATGAAAAATGGAATATCATATGCCCACGTCAGAGGGGCAGAAAGTAACGCAAGGGCTCACAGCTTTGGTGAAAGTCAACTTTCTACGCGCGAACTTTCGGCTTTTCCACTCCGACGTGGAAATAACTCTTGGCCCTTCGATGCACTGCGCAGTTTTCTTTTTTCCATATATTACATGCCGGTTATCCTCGCAGCAAACGTATCTTAGCGGATTACGTAAAGAGAGAGAGAGAGAGAGAGAGAGAAAGAAGAGGAGAAGAGAGGCACACGAGAATACTCTTCTGATTTTAAGCCGATGTACGCTAGTAAACAAGGTTTTCGCCGTTTTGTGATTTGTGCCTCTTTTTGGATAGTTTTTTTTAATTTACACACACACACACACGCGCGCGCGAAAGGGAGGCATACGACATCAGGTGAAAGAGAGAACAGATATCAATTAAAACTCTATATACATAAAATTGATTAATGTATAAGTTTATTTAACAAAAAATAAAATTTAATTTACGTGAGAAATGCTTGGTTTAACATATAATATTTATGTACTTTATATATATGCGCAAATTAACTTTTATTGTTTGTTAAATCAGTGCGTGTATAAATTATATACTTATTTATTTATTTTAAGCTTTAATGAATATTGTCTCTTTCTCTCTTTTTCTTCTTTCAGAATTTTTCAGACAAGTTTAATGTCATACCGTTATAATGAGTTTTTGCGCGAAGAGTTCTCACGAAGACACTGGGACAATTTTGTTTGTGTCACTATTAACAGATCAAAGGGCAAATTGAATTTTTGCTCTTTTTGTTCTCTTTTCTTCGTTTTATTCACCAAAATTCATTGAAACCAACTTGATTTTTCCGTAAAATAAAAAATCATAGAATTCATGAAAAAAAATTTAAAAATATATATATAACTGTAAAATTGTTTTAGTTAACTTAATAATTATTTATCATTTTATATATAATGGAAATTATTTGTTAATTTTTGTTAAAAAATTAAATATGAAAGATCTTCAAAGGTAATATGCCAAGTATACATAAAAATTATCTGAAAGAATATTATATAGTTTTTAAGAGTAAATAACCTTTTTCTTATAAGAAAAATTATTTACAATTTTTAAATATATATTATAACAATAAAAAATAAAAAATTTGTTCAAGTCTTAAAAAATTTATTGCATCTATCTTTAAAAAGAATGTATCAATACTTCGATATTCTTGCTAATAGGGACGTTAACATACCTAAAACACTTGTCAGAAGCAAAATGTCGATATCGTTTAAGAATTGTAAGCGCGTCTAACTCGAATGCAAACGCGACACACGCCTCGATATTCACGTATACGAACGAACGAGAGGGAACAATATAGAGTTCTATGGGGTAGAAATGTACAGTATGCCACGGTGCGTGGTATCGCAGCCGAGGTGGGGACAGATCGATAGCATAAGGGGCCTTTCAGACCTTATGGTGCCTCCTCCTCCTCCTCCTCCTTCTCCTCCTCTTCTTCTTTCTCCTCCTCTTCTCTTTTTCCTCTTCCTTCTTCTCTTTTCTCTCCCTGTATTTCTCTTTGCCTTGTTTCGGTCCGCGAAATTAACGCGCGTCGCACGCTTTGTACGAGGGATGAAGAGCCTCCTTAAATGAGAAAGGAAGAGGAGGATAAGGGGCAGTGGACGTTTTATCCCTCCTTTCTCCTTTTATTAACGAGTCATAGCTCGCGGTCGATTTCACGGAATTCTGTCTCTTCGCGTTTCTCCGCTTCCATCGCGGTTTTCTTTCAGTCAAAACTGCTTGGGGCCGTTTGAATGAAAGGGTTGAGGTTGAGAAACCGCAAATTGTGTAGGGAACATGTGGCGTTGTTGTTTACGTGTGTGAAAATCGATATTAAATGCAGCAGGCCGATGAAAGAGAGAGAGAGAGAGAGAGATAGAGAAGGTATACCGGTTTTTTCTTTCTCGATGCGCGGGGCACTTCACTTTGCACGTGCGATCACATGTTCAAGGTGTCGACCGAGGGACGCCGTTCAACCCTTTATTACAGAATGCTTTATTACGGAAAACAGCAATGTTGATGAAAGAATGAATTAATGTAAAGCTTACTAAATTAAAATTTGCGATAATATATAGGTATGTATACATGTATACATATACACTTATGAAAATTGCTGCAAAATTTGTTGAAATAATTATTAAAGAAGTTTTTTAATAATAGTTACGCAGTATATAATTATGCATTTTTTATATATTGCATATTTTTATAATATAACTTAAGATTTAGTGATGTTGCTCTTTCAACTATTACAGTTACCTCATGCATTCAAAAATGTTGTATATAATTACATAAATTATAACTAATAATAAACTATGAAAGAAAAGGAATTGTAAAAATTTATATTCCGCAAAAAACAATGTTTTACACAATTGCATCAATTCCTTCGATTTTACGGAAACGAAGTTGGGGGAGTCGGTCGGATATAGTGATTAAAGCGATACTTCCGGTGGTCGTTATCGAGCTACGAAGATAACATCGCGGCTTTCGATCACTGTCAGAGGGCGAGCGAGCGTGTATCAGAGGAGCAATATTCGTACCGATGCATCGTTGGGGTACGACAAACCCCACTTCCGAGACTTCGTAACGACACACACACACACACACACACACACACACACACACACACACACACACACACTCTCTCTCTCTCTCTCTCTCTTCTTCTCTCTCTCTTCTCTCTCTCTCTTTCTCTCTCTCTCTCCTCTAGCTAATGTCGCTAATTAGATGCACGACTACATCAGCCAGCGATAGACGAAGAATAATTAGCCGGAGCCGGAGCAGGAGAGAAGGAGATTCTGTCTGTCTGAGGTGAGATAAGACGTTGGGGTGATAAGGAACTTTTAGGGAATTGAACGGGAGATTTTGGTGAAGCATGGTTCGTACTAAAGAGAAAAATACATATAGCAGATTTTAGGGATAAACGTATAAAAGAAGAATATTCTTCCTTTAGATGTGTTTATTTTCGCTGATGCGAAAAATCTGAGCTATGAAATTGTTATTAATGTAATTTTCATAATTTATACTAGATATTTTATACTATATGATGACTCATGAGAATAAATATGCTGTAAAAAAGACAATCCAATATTTTCATAATTCTTAAATATGATCTATATATATAGTATATACATACGTGTGTACGCACCACATTAAATAACTATATAATAACTATTTTATATTATATCTTGTATAATAAATATAATAATAGTGTCGCGCTATTTTTATATGTAATTATTTCGAATTAAATTAAAAGGATAAAATTGGATGAAATAAAATTATGTATAATTAAAGGATCGTCTTGTTTAAAAAAAAAAAAATATATATATATATAAAATAAATAAATGCAATCAGAATAAGAGTATAATTATTACTCGTGGAATGTAGAACGTTTGAGACTCTCTTCGATTAATCGAACGTAGAGGATGGGAATGGAGGGCCAAGGTCTGACGGAGAGAGTAATGTAAGGTCGTTAGTTTCCGGTCGAACGTGCTCGTAGCACAATGGAGTGAGTCTGAATTGGTCACGATGTACGGGGGTGTCCTGTCCGTGCTGTCTAATGAGCCTCGACGTCGTCGCACTCCCATGATACTTGGCACTCTCGTATTTTAATACACTTCTCGCCGCTTCTAGCGAATCGCTGCCATATTATATCGCCATAAATGGATTAATAGCATGCCGGACGATTAGTTGCAGTATCTGTTTTATGGTCTTCCATGGACTTTGAGATCCAGTATTCGTGAACTTTAATATTGGACGAAGTCGCTTTTTTGAAACAGACATCGAGACGATTAATTTTTAAAATAATTTCTGTACGATTAACTTCCTTCGTGATGCACTGTTTAACTTTTAGCTTATTCGAAAATTTTAAATAATATAATTCAGGATTTCTGGTAAATTAATAAATGTTTATTTTATTTTAAAAAATAAAATAAATGCCTAATAAAATTGTGTATATCTGTCCCTAATATAAAACCTATATTATATCCATAATAGAGTCATTTATTTGTAAAATAAAATATTTTATTAAAGTAAAAATAAATTTTTATAAAAATTAAGAGCTTTTTTCTCAGTATAAAATCTTAATTACGAAATATCTAACTTACTTAAGAAGTAAATAGCAATAGAATATTCTTATTGGATTGATTAGGAATTTGCGAATTTCGACGTCTACATTGGAATTCGAAAATCACGGAATGTTATCGTCGACGTTGCTATCGATCGCATTAATGGCGAGCGGACGCGAGAACAATTGTAATCGTGGATGATCCGCGACTACGCGTGAGTACCGTGTGTCCATTTGTCGCGCATTAATGGTGTTTATGCTCGTAGCCAACGGGGACAGTCCGCGTGCATCGTTAATCACGATAAATTTACTGTGATTAATTATGCTTTTCGCCCGATTAGCTCTCTCTCTCCTCTCGTCTCCCATCGATTCTTCTGTCTCACTCTTATCTACCTCTTTCTCTGACTGTGCCATGATAATATTAATAATTTATTCATGGAAACAAGCAAAGAACAAGTTTGAATTGAAATTAAAATTAAAATTTTAATAGAATTTGCATAATTAATTATTTTTCGATTTTTGAGAACAATAATACAAGTTCATATACTGATTTTTTGCTTAAGTTTTCTTAATTTCTCCGAATTATATATGTTATAAATATAGTACTTAATTTATATTAAACAAAAAGATTTCTTGACGATGAAAAGATGAAATTTTCGCTCAATGGCTGACGAAGAAAATAGCCCTTGCGAGCGATGGTTTGAACGGTTTTCTCGGAAAAACGTCGGCGAGAAACGGGGTGGAACTGAAAAGAGAGATTGAGGGATAGAGGGAACTGGAGAGAGGTCGTCCTCCCTTCGACCGGATATGTCATTTGGTACCTGGGTCACGTACCTCTTCGTATCGACAGGCCAACCAGCAGCCAACCAGGAGGTCTCCACTCCGTTGCTTCTCGTCACTGTGCGCGATTCTCAGTCCAAGATCTCAGCATCGTGAAACAATCGCGGACACTTCTCTAAAAACTATTCATATCGACCGAAAGTACAACGTGTCTCGAAATAAATAGCCGGAAATAGCATAGACAAAAGATAACATTTATTTTATTTCATAGAAAATAGCATTGTTCGACAAATTTATCTTAGCACTATTTTCAATCTTGGTTAAATACTTACTTTTTCGAATTAAGTTTGATTATAGATTAAAAATGCACTTATAAGGAACTGATATTTTCTAAATGTTTATAAAATAAATCAAAGCAGGATTAATTAAATAATTTAATATTATTTCAATATTATTTGTTACAGGATATCAAGTGTCTCGCAGTGATGGTACAGCGATGAGCTTGCAGGCCCAGGCACCAGCCCAACGCCCTGCGAGGTACTCCCCTCAGGAGACCGTCAAGGTAAGTCTGTACCAAACATTTTGTACTAATATTTAAGATTTTAGGTAAAATAAATGTTGAGTTCTTGTCATATTTTACAACACGTAATATTTCAATAGTTTATAAAGATTAAAATATATGTTTTGAGATTTCTTAATATCCAAATGTATGTTGCCTCGTTTTATGATTTCTACAATAAAAACGGTTCTATTCCACTTAAGACATTTTAAAAAGATTTTTCTGAAAAATGTAAAAAGTTGTAGTAAAATTTACAAAGGTGTTTCTTTTTTCTTTTATAAAATTTGATGTTATTCAGTGACAAGTAACATTTATTTTGCCTTTTTCCGCTATACATTTTCTTCTTCCGAATGATAATTAACAACGAAATTCGCTCTCACGATGATAACGTGTGGACCACATTACACCCCGTTTGCAACCCGTGTCGAGATTAACCCCTCTCACGGCTGACTGTACACAGCTTGTACCACTCGACATTTGTGCCGTAAAGGCAACAAGAAGAGCAACATGAAAAATAGAAAGTATCTTCAGACGCGAGACGCTTCTAAAATAATATGTATTTGAGGTCAAAATAAGAAATATAAATGACAGTATTGTCAGTATTTATTAAATAATAAAGTGAAGTTTACGTAATAATAATTAGAAACTCTGAAACTATAAAATTAAAAGATTTGCTAACTACAAAACTTTCTATATTGAAGAATAGAAAAAAACGAATTACCAACAAAAAAGTAAGAAGATATTAATTTTATATTTTATATAAGCATTAATTGCGTAGTTATACATAACTAATACTTTAGGAAGTGAATTAATTATTACATGAACTCATTATAAATGTGTATCAATTTTTGAAGAGAGACAGTGAAAAAGACGCGACTCGCATAATTTTCTACGCGGACGCTGCTACTTCTAATGATGATCATAATTAATATTCTGCTCCATACAGCGATGACCTTGTCGCGCGAACCCTATGCGTAGTCAGATAATTTTCCACGCGGATGCTCTCTGGTCGTTGCCTTCTTTTCAGCCTCTCTCTGACGTCGCTGACGTCATCCTGGTGAAGGACTTTATGAAATAAACGGGGTAGGTATAGGTGACAAAAGCTCTCCTAGCTCATCGAGATGCTGAGGGCTCTTGGTAAAATTTGATTTTACAGAATTATAATGAATCCGTAAAAGAAATTTGTCATATTTTTATGAAAATTGAGTTATTGTTATCATATTTATGTACACATATTGGAAATTAGAAAAGTGTTAATAACAAAGAAATGCCTTTTTAAATCTTCATTTTTAATGAATTAAGAGGAAGAATAATAGAGGTTACTTATCTTATTATACTTTAGTGCGAATTGTATTTATATAAAATAGTTTTTATTTATAGATATTCTTATTTTTAAAAATAATAAAAGAAATTAGTTAATTAATTCTTATAATTTTTTATTATTATGATAGGATTTATAACAGACGCCTTGATAATTATGAGGTTATGGTTATTGTGGTTATCATTGTCGGTTGTTTCAACCTTCTACATTTTCCAACCCCTTTTGGCTTGATTTATTAAAAAGAAAAATTCAGAGGGTCGAAAATTCAGCAAGGTCGTGCGTGGGAGATTCGCAAGAAATGCACGGAGGTGTTTGGTAAGATTCTGCAAGCGTAAGCCAATTTAGCGCGTGCTAACCCTCCATCTCCTGTTTCTTCGGTCTCTCCTTATAAAGTCCAGTTTACACATTCAGTTTCAAAGATTATCCCATAATTCATCATCATCATCATCATCAGACGTTTCTTTCGCTGAAATTTTATGAAGAAACATTTAATATATATAAATGTGTTTTAAAAATGCTTTCCCTGAGTTTTGGAAGATCAGAATAAGATATTAACTTTTATATTATATCTTAATTAGAAATCTGTTTACAGTTTACATAAACGATATAAAATTTGAATTGCTTTGTAAAAGCTACTTTTTCTTTTGCATATTTTATTTGAGATGATAGAAATTAAACGTATGAGATGAGCTTAGGTTTGTGCGTATCGTCGCGTATCGTCGTAGCGCGCGTCAAGCTGGGTGTTATATCTTTAATTATCCTCGCAGTCGGGGGACGGAGGAGGACTCGAGGGATGCTACCCAGAGGGTTGCAAAATGGTATCATCTCATCCTCATGATAGGGGCGTGGCTTCTCCTGGTCACCGGAAATCTTGTCTTCCTTCCGCATTTTACCGAATATATCCGTTCGAAGATGTAATATTTAAATGATATCATAAACATAAATATATGATGAATAAAATTTTTTATTGCATATAAGTGACATTTTTGTAACGTTCTTACTTAAAATTATACTTTTTTTTATAGTATTAAACTTCTTTTTCAAGGAAAAATTTTAAATGATATATAATAGCGTTCGCATAACGTGGAATGAGAAACAAACATTTTAGATACAGACAGATACACATTTTATATTTAAAAACGTAAATTACGTATGCGAAAATTAGATGATAAAATAATTTAAAAAAAACTTTCTCAAGGGATATTATATCATCAGATTCTCATTAACTTGAAATTGTTAAGAATCTTGATATCCTAAGATTTCTTATTACATATTGAAAATAATGGCAAGGCATTCTACACATCAGTATAGGATGCCTTTAATTTCTGTATACGCATAAATGCGCATCGCAAAAAGTCCTAGTTTCGGAACAGGAAACTACCCCTTGGAATTTAACGGATGTCAACGTGGAAGTTATTGCGGGAGGGCACAGGAGTTTGGGAAGTCGACTTGAGGGTTGGTACTCGCACGAGAATATCCCTCGGGCGTATTCGCGCGCGTGGTCAGGCATCGATTAGCCATTCGCGAGGATCGAGTCCGTATCATTCTTTCCCCTCTTGCTCTCGATATATATCGCGACTTTCTCTCTGTCTCTCTCGCAACATATTGCACACAGCCGGAGGGCGGTTATCGTCGATATCGCGTGGAACGAGTTCCGAAATATCGTCGTAAGGCTTGAGTTTCTTTCTTTTGTAAAGCGTCGATTAGACCATTTTCCCCGGGGCCATTTATCTACTTTATTACTTCTACAGATATTATTATTCGAAATTGACAGATAACTTGCAAATATTTTTTTGGAAAAAAATAAAAAATGATATATAGTACAATTATTTAAATAAAAAAATATGTAATAATTTCTTAAATAATTGTAATATTAATTGTACAACTGATATTTGAATTATGATTATTATAATTTTTAACCATCAGGTTTTAACAAATGTAAGAATATCACTAGAAAATATTAATAAATACTTTCAAAAAAATTAATTACTTGAAGATATTATGAGTGAAAACTTGTAAATCGTTAATATATATATAGATATACTCTTCTCGTAACATATACGAGTTTGAAACTTCGCAGTCTTGCGGTTGATTTGGCAAGTTTAACTACTGAAATTCATAGTCGTTGAGAGCCGACCAACGTCAGTTAGCGTCTGTCCTTCAAAATTATTAATTAGATGCGAGAGGAACTAATTTACGTACACTGTTCCCGAGGGTTGCAAATCCACATATATATCTTCGTAAATTTCTTCACTAACATAAGATAAGATCTTTAGCTTAAGCAGCACTTGCCCTAACATTAATCAACAAAAAGAAATTGTAACGGTCCACTTTACTTCTACACTAAATAGTTTGTTTGTAAAAAATGTTCCATCAAATTTTAATTAAATAAGAGTGCTTACATTATCTGAGTATTAATACCAAATATTTTTTACATTATTATTAAAATAAATTTGAAAGAGAATTTCCAATTTTATAAATTTGAAGCATATTAGCATATTAGGAAATAAGATGGATTGTAATTGCAATAAAAATTCGCTGTCTGCGAATTCATCACGTTTCCATGGGGCATTTAATGTTGTTCCGACAAATCGTTCGGAGGATTATGGGAGCCACTCCGTATACCTATGCACGCAGGGGCACATTACGCCGTAAAATCGCGATCACGGTAAGGGCGGCACCCAAGTTTTTCGCAGCCGAATTTTCCGCGCGCGTGGTCACGTGGCACGATAAGCCCTTAATCGAAGATTAATATTACCGGGGTTCGGCTGTGGAACCCCTGCGTTGTCACGCATCGCGATTAAGAGTCGACCTTACGTGCCACTAACTGTTTTC
The DNA here is from genome assembly GCF_030848795.1 of Temnothorax nylanderi. Taxonomy (NCBI): domain Eukaryota; kingdom Metazoa; phylum Arthropoda; class Insecta; order Hymenoptera; family Formicidae; genus Temnothorax; species Temnothorax nylanderi. The sequence continues at coordinate 888,800 of NW_027249122.1, forward strand.
TCTCTCTTTCTTCCTCTTTCTCTTTTTCTTCTTTTCACCCTTTAAGCCAAAGGGTTTTTTAAATCCGCAGGAAGAAAAAAAATAATCGTCACTTTTGAATTGTGGCTCCCTTTTCTGCGTCAAGCAGACGCAATAAATTATAAGTTTCCGGTCGCAAGCGATCGTCGGTTAAAGGACGATCATAATTCAACGGGCTATTAATTATCGTTGGGGTGAAAAAAGTTTACATATGCACCTTTTGGATAAGAAACGCGCTAATTTCCCCTCATATTAGAAGCGTCGTAAATCGTCGTTCTTACGACTGCTTTATTAGCACGAATATGTACGCGGCGCCGCGCCGTTTTGATGGTGCTGTTGATTTTTATTTTTAATGCGATTGCAAATGTATTAAATAATGAATATTAATTTTAAAAAATATATATCTTATATTGCGATTATAATTTATTTGAATTCTTCTATACATTTTTGGATTTTAATCCGACTTGTTAAATCAATTTTTTATAATTTCTATTACATTAATATTAGAACAAGCATATGATGGTATTTTGAAGAGAAAAAAGAAGGAGAGAGAAAAAGAGAGAGAGAGAGAGGAGAAAGTACAGTCCTTTGAGTTCCGTTCGTGTTATAAGTTTCGAGATTCCTCGGTTTCCGAACTAACCACTTCCGAATATTTGGAAGTGGTTAGTTCGACGATGCATGACACTCGAAATGGTAGTAGGTACTTAATTCTCTGTCGAACGACTCAATTTCCTCAATTTGCGCCTTTAATTCTCCAGAAGCTAACTACAGACTAACGATAGTAACGAGTATAAGGGATTATCTAAAACACGAAAGCCTCTTTCGAATCAAAACGTCGAAAGTCGAATACCTTTATAGCCGTTATTACTCTTGTTTACTTAAGTTTCATGCCACGATACGCACGGGACGGGAAAGGAAATTTCCGCGCTACAGGCTTCTTTAACATCGATGACATATTGTATTGATGTCGTCATGACTGAATTATGTTAATTGGTATCTATATAGTCAAATATTTTTGGATATTTTGACCAAGTTTACAAACAAGTAGAGATTTAGTTAGGAAATTATTTAGTATTCGATGATTTTTGTACAGGTTTTCTTTGATTAAAAATTATAAAGAAATAATTTAAAATATCTTTTCAAGCGTCAAAACACGTTTAATAAAATGTGCATACATTTTCTAAACATTAAGTCATTATTTACAAAATAGAATGTTTTACTGAAATTACTGTAAATTTTACTGTAAATTATTTTAGTTACTTAATGAAAAATTTTAATATATAAAAGAATATTTTAATATTTATGATTTTAACACTCTAATATTTAGCATATGAAAAACTTTATTTAGATATTTACAGTAAGAATAAAATATATTATTTCTGTACAACTTTTGATGAAATGAAACAACAGTCCTGAACGCTGAACTTTGAATAATTTAGAAACTTTGGACTTAAAATAACATTTCGCGGCTTAAACTACCCGTAAGTCTTTGCAATCCGAGCAATTACATTAAGATCCTAAAGAGCGATCGACGGATTGTCCTGGAACGCATTCTCTTCGAGGAAGACGATGACGGCGATGCGTGTAACCCTGAGAAAGTTTTCGTCCTTTAACTCTGCTACCCCTAAGAATTGAGAATCGATACCACTGTCGCTCGGCGTGGTGGCGGAGTTTCTGCAACTTTGCTCCGAGGGAGGGGGGAGGGTTGAAGCGCGAGAGGGCTAAAAGGATACCTCCAGAGCTGTGCCTCCAGAATTCGGGGGTTTCACGATATTTATGTGACAGCAGCTGTAGGCGCTCCAACCCCTGGCTCGAGTTGTTTCAAGGCACGGCCTGTTTCAAGTTCTAAGCTTCTTCGGGGCCAGGGTGCGCGACAAGGATAAGGGGTAGCAGCAACCCGAGAAATATCACTTGTACGGCGCAAAAAATTGCACGGGATCCAAACCGTGGTTTAAAATGGACGATTTGTGGAAAATGGTATAATATTTGGATTCGCATCTTTCGAGTCGTTTTTAATCGGCAAAAATTGATTAAAATCGAGTAAAGTTGATGAATATTGATCGATTTAAAAAGTAATTTTTAATTCAATTTCAATTTTATGTTTGTAAATTAGCAAACTTACTTTTCTTCGTAAGAATATAATGTATATCTATAGAGTTGTAATGTCGAAACAAAATAATTTAAATGGACGCGTTTAGTATTCGAATGCGTGAGATACTCGTACATTACGGTTAAAAGTAACGAGGGTGATAATGGCCAGGGCTTGTACCTCGTTTTCATATGATAACAATTTCTTAGTGGTCTCATGTGAGAGTTAATTCATATTTAACCCCTAATTCTCGTCAAAAAAGAGAAAACGTTTATTATTTAAAAAGGAATCTATAAAATAGGATATATTGGACTTTTTGCTAAGAAATTTTGGAATCCGTCGTTTTAATCATCTTATTATCACATTTATACATAAAAAACTTTGACAATTATTTTAATATTTTTCAAAGAAAAGGAATAAAAAATTGATTAAAAAATTATATCTTTTTTCAAGTTTTTAATAATGTTTTATTTTGTTTAAATAATATTCTATTTTTGGTATAATTATACTTTTTTCTTTGATTATTTTCTATTTTATTTCCTGTCTTACTTGAGTGAGATTTGAATCTATTTCATTTATTCGTACTTGGGCTCGAGTAGGTATAGTTTGGAATATGTTCCAAGATGGAACGAGCGGAAAGTTTCTCGATAGCCCGGACATAGATCCGCTCGCCCGGGGGTTGAATTACCATTTTGAGAGGTCGAGTGGCGAAGGTTACTCGGATAGGATGGACGCACGTACTACGAGTTGATAATGATATTATAATTTGATAGCTAGTGCGCGTGCAGATAAAACCTGGGCATCTCATTAGTACGCAGCTCAATTAAGAAACTTTTCGTCGTCAGCTAATCAAGATAAAAATTTCGGTTAATATATCCGCGTGACTTGCATCGTCGCAGTATACGATGTCTGACATATTTTAATTAGCAGGACGTGGAAGAGATTAAGAAAAATAATTAATAATGCAATATACTGTAATAGTAAAAAATTTTCATTTTATTTTTAGTAATACTTCTGTAATTTATTTTAATTAATATTATTATGTTTATGATCGTTTCTAAAACGTTTATGAAAAATTTTTAAATTCCGAATAATATTATAAACGTAAATTTTACATATTTAACATAAATATTTAACTAATAAAAAATTATTGAGATTATTTTCCCTTGTTCTCTCTCTCTCTCTCTCTCTCTCTCTCTCTCTCTTTCTCTATCGTGGATTAAAAAAGATGTTTGCCCACGGTGGAGGAATGAACTTTTAAATTTTGTATAAATATTTATTTTATAATTTTTGTAAGGCTTCATAAATTAAAAGCTTGTTTTCTACAATTTTTAAATTAATTTCTAAGTGTGCTAGAACAAGGCAAATACCCTTCATGCATTTTCCATAAATTCAATAGCACTTTACTAAAATTAAAACAACCCGAATCATTCACAATACTCACTACAATCGAGCATATTCGTGCTCGTGCTAATGACTGCACATGTGGCACTATTCCCGGTAGTAGTCAGATCAAAGCACTCGAAATCACATAGGGAGTGATCGATTGCTTCTGACATTAATGTGACATCGGCATTATTGTCTATAATAATCTGCAGATTTATCAAAAAGAGATGCAATATTTTTGCCATGGCTGATTAATATTATATTTTTAATAACATTAATATTTTACTTTAATTTTATTTACATTCATTAACCGGTTATTGCGATAAATATTATCACGTGCCTCGGTGGTCGAATTGGTACGACGCCCTACACGGAATGAGGGAAGTTCCAGGTTCGAATCCTGACTGAGGTAATATTTTTCGCAATAATTTCTTTACAGTTTTTAGATAATTAAATCGTGTCGATTTAATTCCGGAGAGGGAGGGGTTTTTAATGTTCCAACGATAGCTGTGTTTCAGTCCGACATTTATCGGCTTGCAGTTTTAAATTGGAATATATATGTATATTCGTCGCTTGTAATATATAATTATAAGCACTAAGAACGAGCATTGTTTGCTAGCCCCTTTATGAGACGATTTATTCTTGAAATCGGAGGCTCGAAATGCATCTTGCGTGTTTGGAAAGGGGTTTATTTATTATCGCCGATCGCGGATGCACGGTTATGTGTTATCGAACGTCGGCTTGCGCGCGCGATATGTAACCAGTGACATGCAAAAAACGGTCTGCATGCGAGCGATTGTGAAAACATGCGTGATACTATGTGACGTAAGAAGGGCCCAGAGATATAAAAGTGGAGAAACGAGGAATTAAATATTCCGCCGGCAGATAAACACGCGATCGAGATTAAGTGGGCTTTTTTTACTTCGTTAGCATTAATCGGTAGCGTTGACGTATGCTTATTTCAATTTGTCAACATTTCCTAATTGGAGATGTTGACAAATTGCCTCTCCTTTTATTTAGCTTAGAAGAAGAAATACATTATTGTCTTGAAACATCGATGTATTTAGAAATTTGTATTAATTAATAATATTAGAAAATAGGAATTTGAATTGTAATTATAGATATTTAACCCTCGAAAGGCAGGCGAGACAGCCGCGTGCAGGGACGCCGCGCCGTCACTTTTGACCCGTAGTAAAGTTTCTCGTGTATGTGTTGCAAAACAAATTTTTACATGAGAATGTTATTTATTTGTTACTCATTTATTTGTTTTTTTTTAGAGCTCAAGACTCCTTAAGCCGTACAGTCTAGACAAAATAAGTCAAGGCATGGGTCACGAATGACCCGGCCTCCGGAGGGTTAAATTAAATACTTAATGTTAGGAATAATTTTCAGTTATTATTAGCAATTACAGATTTAAGATAATACTGCAATAACAGATTAATAAATCGGGATTTATACAAGAATTTCGTTGTAATCGCTTTAAAATTCAAATCACAAGATTCGAATTCATGATCTTAATAAATAATATGAAATTCTCAAGTTCGCTCCACTTATAATTTCGTCTCTATCCATTTAATCGGTCGGGTGTAAAGCCGAAAGTGAAAGTCCAACCTGAGTAAAGTCAGAGAAACTCCGTCTTAATATAATTTCCTTTATCGTGTTGCAAAAGAAAGGAAAGGACAAGGTAGAACAAGTCTTTCATCGTTATTTGGACAAATATTGGATTAATCCGACATTTTGGGAAATAAAATTATTGCTGAAAATATCTGATATTAACAGAATTTTTTAAAATTAAAATTATATTTATACAGAAGAAAAATCGTGTTTTAAATTTTAGCTAAAGGAAAGTATGGAATATACATGAATAACATTTATTTTCTCTCTCTCTCTCTCTCTGTTTATTCTAAAATTATCTTAGTTGTAGATTGAAATGTTGTTTTTGATCTGTTATTAAAATATTATTTTTTCCGTTATATGTATTATATAAATATCTATTATAAAATAAAACAAAACTAATTTTTATGCGGCAAAAAGGTTTCTAAATTTGAGTACCGGAAATAGTGGCAGATAGATCCTTTCTGTTACGGAAAGTGAAATCGGCAGGGAAAGTGACTAGGAAAGCATCCCCTTGAAACTTTAAAGTCAACTTTCGCTTTTTCACCGTTGATCCACCTCCCCCAATCCTCCCGCCCCTTTCTGGTTTCCCTCTCTATCGCTCTCTAGGAGTCAAGGTAATGCTTGGCCGCAATAAACGCGGCTCTCGGACAAAAGTTTCACTGGCTCGGGACGCGCATGATCTAACGGCCACGTGGGAAAATCCGCCCCCACGAACGTGAGAACGCGGTCGGGGGTTACAACCGTTTCCCGCCGCCGCTGCCGCGCCGAAGAGACCCGTTTCCGCTTTTCGACGGGAAACATTGTTGCGACGGAAAGCATCGAATTATTGTATCTGTTAGGAGATATTTTCTATTTAACAATTATATATTCATAAAAACATCTCGAATTTTGTTCACAATTTTTTAAGTTATTATAGGAAATCTTTGGATGTGCAAATATGATTCTCTGTGCACGACGTTTTTGACGCTAGAAATGAATATAATTTATAATTAGAAAATGGTGTATAAAAATTATAGAGCGCAAATTTTAATAATAGTAACAATTTAATATTCCAGAAAAGTTATTTAAATTTGAAATACTTAGATAATATTTAGATATCTTTTTATATAACGTGATAAAGTTTTGCGTGTATCAAGAATAAGATACTAGTAATTTTAAAAATAGATGAAAGTTAATATATGCTAGTGGATTTTATACAAATTAATAAAATAGAATATGATAAAATATTGACAACAAATATAATCGTTGAAATAAAATATTGACAAATATAATTTGAATATCTTTCGGTTTAAAATCACATATACAATTTTTCCTAACAACGATTTATTAAAAGAAATTTTTTTATATGAAAATCCATGAGGTGTTGAAAGTAAATCGTGTTGATGCAAATTGTGTTATTGACGAGTTTCTATTATTCACGGGCCTCGAGAGCACTCGTATCGGAATTGCCTCTCGCCAGATGGCAACGCTAGAAAGAACGACAATGTCCTCTTCTCCTCTTTCCTTTTTTCGGGAAAGCCGCAGGTAGCTTGCGAACCTGATGCGGGACAAAAGTTTCTCGACGGTTCGAATTAATGGCAAATCCATAGTGGAGTACTAGCTCGGTTTCCACCCTCACTGCCTCATGGCCCTCACGCCTTTCCGAGGCTCCATCTCTCGACGGGGTCGCAACCCTTGAGCGCTATGACCTACGATTGCTACAATGATTTTTGTTAGTCGTCGAAAGATTTACTCCAAAAGATACTTTAAACTACTTTTCGAAAGATCAAATTACAATCAATGCAAATATTTAGGGTAACTCTAAACCGAATAATATATCTTATTTCTATTTTATATTTTATGGATTTGAAATTGTTTTCAGAAGAAATTGCAAAATATGCGAATTAAAGATGTAAGTTACATTTTCGAATCTTTTTTTTACCACAGTCTTTTATTTTGCAAACAGTGCACCTTTTTAAAGAATTATTTTTTAAGAAACTTAAGTTAGCATTCTTCTTAATTTTGTCAAGCTTAAAAAAAAAGGAATAGAGAAGAAGTTAAAAAAAAATAAAATATAGAATTACACATAAATTATTAGAATGTAAAAGAAATTTTAAGATAAAGCGAGTATTTTTAAATGAAATAAATATTTAATGCACACACTAAGATCTGGGCATATTATACATATAGTATAGTATTTGAGTGTAAACCACCTTCTCAATATCATCTACTGTAAAGTTTACTACGGTTGGTAAGAGCTTTGTCCAACCGAGTTATGGAGATCCCTATGGAACTGTATTTAATTAATATAATCATCAAACTCCACAAACTAAAAAAAAATTGAATAATTAAAATTACAAATTACAATTACACTAATTTATAAACATATTTATTTAAAAGAGTTATCTCTTTAATATGTAATAAGTAAGTAATTTTATATAATTATACCAATGTGTTTGCCAATAGATGCATTTGGCTTAAACTATAACCTGACATATAATAACAAAAATTTTTTCTATTTTTAGTGCAATATCACGTTAAATTTTATTTTGTATTTCTCGACAGCTTGTATACTGTAACCGTTGTTTCCAAAGCTTCTTTATGTGGTCAAAGTTGGTCTGACCAATCAATCGATTTCGAATATGCAATATTGCGTAGTTTTCATGCATTCACGGATTAGCTAAATGACGCGTGCAATCCGCAATTTAATCCGATTCGAAAGAAGGGCCACGTGATACGCACGCATAGCTCGAAATGCGTGCGACGTGGGGGTGTGCAGGCTTAATCTTCGGGTGCGTCGACAGGGAGAGAGAGAGAGAGAGAGAGAGAGAGAGAGAGAGAGGGAAGGGGATGATGGGTAAACCTATAACGAGATACACCAGGATTATAAGTTGTAAGCCTCCCCGAGCCGTGAAATCCTATTCGTTAGTAATGCGGGAGTTTGCGGCCGAATAGGAAGTGGATCCGGAATTTCGTGGGTTAGACAGAGGATTTTTGAGTTCCGGTTTGCCACCGCTCTTAGTCAATTATTCGGCATTTCGAAAGGATCTGTAATACTGTAATGTTGCATTTTCAAAAAAATCGTCAAAATTAACCCTTCTATATCAGAGAAAAAAATTTCATGGATCTTTTCTATGGAAAAATTCATTTCTTATTGAAAAAAGAAATTATTTTTTATAATTGTTTTTTAAAAAATATTTTTAAAAATATAGTTTTTATTATTAAAGCTATTTCTAATCTTACTTAATAATTTCAGAATTATAATATCATATAGTTTCTCCTGAATAGAAAAGTTACTATTTTTAAATAATGATTATTATATCAAAATTATATATATTATTAGGTATATACATACATTATTTAATAGAATTATACAATCATGTTTGTAATTTCAAGAATCTTGTCAAAGATAAGAACTAAATATTTATTCTTTTGTAAAGAAAGTGAAGATTTATTATTTAATTGTTATAAGTTATGTTTTTATCTGGTGTAGTTTGTGTTTGCTGTAATTTATTTAAAAATAGTAAATAGATGACTTTAAAGCCATTGCTATTCCGTGATGGTTGCTCCGCACAAGAGGGTTGCCACCCTTGCCGTCAACTAAAGCGATGAGATTGTATCCAAATGCTATTCATGAAGCGGATACAACGACAGACGTTTCTATTATCACAGGAAATTACTGATAACGCACCCGCGTTTTTCTTATCTGTTTTTTTTTACTTGTGAATTTTTCCATGAGAATGCCATCAAGATACTTGCGCTGATGAGTTCTGCAAAAACTTTTTTTTTTAACTACTAAAATGAAAGAATTATTAAAAATTTGCTAATATAACTATGATCAAAAATATACATTAAAAATAAGTACATTAATTTATTTTATCATTAATAACATGCTTTCATATCGTGAATCTCTTTATCGAATGAGAGTGGCATAAGCGTTTTGCTGGATGTAAGAGCTCGTCCCACGGAATTCATGCGACCGCATCGGTACGACACACTTGCAATATGGTGCGATCATACACCAACCCCGTAGCCGAATGTAATTAGTTTTCGGCCCCGCGGCTATGATACGCGTTTGGGGTTGTCGTAGGAGCCGGGGGCCCATCCTGTATAGTATATATATACGTACACGCACTACTTTTCCCGACGTGCCCGACGTAGAGTGGGTGCTTACTCGCTCAGGGGTGGGTTCAGTTTGCCCCAGGCACCCTTGGCAAGTGCATCTATTGTCCAAGTGCAGACACCCGAAAATACGTTTATCGTCTATGGTGTGATTTCCTTCCGTGAATTTTACAAAAATTTTTTTGAAAATGTACATAATTAAATAATGTTAATTAAATAATTAAATGCGTGATTCTTGTGAATGCAGTAAATCTCAGATTCTATATTAAAAGAAAAAACAGAATAAAAAAATAATACGAAGCGATGTGAAACATGATAAACTTATTCCATAAAAAAATGTGTAATAATTTATGTAATAACGTGAAACAGTTTCGAAGAAAATGTATATTAAAAGGATAATTATAGAATTTTATATATATTTAGTATCTAAAAATATTTTATAGATCCAATTTTGATAAACATATCATAGTTAAATAAATTCGATTGTGATTGCGGTTGTGATTAAACACATCGATCGATGTCGAGGCTGAGGAGGAAATCGTACGATGTCCTCGAAACGAAGGACCTTCCACGTGGACTGGGACTCTCCCAGCCACGAGACCGGCACGGTAAAGCGACGTCCGGTGTCGCTGAGCGCATCATTTTCGGCGTCATTGAACGATCGCTTCGAAAACGTCGAGTATTACGAACTTCAAGATTGCGTCGGCGGTTATGGTCTAAGACGCCTAGAATTGTTAGAATCAGGATCTGTAGAGTCGATCGCGACCGAAGATATTCTCGCGACGAAAGTCTCGGTTACTGTTAATGATAACGAAAATTATTTGGGATGTCCTCGACTGAGCCACTCTCGTAGAGAGAGAGATAGTGATCCTGAAAAATTTAAGGCGTCAGCACAAGTGAAACGAGTGCTTGTGAATGAACGAAGACCTCCTCAAGAACATTCGGGAAACCTTGGAAAATGGGAAAGGAACTTCTTGAAGCATTCTCTTGCGAAAGATAAATTTCACAAGATTAAGAACGAAGCTGATAAGAGACTCGAAGATATTGATAAGATATTTGGAGAAATTCGCTCGCAGGATTTATCCAGCGAAAAAGTAGAGATCAGAAAAGTCTTTGACTTGAAATTGCACTGTGAACCGATTGAATGGGAACCGACTGTTTGCCGAGCGATCTGCCGATCCGAATCCTTGAAGTCTAATAGGAGTTTGATTCCAAGACCGAAAATAGCAAGGTCGTGCAGGACTCGCGGCTTAGTGAGTTCGAGTTCGGAAAGCTCGGGATTCGGCTCGCCATTATCACCGTTATCGCCGCAGCAAGATCTGTTGATCAAAAAAGAAACCACAAAGGACATTATTAAGACCAGCGACAGCAAAAGCTCCGGCATAGGGTCGCCAGGATCGCCGAGTTCACCTTTATCGCCGGAAAGTCAGAAATACTCGGCTTTTCATCTCATTCAACTGCAGCTGGAGAAATTACGAAATTGTCCTTGTGAGGAACGTCAAGCCGAGGTAATTTTTGTGCTCTTGTAATTTTTCCAAGAAACAAAATTGCGATATCAAGCGTACTCAATAGCTCTCTAAATTTAGGAATATAAGACGTTAGACTAATAATATTTAATAAATATAATTAGTAAATATTAGTCAAAATTAAATTAAATTATAAAATTAAGTCTAAATAATATATAATAACCTATAAAAATGTTATAAAATATAAAAGGATAGAGAATAATAATGCAAGCATTTTTCCAATAATAAAATTCTTATTACTTTGCTTAAATTTTGTAATAGTTACTTTATTTTCTTGATCTTTTTTATCTTCTAGATTTTAATTTAATTTAATTTTTTTAAATTTTTATCACGCTTACGGTTTTACACAGTTTTCTGTTTAATTGCCTCATTTTGTCCAGCGTCTTGCGATTGTATTTTGGAGCTATCTATGCATTCTCGTAAGAATAAGAGGAGTTCGGCGCGGTGAAAGAGCTATAAATCTTATGAGTCACGAGTTGCGTAGAGCAAACCCCATGTGTATGGGTGCGCGAGCACGTGGTGCAAAGGAATTACGTTCACCCTCGCTTCGTACGTAGGCATGCGCGCGTGGCGCCCTTCCTATACCACTCATTCATGAGGGTGTCTCCTCGACAGAATTTTGTCTCATGCCCTTCTTAATATGCTTACTGTTGATTTTTCTCTCTGTAAGCACACGTGTCTGTGTTATAATCGAATAAGTGATTTAAAGAAAGTATCAATTATTTTATTTATCCGGAATATGGATATAACACAATTATATGCTATATTATGAAAAACTAAAATAGAAAATATTTTTACGTGATATTTGTGATATTTGATAAAGCAATTTTAATATATTAAAGAGAGAATATTTTAATAAAGTAAGATTATATGCTTATGCTGCAAAACAAGGAAGATTCTTACACAATTATATGTATAAACATTAATGAATATACATGTAGGAACCAGGATATTTTCCATAAAGATATAGAGATTTGAAAACTTAATTTTTATTACAAATTAAAAAGACTTACTAAATATGTTCTTATCCATGTAAAAGCACGTTAAGTTTCTTTCCTTACCGTTTGATGGCGACACGTATATCAAACGACACGTATGATACTTTTAGTATTCCGCAGGGATCACTGATCCGCACAGAGTCATTTGGGTTTAGCGAACCTATGGACCCAAGCTCAATACATTGCAAACATTCGCATACATTATATAAACACATTTTCGTAAACGATAATGCAGCAAACATTTGAGAAAAAATGGAATTGAAATTTAATAAGGATAATAAAAAGAATAAGAATAAAAACTAAATCCATATACATGATATAGATGGAACAAAATAATTAAAACTAAAGTTTATTTTTTTATATCCCTTAATGTCAAGAAATAATATTTTTTATTAAATATTAATCTTATAAAAGATAATAGCTAATAATTTGAGACATACCATAAACCGATATTTTTATCTGAAAATTGAGAATAAGTTCCATTTAAATTTTAAATTAACTCCTAATTCGATTTATACAAATTTAGTTGTTATAATTTATTAGAAAAAATCAATCTTTATATTATATTATTATTGTATTATCTGTTAAATATAGTTTATAATTATTCTTACATCTAGCTTAATTCTTTAATTAATCTAATTTCTTTATTTAAAATTTCATTATAATATTACTTTAATTTAGTAAAAGCTTTTTATTGCAAGTATCGTGAAAATCATTTTAGCTTAATTAGTTGAAAAATGGCGTAAAAATTACTTGCAAAAGCAAAAGTTTTTACTTATCGTCAGCAAAATACAAAGTATTAAGATTTTCCCTAAGCTCCCTAAGCAATCTTTGCAGCATATATTGAAAACGATTCGCTGATCAGCGATCGGATTTTTCTGAAATTAAGAACGTTTATGAGACATCAAACAGACCGCAGAAGAGCAGGCGGGATCAGCTTCGATATAAAGAGGGCAAGGAATTGCTTTTGTATCAATTTTTTCGAACACGTGTGGAATTTGACCGCTTATTCCACGTGACTTATCACTCCCGCACGCGATGTTTTTCTATCCGCTCTTAAATCTTTCTTCCCCTTCACAAACAGGTGAATTCAGTTTCTTTCACAAGCCCCTGCACTTTTTTCAATTATAATGAGAACCTTGTCCCGTGTTGAGTAGAAAGGAGACATATGTAGGGGGATATATTTACATTCAAATATAAATATTTTATTTCCAGAATACTGACAATGAGTAAAAATACCGGCGTCACTCTTGTTAAGGAGAAGCTCTTCTAATTTTTTATTCGAAAGCTCTTTGTCTGCAGTTTTTTTTCGCACTTTCTTAGACTGGTCATGAATCCGATCATTAACATACGGATCAGCAATCGATCCGCTGTCAGACGAGACCTTATTATAGGCCGCCTGGCTGATATAACTGAATCAATTGATAATGAAGGTAAACATTTACGGAACATGCGGCAGAAGTAACTTAACTCCCATGGTTCTCATTTGTAAATATCTACGATTTTTTAATTTTTTTTTCATAATATTTAGGAAACATATTAAATTAAAATTAGAAATAAACTTTTATTTACATATCCAAGTTAATGTAAAGAGTTCAAAATAATATCAATTTATATGTATTTTTATGTATTCCATTCTGCATGTTTGTGACTACCTTTATGTGTCTATAGAGCTTCACTTTCATGCAGAAAAATGATTCGTAATAATCCTGAAGCCGGTAACATACAGCAATAACGTTTTCCGTGATACACCCTTCGCGGTGGATTCAGTGCATGCGGTTCTTCTTTCGCTTTCTTGAATCAGACACCTTAAATGTATTTTATTTTTTTATTGATAATAAGAAAGTTTCGCCATATTTAAGATTTTATTATTCTTATTATATTCAACATTTATAAAAAAGAAATTAGAAAATTTTTAATAGAAGTAAATATGATTATAATAAACTATAATCTTCTTGTAATATAATAGTTGTTATAATAGAAATGATAGACTAAACGTTTTTAAAAATAAATTTTAGAAACTATTTGTTAAAGAAATTTAAGATACATATACATTAAAGTTATTTCGCAAGGCTGAAAAGATGCAATTTTGTTGTTTCCCTCTTCTTAGTAATGTTCAATTCAGTCTTGTAATTTTCGTTAGACGATTTAGTTGCTGGCTGAGAACCTCTGGTCCAAAGGGCTAAGCCATGAGACCCGGACCGAGCGCGCAGGAACATTATTATATTGAATCGTGGAAACGGAAAAGTAAGTCGACGGGAAGAGCGGAAAGCGAATGGAAAGCGAGGAGTCGTAGTAACGTTAAGCCCGATGGTGCTGCTTTATTAATTATTGCGACGACCCTTTGGCTGCTATCACCCGTTGCCCGCGTCTGTCCATTCGTACATGTGTTTGCTTGCGTATGGGCCTTCATATCGATTCAACTGGTTTTACTAATAAAGAGACATTATTCGTTCAGACTTACACGATATTGAGAAATCTCACGGCTTTTTGCCTCTCAGGGATTTTTGGGGGAATTTTAAATTCTTTTTAAGATAATTTTGATATATTTAATATGATGTATTAAATATATTAATATGTTTAATTTTTGAAATCACCAAATGTTATTCAGATGCACTTCTAGTGGTTATCTGTTATTTTTACTCCCCCCTAAGAAAATATCTACTCCAAATCTACACGCGCCAGCACGCGAAAAATCTTTTTCAGAGTGGAGCAAGGGTCAAAATATCAGATTATCGGTCGAGTGGAATCGAATTAAAAGCTCATATAGGAACCCCTCTCAGTGTTGAATGACGTGTGCTTGTCTTCGTCATATGACAGATTTCTTCTTTTTCTCTCTCGTCCTTCCGTGTCGCTCCAAGGATTATTCTTACGAGTGATTACAAGTCAGGGTATCATATTGGAAGGTAAAATTATTTCCACCATGAAATTTCGCACTTGATCTTTACTTTACTTAGGGATTAATGTTGAAACGAATGTCCTATTCAGAGATGAACTGTAGAAAAATATTTGTAAAAATGGCAAGAGAGAAAAAAGAATTCTTTTTTATCTTAAAGCATCATGAGAAAAATTCCTCTCTTCTGATTAAATAAAATGAAAATTTTAATAAAGTAAGTAAGATACACAATACATTTTTTAAAAGTTGTATTTATCATTAAAACAAAAAAATACACAATTAAACAAAACGAAATAAAAATAAATCCGAAAAATATTTTTATTTTATTTTTGCTTTTGCAAAGTCAGTACTGAATTTCTTAATTCAGAGATTTTTAAAACTCAAGATTAAGAAATTTTAGAAGTTTGATGTTTATCATAAAAATTGAAGACTGCTCTATAAAATCTTAGGATTTTTTCTCCTTTTTTCCCCAGAATATATTAGAAATTAAGTTTGAAGATCAATGCTGAAATTATAACGAAATATTATTAATTAAATAGAGTGGCTTAATTTTCAAAATATTTTCAAACAAGTATTAGCATTTTATCTATATATTGATCTATACTTCTATACCATAACTATATCATATACTTGATGCTGTTTTCCTGAAATTCCTCACTTTTACTTTTATCCTACATTCTCAACATCGTTAATTAACATCACTTTTGAATTAACCCGCTTTCTGGTATCATCCAGACGACAGACGACAGACGGCCCGTACTTATTAGTTAGCATGCATTCGAAATCTTCTGGTACGCCAAGCACTTGCCATAAATATGTAGATTCGTCCTGCAGGGGCTGCAGGAGACTGCCGGAGGAAGGTGGTGAGGGGGTATTGGGGGAGGGAGAGAGATATTGTGCCGACACTCGTCATGGTGTATCAAGAGAGGGCTGCTTTTTCGAAGGGTGGCGTGGTGTACCTTTTCCTTCATCACGATGGCGTTTTATAATATTCACCCTACGTGTACACACGTTGGAATGGTGATTTTCGTCTCTGTATCCCCGCCACCAATCTCTCTCTCTCTCTTTATCTCTCTCTGTGGCAACGTCGAAAAATACCTTGACAGCGATCGAGATATCAAGCGGCGAGAAAGACCGCGTCTCTCTCGTCTTCTTATCGCTCCGGTATGCTGTCGGTGTCCTTTGTCGTGCCGTGTTCGATTTTCGACCCTTCGAAAATCCGGGCTCATACGGGACGAGATATCGCCGACTACAAGAATGAGCTTGGCGCATCGATAAATTTTCAATTGCCGATATAATCGCGAACAAAGTAACTGCGATAAAAAGTACGCCAGAGAAAAATTGTATTCTTATTGCTTTGTTGTTATTGAAGAGAGAAATAATGATGCAGACAAATTAATGCGAATTCATTGATTCAATTACAATTTATCTTCACGATAACTCTTGCGAGAGTTTTACTCAGACTTTAGTTTATTACAAAATATCTTTTTACAGAAAAAAGTATAACGATGATAGGTATATTTTGAAGAAGTGTACAACTTCCAAAATTTATGTATAGTTCCCCTTAAATTCTTCCTCGTCACATTTCCTCTTTAAATCTCTTCTCTCTACTTCTCGACAAATGCCACTCGTCATAATCCGAGTACGCTCGATTTCCATTAGTACCTAGCAATTAGCGACGGTAATTTAATTTTGCAACTGGATACGAAAGTTGTCACGATTCGAAGTAGCCAGTGCGGCGCGCGGCGCGGCGCCACACATCTCGATTAAATCTCGCAAAATTTACAGCCAGCGCACTACAAGTGAAGTAATCGCCGCTTTCGTCGCTACTCATTTGATTCATGGTGTATATGGTGTATATGGTGTTTTTAAAACATCAAAAGCAGTCCTTGAAAAAAGTCGTGAAAAGTCGTTTTTTCAAAATTAGAAATTTGTAGAAGAGAGAGTTTTCCATTTATATAAATAATTATATGTTATAACATAGTTACACAAATTAGTTTCTGTGTATATGTACATATATGTGCATATACATCACATATATATATATATATATATAATTACATATAATTATATATATATATATATATATATATATATATATAAATTTAATTAATTTGGGTAGACAAATAAGTAAATAAATAATTTATGTAAATTTTTAAGTTTGTTAATTGATTAATGTTACATTATTATTCTCGCAAGAGAGTCTATTTATTTAGAATAGATAAATAGAAATTAATTGGTATAATCATGATAATGTTATAAGTTTGCATTTAATATTATAAAACAATGTAAATAATACATTGTTTTGTATTCTACACACACACACACACACACACACACACACACGCAACGAATATACAACACTATTAAATATTAAGCTCATCCAGTTCAATTACAATGTGCGCGTGCGCGCGCTTGTCGCCGCGATGCTTCGCATAGTCCTGTAACGAGCCGGACCGTCAGTCCTGTCGACGATCCTTTCAAGGATGCTCGTCTATTCAATCGTCCGCGTCGGTCTGTGGCTTCAGGATTAATTAATGGATGTCGATGATTGCTAGCAAGTGAAAATTTTTGTGAAAAGTTTTGACAAAGGCAAGAATGTGGGGTTTGTCGAGAAGCACAATTAATAGATTCTTTTTGAGTTCACGCAATGTTTATTTTTTATTATAATACTAATTTTTACAATTTACATCAATTGTAAAATGAAGTGTTTTTTAATAATAATTCAAATTATGAAATTTTTATTAATTATAGATTATAGACTTTTTTATCAATGATAGAAAGATGTAAAACTTATCAATAAAAGATATTTAATATAAATATTTTATTTGCATTGAGAAGATAAATAAATCTAAAAGAAAAATTAAGAAATGTAAAAAAATTAATTTTTTAAGGAAATGCAAAAATATATTGGAAATATAAATTCAAATAAGATTCTTAAATTCCTTGTTGAATCGCAAAAGAAAGATTCTTAACCGTAAATCGGATAATCATTTTTGTCATCGGGAGAGTTATTTTTGTGACACAAAGTTAGAATTGTTGATCCATTGAATAAGGAGAACTGATTGCGATCTCATCAAATTATCATCTTTGAATTTTTTTGGATCTCTCTGGATGTTCGACGAATCGCGATCTCGTAGAGCGTCTCGAAAGATGAAAGAGGAACAATGTCGGGTCTCAAGGCGCCTGCGGGCTACTCTCGTACTGGCAACGGAGCCAAACCAAAGAGTAGGATTTGCCGATTGACATCTTCGCGATCGTTGATACCATCCCTGGCGGGAAACATCCCGGAGAGATCCCTGGAAGTGATCGATTCCTCGTCATCAAGTCCCAGCAAATCATCCACATCTCCGCGAAGAGTTTCCAACGATCGCAGGTCGCCTAGGAGACATTCTGAAGAACGTCAACAGATATATCACAGTCCGAAGCGTTCACCGAGGAGGTTCTTGCCATCTTTTGATGACGATTCGTATCAAGACCAGATGGGTCTGGGACTCAGGGTGTCGTCGACTACGTCGACTTGCGTCGACGAAGGACCTGGTATGTCTTTCCTGGAGTTCGAGACTCTGTACACTCTGGAGAAAGAGATGCTGATGCAATCGCGATGTGGTCAAGACACGTCGCTTCAGCTGGGCGACAAGTGCACTACGGCAGGGTGGTTTGGCGACAAAAGGGGTGGCTATACAGAGCTACCAGATCCTTTACTATGTCATCGTATGTGTATGTGTGGTGCAGTTCCACCTGCCTCGCAGGCGCCATCGGAGGGATTCAGCTTCGCACCCGGATGGTCCTTAAATGCGGATCATTTCTATCAGTGGCAACATCGTGGAAAAACCACGCAGCAGGTAGTTTCGTGATCAAGTTTTTTTGAACAAAAAATGTTTTAATTAAACATTACTTAATTTCAAGAGGATTAGAATCATTAATCAGTTACTCATCGGATAATCATAATCAATTACGATTGTGATTTCTAAACTAAATGTTTCGTTCAAGAATTAATTGGTCTTAAGGAGATTAACAGAGAAGAGTGAATAACGGACTTTTAAACTTAATCTGCTTAAATGTTTTGCAATGTTAAATTGTAATTTATTCATGATTATTAAATTGCAGGATATTAAGAGGAGAATTATATTTTAATTATAACTAAATGAGAAGTACATACCACCTATTCGTCTTTGTAAATCGATAAATCAATTACTTGAACTTAGGGGAGGGTTGTTATAATATTGCTTTATTATTTAATTATAATTATTGAATCGTGAAATCCTGAATATTAAAATATCGAATCATGTAGAAATTATATTTTATACGCGAATCAAATAGACACGATAAATTATATATTATAGTTATATGCGAGAAAAAGAGAGGAAAGCGAATTGCAATTAAATTATTTAATTATAATTGTTGTTATAAAATACAAACTGACGAAGTATTACTGCAGAAATTAAATTCCACTTTTAATGAAATTAAGTACATAAACATTTATTTTGTTTTTTTGTGAAAGGACGATAGCGTCATTTGTGTATATCAGAGATGACTGAATTATTCCTCACCTGGAAATTTTCGGGAAATTCGAATGTAGCTGGGCCTTGAAATGAAACTGTCAGCGGCACGCTCTCTCGCACGCTCGCTCGCATTCTCGAATTAATCGAAAAACGGAAGTAATTTCGCGAGCGGCGAATCGTCGCATTTAACGCGGACATTCGAGCTTCTCCGTTCCGATAACGTTTCTCTTCTCGTCCTCTTTCCTCCCCTCCCCTTATGATATCCCATGCACCCCCGGCCAGTATTTTCATCGCTCGAGGCAAGTTGATTTTCCTACACCCCCTCGTCGAGCTAATTTCGGAAACCGAGTTGCAAATTTGCGGCGCTACGCATATCGAGTTTTGCTTCATTTTCGCCGCTGGCGACTCGCGGATTTCGTGCAGTCGCTATTGCAAGCGAAAATAATCGTGAAATGATCGTCATAGCGTAGTAATATGATTCCCATAGGGGCAATGCGCAAATAGTGAAATAGGTAAACACAAAGTAGCATATGCACTTGGAAATGCAATAGGTAGTGGGTGTCACTCACATGAAGAATTCTTTAGAATATGCTATTTATTTCATTGATGTGTTTTTTTTAATATTCTACATTCTAGATTTCTTATATAAAAATCTTTAACACATTATTTTATTAGAAATAAGTATTATATTTGAAATAAATTAATTCGAAGAAATTGCTCATAATCGCGGAAACATTAGAAATAAACTTAAAAAATAAAACAAATACGCTAAATATATAATATATCTTAAGTTACATAAATAATATTATTACTGAAAAGTAGCGAAAAAATATTATTAAAATAGATCGTTAAATAAAATAGATAATTTTTATGTAAATCATCTTTGTGTACCATTTGTACCATCACTTAACAATTTTGTGGATGGTCTTTAAAGATGAACTACATTTTGCCAAGGTAAAAGAAAGTCAGGTCAACTGATGAAAAATTGAGCAGTCCGTGTAATTCCACTTGCTCTTTTTCGTCCACATAGTTCTGCGGCGCAGCATTCCGCTTGTAAAAAATTCTCGAGACTCCTCTTTCGAATAGCGAGAGGGTCGAACCTCGCGAGGACTATCAAATATGCTGCCTGAGGGTGTGAAGGCACTTTGATCAACCCCCAAGAAGTCCGCTTCCGCCCTTCTGCGATGTTTACTTTAAGGGATGCTATCGGCTACCAGCATCCATCACGCAAGGTGCACTGTCGTCTTTTTGTTCCTTATACGTATATATCGCCAAAGGAGTAGCTTTTGGCGAAACGAAGACAAGGATATTCATTAGATCTTAGATCGTGATCAAAGCGAGTTGGCTTTGCCCATCAAGGTTGCATTGAAAATAACATTAATTCTTAATTAGATGCAATGTCTTTACTTTTAAGATTTTGTTTTTTTTTCTTTTGAAGCATTCTCTAAAATGGCAAAAAAGAATGTAGTTAAAAGAGTATATTTATGATAAAATCTCTTATAATTTTCATAAATACAAGAAATAGAGAAAAATTATTATTTCTCGTTTCTGAAATCAGGATATTCAGGAATTCTCTCTCTCTCTCTCTCTCTCTCTCTCTCTCTCTCTCTCTCTCTCTCTCTCTCTCTCTCTCTCTCTCTATATATATATATATAGATATATATATTCTTAAATCTTATGCAAGGACTAGAATCTGCCTTCTATAATTGCAAAATATCAATAAATATCTACGAAAGATTAAATAACATTTTTATTGTCATTTTCTATCATGACAATCCAAGATTAATGTCGTGGCGATCGATTTCGGTGAATACAACTCTTGTTTCTTCTTTCTATTTATTCTTTTGTGATATTTGCCTTAGGGAACAGCACCAACATCTTCTCGTAGGAAGGAGGGTGACTGTTTCCCTTTCTCGTCACTAAGGACCAGGTTGGTCCATGCTTCTATTCCTTTCGACAAAGCAAACATATCCGCGTCATTATTGCGTCTCGTGTGGCTCGATTATTCGCGCAGAAACGAGCGATCTAATTTCGCGTCTTATTGGATATCATGTCTTTTTCTCTTTTCTTTTCTTTCTCCTTGCGTGTAATTTACACTATTTGCCGAGAATGCATGCAGTATTGAAGTGCATCGGATACCTGTCGAAGCAATGATTTTGATTCTTTTAAGATTTAGATTTCGTAAGTTTGTTTATTATAAGATAAACACATTAAAAAATATTATGAATATTGTTATATATGATTTAAAGAAGCTTAGAAAATGTCCAATATTTTACTTGAAGAATGTTTATAACATGTAACTTCTTTAAATTTTATTACAGCAATGAATTAATTAATGAGAGTTACAGCTTTATGTATTAGGTGATATTTTTATACTTTATTTTCTGTGAGCGGAAATAGAGTTGTTGATGTTTCGCAGAAAGAATATTTTTCACTGACGAGAATTACTGCTGACACCATCTCGTTCATCATGGATCAATGAACTTTGACATATGTCGCGATACGAATATTTACGAATCAACGATCCGCGCAAATTGCAGGGGATGCTGCTATTAGCCAGTTTATATTGCCGTAAACAGTGACATTTGTAAAATAAAATACGAAAACGCTAAACAAATCAAAACATATTTTTATACGTTGAACAAATTTTTTTGGAAATGCTGTTGCATTCAATTTGATTCTATGTTTACTTTATTTTAATAATTTGTTTTGGTTGTCATTTGATTATACTGTGTTTGGTATTTAATATGGTTTTGTCTCTGCTGTTATTATATATCGTTTTATTGAAGCACACGGCACACGGTATCGATTGAGAAAGGAAAACTTGGAATAACGTGAAGGGCACGCGAAAAAGGGCGCACGCCTTGACGAAAGCAATTTTCGTGGGGCTGCAAATTGGCAATCGGACGCTAAATGATTTAGGTAGTACTCACGCATGTCTATACTTGATATACGTATATGCACGTGTGTTTGTTCTATGTTCTCGATGACTCGATATAGGGATGAACCTACCCCAAGGCAAAGCGCATATCTCCGCCTATCGAGTCGCATCTTAGCGGGAAAATAGATCTTTAATTGAATCGCGAGGTGAGTCACAGGCTCGTACATGCGCTGAAATGAATAGCAGGATGTAGGACATCTCTCAAGTAGCTGTTACTTGTCAAATTTTGAAATCGTTATCTTCTACATATGTATAGTTTATTCGATGATTCCATATCAGGATAAATATTTCTCTCTCTATTCGTG
Source organism: Temnothorax nylanderi (assembly GCF_030848795.1). Lineage (NCBI taxonomy): Eukaryota > Metazoa > Arthropoda > Insecta > Hymenoptera > Formicidae > Temnothorax > Temnothorax nylanderi. Next base: position 911,182 of record NW_027249122.1, read on the forward strand.
CCGCGCCCTGAACACATAAATACTCATAATCCGGCCGCACAGCAGGATGCAGCAGGATGCTGAAAAAATAATCGAGATAGACGTGCCCGGGGTGGTGGTGTTAAATAAATACGTCGACAACGCCGTATCCGGCTTATGACGAAAAACAAATTTCGCATCCCTATCGAGTTTCGCTTTGCACGGATTTTTCGACGCTATTTTGCAGTTTGCTGCTCGGCTTGGCCGTTACCATCAAAATCGTTCCCAACGCTGTTACCTACGGCAAAAAGAATGATCAAATTTCTCTGGCGCCGTTGGCGTGTAAATTTTTTAAATGCAAATAAAAATTCCACTAAGAATTCAATGAACTTAATTCAATTTAATTGTATTAAAAATTTAGAAATTATTTTGATATATATACAAGATGAGTCGACGAAAATTTAATTTGCTTCTTATATCGTGAAATAAATTATTTAATCTCCATGTAATGATTAATAATTAAAATGTGTATAGGTCTTTCATATTTCATACTTTTAATGAGTGTAAAAAGGTCTTTTAAGTTATTTATTATTATATAATATATGATATGAGCTCATACGGAAATTAACTTTCTTATTTTTTAAGGTTACAAAACCAATATATTTTATTTTATTCTTTATTATTTTATTATTTTATTGTTTATCTTTAACACATGTTTTCGGTCGCATTCTACTCGAAAGAAATTTCGGTCAGCCGTCCGAAGAAGGACGTCCTATGCGCAAAATCAATATTCCCCGCGTATGCTCTCAGAGACCTTCCGGACTCTGTGCTACACCGCGTCCACATCAAATGCCATGCGGAAATGCCACATCACACGAATATTGTACCTATCGGTACGTTTCGCGCGAAAACAGACGTGTCGAACCACGTCACAGAAATGTGAACCAGTGTCACTGCCGGCGTTGAAACCACAATTATGAGCCTATGCCAGTGACAGACTTTACCTTCTCTTCGTTATAATCGAACCACTAATCTGTTCTAATTAGTTATACGCGGAAAAGAAAAAACTCCACGTTTATAATAAATGAAATCAAATAAAATATATTTTTTGTTTTTCTTTTAAAGTTTTAAATATATAAATTATCTATATAATAATAATTTTATATATAATCTATACCAAAAATACGATAAAATTAATTTAACTATTTCAATTTATTTTAAATGTTTAATAAAATACATAATACTTAGTGTACTGAAATATAAATATAAAAAATTATTATTTTTCAAGATGGAAAAAGTACTGCTAAAGATATATCTTTGTAAAACAAAAAGTAGATATGGCAGGCGTGTATCGTTGGGATTCGAGTCTTCCTGTCTTCCTTCGGGCAAAAGGATGCTACTTGGGAAGAACTACTGCCGAATCAGGAGTGCGACCCCAAGCAAATGTCGAAGCTCGTTAGAGCGTTTCGGAGAGCGAGTTAGCGGTCTCCTCTACGTTATACGTGAGCCGAAAGAATTATAGCAATTTCGACGTGACGGAACCTGAATTCATAATACGCTGTCTGCGAATGACGCGCGTCTGCCGTACAGATTTTGTCCGAGGAGTTGGTCCTTCTCGAAGGGTAGTTCCTTGTTAGTTTAAGAATAGATAGTTGCAGAAATAATTGATATTAAATCTTTTCGACAGAAATTTGAAGCTTATATGAAAAACGAGCAAGATGATATTTGGAAAATGAGTTTATTAATTTTTATATACACAATTAAAATTTAATTTATAAGATTAAAATAATAAAATTAAAATAGCAATAGTTGTATGTTCATTTTTAAGGCATGCAGCTTGTAATTATTCTATATATCTCTACAAAAATAATTTTATTCTTATATAATGCGTTTAAATATATATTCAGAGGGCATACTTATACATTAGAAATTCAAGCTTTATTATTAGTATGTTTTGCATAAAATAGTGACATATAATGTTCAGGCATTAGAAATATACGTTGCATTGTTGACGAAGTCGCACATCGAAAGGCATATACTCGTATAACTGCTGTATAAAAGACAAACGATTATCCTTCTTATGCAAGATAAACCCACCGGCGAAAGTTCTGTACGCGCATGTTGACGAGTTTCTGGGACCTTAAGAATAGTCGCGGGGGCCCAGTCTCTCGGTTGTCTCTCGTGTGGGCCAGTTAGCGTATGCGAAAGGATGCCTACATGAGGCAGCGCACAATGGCAGGGTTGGGCCTGGTTGCATCGCGACTGACGGCGCAGGTAAATTTAGCTCGTTCTCTCGCGAGTGCGTGTACACGCACGTGCACGCGTCGTAATGGCGCGTAGGTGAGCTACTCATTCATAAAACATAACCCACGTGGCGCCGGCGGTCGGTGAGCTACGAAAAAACGAGTTACAAGCATCTCGAAATGGAAGCCGAAGAAACGAACGAAAGGGAAAAGAGAAGAAAAGAAAAATAACACTATGACTGTAGAAGGAAAAACATTTAAAGTTTCTAACAATCCTATTACATAGATTTTCAAAAATAATTTGATTAAAAAATATCTTATGTATATATAACTCTGCCACAAATAATTTAAATAAAATACTTAAATTACATACACTCTTTTCAATAATTATATATAGATACTTATATTATACAATATTATAAAATACTTACTAATTTAATTTTATTATCGTGTTTGATCATGTTCTTTTTTTTTTCGTATCATTTCACTTTCACCTCTTATTTGCGTGACTATATTTTGAGACTATTATTTGTCCGCGTACATTAGCGGCTTAAGATGTTTGAATAGGTCTTAACTTTGCGGAGAAACAAAGGATGCTAATCAGATCTCTTATCGGAACCCCGACGTAATATGGCGGACGTAAAAATAACTTTGTTCTCACGGGACTTCGGTAGTCATGACAACAACAGGGTTTCCTCGAATCTCGAGAGGGTGTGAGAACATAGGACACGCTTGTTGCAGGACACGTACCTTCCCTCCTGAGGGAAGAGGGTGTATGCATCCTCCGTCTAGTTCTTGGGGGGGAACGATAACTCAGTTACGACGGTTCTCAACCGCGTATGAGCTTCAGTTTCGGTTAATTTCTCTCTCGTCAATCTTGATGAAGTATTATAGATCCTTTTATTGGAAAACGGACAAAACGAATTGGTTTAAACTAAAATTCGGAAATTATGACTTATAAGAATTTTAAATATTATTATTGAATTTTAAATTATCACAACAATTATTATTCTTTGAGTGTACACAATGTTTATTATATTTTCCGTACATGATTAAATTTTGGTCCATAATATAGACTTTTTACATTATTTCGATATCTGCGATCTATTTATATATATATATATTTCTATTTCTAACAATTTCTCCCCGAATACTCAGACGAGAGTTGCGCTTTGCTGATCGGAAAATTGGCCGCGGGAGATTTTGCTACACAATTAACAATAAGCGCACAGTTAATGCGCAGCAAAAGAGGGTGAAAAACGCAAAGAAAGAAGGGTGCCGCGACGATATACAGATCGTTTGTAACGAGCGGTGCCAAAGAAGGATAATCGGGCAATGATCGGCGGAAAAGCAAGAAACATTTAGTCCAGGGGTCTGTACCTTTTGCATATTAGTATATTGAGCAGCAACATAATGAACGTATTATACATAAAGTATATACGCTATTCTCTTTTTTCCTCCATATAATTTTAGCAACTTATGAAAACACTTTCTTTAGTCTTTTTCTTTCCATTAGAACACTGTATTAAATTAAGAGGATCATCTTGACCGATTCGGATTATGCGTTGAAGATGATCTCCTGATCCTGCAGTTTCCCTTTCGCTTTCGATTTTCTCTTATCCTTTATACCCCGTTGTCCCAAAGGTTGGCTGGCGTGTCTCGATATCGTTCGGGTTAAAGCAAACCTCCGGCAGGCTGGTTCCATAGTCGGCTGTGTCCATCGAGACGAGCGGACCTCCCGCTCGTCGTAATCGCGCAACAAAGCTCAGTCTCTCACCCCCTTTTTTGTCTCTCATCCTCTCGAAACGGGACGCGTTCTGCCCGCAAAATTGTCGCGCCGACGGAAACCATCCCCAAATCCCCTCGCCACCGTTGGGGGAAAAGTGAAACTCATTCTCTTCCGTCACTATGAGTCGAAGTAAATTAATTTTGCAACATCCAAATGACAGGATTTTTATCAAAAATTCCAACAAATGAAAAAACATTGAAGAGATTGGAAAATAGAAAAGGAGGAATTTGAGAAAATTCTTGAAAAGTTCAAAGTAGCAAATATATGAAGTTTAATTTATTTTTTAGAAGAAATTAATAAGTTTTCTTCAAAACAATGAAATAAGGGATTAAAGAATGTAAGAACTTAATAATTTTGTGATTTTGTCACGGGGAAACAAAGCACTGAAAGTGTTTACCGTAGTCAATTTCAACCGACAATTTACCCTCTTGCCTTTGAAAAAAGCACACTAGCTTACCTTTCATCTCGTCCCCTTTTTCCGCTCGCAAAATCATCCTCTCGGTTGCATTATCGCACAGAATGAAAGAAAAAAAACGGACAGGATTACGCGACTAACGAGCCGTCAGACTGCCGTCAGGAGCGAATTAATTATTGTCCTTTAACGGTTTCGTTTCCGGCTCCTGAACTCTCAGTGTCGCCGCCGTTCCGGGAGGGATCGGCGGCAATATTCAATTTCATGCATCCCCTTTGCACCAATGGTTTCTCCATCGCTATCCACACCAGCACCAATGGACAATTATTATCCTTTGACTGCCCCTCGAATTTCGACACACGAATTGCCCCGCCGGAAAAACGACCGTCGAACTGTCCAAATTAATTGCCAAAATTTTGACAGGCACGGATGTTTTTAATTCGAATATTAAGTTCTGAAAGATCATGACGTCAACTCGCGCGGACGCGAGAAAAATTACACTTGCATAAATCTTACTTTTATTTTAAGCATTCACAAATGTAATTACATTGCAATAACAAAAACATATAAAGAATTTATAAATGTGGAAAAAAATTTAACGACTTCACAAATTCTGATAATTTTATTTTCAATAAACAATAATTTGTATCAACAAAAGTGTTAATAACACTTTTCTCATTCAAAAATTATCAACGCTTGAAGTTTTTAAATAGAATCACATTTTATTTTCGTTAATACTGTCGAGAATACCCGAATCAATTCTGATTATTGAAAATATTATAAATTCTTATTTTTATTTAATTGGCAATTCTTCTCAAAGCAATTTAAGTGTTTTACACTTGTGAATGGAAGACGCTACAACTAAATTATATCTATCAATTAAGCTAATTAGCTAATGTCAGAATTATCTTAATCTTTATAAAAGTAAAATTAAAATAATTTGTATAACAATTGAATTTAAAACATGAAAGTTTAGTTAGCAAGATATTTTTAGAATTCTATGATTAAAAACTAATGTAGTTTGAAAAGATAACTTGGACTGAAGGTATTCCGCAAACCCGAGGGAATCCCGCCGTTTTAATGACGAATGAACGAGCAGCAGGTATACGTTATACAAACGAGACTCCCCATGAGTATTTCTGACAGGTGCGCGGATCGATTGCTATTCCACGCGGCTCGCGTACGAGCAGCATCATTAATTGTAATGCCTGCCATGGCGTTGCCTTTTAACGCGCGCGCGCCTAGTCGCGACCGCGACTCGCGACACGGGGCGGTCGTGTGCGATAATCGGGGCTAAGTCGAATATCGATCATCAGCGCGTACGCAGTTCTAACAGGTTCTTATCAACTATGATACATTGCAATTCTGATCTCGGTTTAACATCTAAGATAAGGGACTATGGGGAAAAGAGGAAAGAAAACGTTGTATAATATAATAGTTGTATTGCGTAATCGACGTTGATGCAAATAATTCTAAGCCTTAATTAATTAATTGTTTAGATTTGTATTTAGAGCTTGAAGCAAAACTGTGTGTGTTGGGAGAGAAATCTGATAAATAAAATTAAATTCTAATTAATTTCTTTTGAGAGGTTTTGATATTGATTTTGGTTACATTGAAACCTATAAATAGAATTCTATAAGATAGGATGTGATAGTTACGGTCGAACGGCGCGTCGCGATCTAATCAACGACGGTTTCTTGGATCGGTCACTGATGAATTTACGACCCTCTACTCGATTCCATTAATTCGTTAATTCAAACGACGACGCCTACGCAAACGACAACGCTCGTTCGTTTTGCTCATCGTGCTCTATTTCGAGTTAAACGTTACCAACTTCGCCGTCACCGCTTCTTCCTTCGGCTGCGAGCGCCGCCGAACCGTCTCTCATTCTCTATTTTCATCCCTCCTGAGCACGTTATTTTCGCCTACGAAGGAAAGATATTGTCTTCCTGGAACATCGTCGGATGTCTCGCAATTTTTTATTGGTCTTTCTTCTTCTTCTTCTTCCTTTTCACTTTCTTCTTTCTTTTCTTTATACCGGTGCACTGTACAATTTTCTTACTCAAAGTTAACTTAGGACAGAATTGCTGTGCATTTAAATATTATACATATGCATATTTATACATGTACAGTATGTATATACATATATTAAAATTTGCATTATTTTTATATTAATAGTTATTAAGAGACATGGTAGTCTCTCGCGCCAATATATATATCTCGACATTTTAACATTTTTGTTAAGAAAAAGATTGATTCGAAATTGATCAAAGAATTTTCCGTTAAAAATTCTCGTGATCTTGAAGTAATAAAGATATACTATATGTAATGCTAAAGATTAAAAAGTTGTAATAAATGATGGTTTATTGCTAAATTAATTAAAGGAGTCATTGACAGAAATTATAAAGTTTTATTGTATTTAATTAAATTGATTTTTGATATTTATATTATGCGCGCGATATTATAATTTCTAGAAAGTAGCAAAGTCAAATAGTGATACGTGAGTGATACGAATTAGTCGATGATTGTGAAATTGCTGCGTTTAGGGAGTTATTAATTTTGATACATTTTGATATTAGGATATTATACGTTTGTATAACTTCAGGGATATTGATTTATCTGCAAAATTTCGATTTCATTTTACATTCAGCGAACTATGTTATACAGACGTTACAAAAACATAGTTTTGTTGAAGTTCGATTAAATGCAAGCTCGGGAGAATTATATTGTTGAATCGGCGCTGACTCGTCCGTGTCATCGAAAATTCTCAGTAGACCTTCTTAATGTCGTTACACTTCTGCGATTCTTCAACAGCTCGATGCAGTTTCCTCGTCACGTCCATCGTACCGTCTTAAAATAGCGATCTTAAGATGTGTCACACTTCCTGATCACATACGTTGTCATCATCATCCTTAGCCCTTGATTTCTCGAAACTTTCGTACACATACAAGTGTTTTTCATCAGAATCTGAATCTACACTTATGAGATTAACCAATAAAGTTTAATATAATTGATATAAATTACATATTTATGATACATAATTATATAATTTATAATCTTTTTCAAATTTAAGAAACTAAAATGTCATTTTTTATTTCTACAAACTTTGAGATTAGATTAAAATTAGATTATGTATAATATATTCTCTTTTTATGTTCTTTTTATTATCTTTTTAATTTAATTTTAATTAAATTATCTAAAATTAAATATTTAATTATATTAAACAGACATTAAGTTTACATAAATCTCGTTCTAGTTAATTATTCTTATCCATTCTTATCGATCTTTGATTAAAATGACATCTTTTTTTAATGATAAAAAAAAGATAACTGAAAGGATGATATAATTATATTATTAAGCACTTTATCTAAATATGCTTATTATAACATATATTGAATATTATTGAATGTTGTTGAATATTGTGCTTTTTAAACAATTTTCTAAAATTTCCAGTGATTTTCTTAGAAGTTTTCTAATTGTCAACCTGCAATTACATCAATTTTGATATTCTATGCGATGAATTTTTGTAAAGATCGATAGACAGAAAAGGAAAGTGAAAGGAGGTGGTAAAATTGGAGGAAGACGAGGATAAGATGAAAGAGATGAGGAGGGAGGAGATTATGGAAGAGAAGGAGAAGAAGGCGCAAGAGAGTATATACCTACGAATAGAGAAATGTGTGCTCGCGTATTCAGTTACGGCCGGTGCGTCGCAGAGTCGAGACGCTTCCGTGTTTTGCTTGCAAGCATCACGACGCGACACGACGCGATGCGTCACATTGTTCGTCCGATCATTTGGAACGAGAGTGATTTGCTCGCGAATTGAATAATTGAATGATTGATTAAGCTTTTATCTTCTTCCTCTTCTTTCTTCTCTTCTCCCTCGACCTTTTTCTCGCTTTCGACGCTCAAAAGAAGATTGTGAGAATGAAGAACCGCGGAGGGATTCAGACGCGAATTATATCAACGATTTATATTATTAATCTTAGCAGAAGAATTGAGGATTATATAATAAAAGGATCAGTGTGAATGTTTTTTATTAATTCGTCGAAAACACTATACTGATTTTTTTCGTACTTTATTTTACATCAGTTATTTGGTATCAGTGCATAGTGCTCTTATAAAGGAGAAATACAGAAAAACACGATTTTTAACGTAAAAAAAAAAAATATATATAAAGATATTTAACAGTGGATTACAGTGAAATGATCTCTCTCTTGACAGAATCAAGTGTTTAAGTGAAACTAATATCGATTTGTTTGAATTTTGTCATGATCCCGTCAAGATTTAGTAGATATTATTATTATATCGACATAATATCTTAATTTAAATTCCAATAAAAAAGAAGAAGAAGACATGATAGAAAATATAAAATAATCATCTGTGGTACTAGTGAATTGAGAAGAAAAATTGAGGATGAAAAGTTAAAGATCAGAGAAATTGATTTTGATGATAGTACGAATAGTGTAATTACAATTGTGCATTGTCGCGTGATAATCCAGTGCCAAGCGTCTGGTATAGATGCAATTTGTCGTGAGGAATAATTGGAAAGGTAGACTCGGATGACGCTGGAACGTCGCGGGGGTCACAACGACCACCGGCGGCATCATGGCGTGTATCAGAGCGCCGAGATCCGTGCGCGGTTCTATCGACGACATCAAAGCCGATTCTACGCGTAATGTCGTGCAGGTAATTCTTTTCTTCCACTCGTATCTTTTTCGCCGAGAGATGTCGAATATCTTTGCGAGTCTGTAAATATTGCTTTACGAATTTACTATTATTATTATTACTATTTTTAATAATGGCAAAGCAGCTATATACAATCAGGTGCACTTAAAAATAAAAAATACTTAAAGATAAAAAGATAAAAATGAGTTCGGGATAAATAAAAATAAGACAATTGAAACAATTATCTTGACAATTATTGAAAATAATAAATCCACACTGTTAAATTTGTATCACTCAATTTGAGGCATTTTTAACTATTTCTATAGGTCGCCGCTGCTCCTATATTCAATATGTCGTTAATTTAATTAAAACAATGTTAATTTAACTAGACCAATGGAGTTAAAATAATACTGTTTTGTGTTAAAATAATAAATTTTGACACACACGGTAGTTAAAAATAACAAAATGTTATTTAACTCAGTAGTGGTTTAAATTTCACCCTTTAATGTTTAACAGTGCATAAGTGTATATTGTATATGTCTCGTGAGAAAATTTATTGTAAACATCTTGAGTGATGAATATTTTACAATGGTATTTTGGATATTTTATTTCGCAAATAATTTTTTTCATTACTTCAGAATATAACTACTAAATCAATTATTTTCTCTCTTTTATTATTATTTTTAAATAACAAATATAACATTTCCAAAAATTCCCAAGAATAATCTGTCTCATATTAAGCCTTGATACCTAATCTAAACGAGTCTCTTTAGCATATGTGTTCCCCTCGATCTTGCTTTAGCGATCTTTAGCTTTCTCTCTCTTTACTGAAATATTCCGGGAAAGCCCAGAGATTCTATCGGGAAAGCGGGAAAAGGATCGGCGAAGCGGCGACCCCGTCGCGGCCGTCGTAATAATGGCGACCTGAAATCATGAAGCACACACAAAACCCTCCGCGCATCCCTTCGTACCGTTCGTCTCTTTGCGCGCTCAAAAATAGTACGCGATGACTAACTCTCTTCTCTCTTCGCTCTTTGCTCCTGTCCTCCTCCTTCTCTTCCTCTTCCTCTCGTCTGTACGACAACCACGTTTGTGTCCCCTTGTGCTTTCCGTCTCCCAACTTCCAGCTCCCAGCTCCCACTGCTCCCAGTGCTGCGAGCGAGCGTGCGCTCGCCTCTTCGGTGACTCTTGAGAGCCGTTCGCTCGCACGCTTGCTCACACTGAAAAGCCTGGCGCTCCGCCAGCGCGGTAAACGCGTCAGGACAATTCATGCTTCCGCGCGTGATTTATGTCCCCGATGCTCGCTTATAGATACAAACGTATATAAAAATTAGATATAAAAGTTCCCGCGAGAATAGGTGCTACTGTAATTACATTTGAGAAATATTAGGTAATTAATTAAATATTTTTGAGAAATATTTTATTCTTATTATACTCTTGCTTTTTAGATATAAATTGGAAAGTATCGCACAGAATATGTGTAAGTATAATCGTATCTATTTAAACAATGAAAAGAATTACAACCGTAAATAAGCTGTAAAGAGAATAAAACGTACATATAATTATTAAATTTTTATGATTTTATGAAAAATTACAAATTCTGAATAGATATACTTTGATGCAGACTGCATTATTTAGAAACTGCATTCTTATGATATCATATAAGAAATATTTAAAGATTGATAAAATATTTAACAGTAAATAACAACGAATAAAATAACAATGGAAAACGATTGGACATAAAAAAAATAAAAAATGGCGGTTGTAATACTTTTTATTATTGATGGAATAAAAAAATTTACTTTTCTATGTCAATATAACAATGAAAATTCACGGTGCGAAATCTTGTGAAGTAATTATAACAATAACAGCACAAATACAATTCAAAATATGATAAAATGTAAATGTATCTGCATTAATATCGATTCGAATAATTTAACGTATAAATTTATCCGAGAGGATCGTTCTTCTCTGCCCCGCATTTGAATATCCGACAAATAAATATGGAACATGCACGATGACAAAGTTGTGGCAGTCAAGCACCTGCGGTGTAATAAAATATCAAGTGAAAAAAAGAGAGAAAGAGAGAAAAAGAGAGTAAGAGAAGGAAGAAGGGTCGCGTGTTAATAAACGTAAGTGTACACGCACTTGCACGGGGTTGCAATCAGCGGGAGATAACACCCACGTGACGTATGGGTCGCCGCGTATGATGGAAATGCAAATGGATGCGTCGCGGTCGCGCGTCGCGCTGTTTTCGTCGAAAGGGAAAACGACAGAAAAAGAATCCGCGAAGCTTCGCGGTCAGCTGCAAATGCATTCAATTTCGTCGACACACGCCGCGCGCCGGGCACCTGTCGCGCATTACGCGAATAAGTGTCTTGAGGACCATCGAGACTTGCAATGTCATCAACGACATGCTAATTGAAATTCTGTATGGCGATCGAAAATTTGCCACGTAATTGAGACGATTTATAACATGATTACAGTGACGCAATAACTGAGATATATGCTCTAATTAGAGGTGCTACTTGGATTTATGATGTCGTGATTAAGCTTTGCGCTGCATAATTGGCGATGGAAAACTTGGGTAGCAATCCTATAACATATTTCGTTAACAAGAAGAGGAATCTGACTCGGCAACAAATTAACCGCACTTGGACGTAATAATAAGATAAATCAAATCGCAGGATTGCGACAGCAACATGATAGACTTCCGAAGTGCACTTTGCCCGTAAGTGCTCGTTAATGCGCTTCTCCGCACTTTAATCCGCTCACTCACTATGAAATGACTATGCACGATGCGTATAATTTTGTTTATTTCACGCATGTAGTTCTCTAAAAGATATTTTTTCTTCAGATTTTTATTTTATCTTATGATGTCTATTAGAATTTTTAGATAGATATAGGTAGAGAGAAAGAGAGAATTTACAATATATTGTTTTCATCTACAAAGTATTTAAAAAAGATATTATATGCTATTACTATTTGATTATATCTTATTGGAATTTTATTGAAATATAAAATTTTTGTAGTAATTTTTTAAGTTATAATCGTTTCTTTATCGGTATTATTTGCTATTTTCTCTCACGCGTATTTCATGCATATATTGATGAGTTATAGCTTCATAAACGATAAGAATTTATAGAACAATAAATTGTGAAGCACGTATGTGTTAAATAAGAGGTTTTGCACGATTTGACATGCCACGAGAAAGACGAATAAGAAAACATTCTTCAAGGTGAAAAGATTCCTATCGCGCCAATCGGCATTCTCCACTTTGCTTCCTCCGCTTCGAGTAATGCAGGGTCAACATGTATACTTTGAACAAGTTGATTGGAGTTTACTGGAAATAATTGTCATCAGTTTTCCGAAATTAGTCTAAATATGTTTAGAAAGATAATCGAATACATAAGGAAATAATACAATTTAGTTTTTATTTATTTTTTAATATAAATATAATAAGGCGTAAGTGATTTAATTGCATTTTTATGTATAAAATTATTTTTGGCGAAGTAAAGCTATTTAAAATTAATTTTTATTTAAAAAATTTCAATGAATTTTTAATACAGGAAAGTAACGAATGTCTGAAAAGAATTATTTGTTATTTTCGTAAACATAAACTCCCGTGGGACTGAAACAATGAAGAAATAATAACCAGCGTGCAGCCGCGGGACGAAGAAATAATCGATCGATCGACCATTAAAGTTCATTCCTCCATGATATGTTTGCTGTCTACAAGCTATTTGTTATTTGCTCCTCTCTTTCTCTCTTTCGATCGCGATCGCGATCGCCTTTAATTCACCAAGCTACGATCTCAAGAGTCGATCGATCAGTCATCGCCGATGAAACGCGACGTAATTAAGAGCGCGTGCAATTTTCCGCATTGTGCTTCAACGAGTAACTCTGAGTACTCAATTCATTCCGCGAATGTTCTTTTCTTATCAAGAAGCAAAAAAATAGTAACAAGAAGTAGATATTAATAAAAGAATTTAATATTGAAATTGCTTCGAAACTACAGGTATTTGTGTATTTCAAGGAAAAATAAAAAAAGAGAAGAAAATGATAACTTAGAAAATATTACTAATTATAATATTAATGATGTCTCATAGAACATATATGCGTATATGTTATTTTATATAATTATTTTTGTTAATTTCAGATCTACACAGATTGGGCAAATTATTATCTGGAACGAGGGGGTTGCAAGAAACGGGTGACCGATCTCCAAGCTGATTTCTGCGACGGTGTCCTTTTAGCCGATCTGGTGGAGGCTGTCAGTAAGTATCTTTTGCATACTCTCATTTTTTTTTTAAATCTAATCTAGTAAAATATTTATAATATGAAAAAAAATTCAAGATGTATTCATGAGATGTTTGCGGACTTATAAATCAATTATATTTATAAATCTTATAACATTGTATTAAAATTTCTTTTTTATTTAAATTAATTCTTTGGTTTAATACAAAAAATTGGAAAAATTTATAATAAATAAAAATTTAGAATGTCGCGGAATTTTATTAATAAAAATCGAAGCGCAAAAAAGATTGAGCGATGGGTCGCGATATACATCTGTGATTCTCGCCTAACAGTACTGAATCGTTTATGGCCAGTTGGACAGTTACCTATAACACATAAATCGACACTAAAGTCATTAGTGCATAGGGTACGACAGTCACGTGCCATACGCGCGTGTATGCAATTCACAGCGACGTCCGTTAGTCGGCTGTCGGCTAAATGAAGGAAAAATAACTTTTAAATTAAAATGCCCCGTTTTTCTTATTGCAGCTAATCAGAAGGTGATCGACGTAAATCGAAAGCCGAAAAGCGCTCAACAAATGGTGAGTGTATTTTAAAATCATCGCACAGATGAAGTATATAGCAACGGTTAAGATAAAAATTCCAAGTTAACATTTATTTGTATAACAAAAATAAATTGCATATATTTTATTGCTGCAACGTATGCAAAATGAGTCTTTATATTCTCACATAAATAAAATATTTCAACTATACTAGAATATCTGCTAATCAAATTTAAAAGAATGCTAACTGTTTGCTCGTTAGTTATGTGAGAAAAGAAAACACTAGATTATAGGTAAAGCTTAATCAAGTATAAAACGGAAATTCAAAAGATTTGGTATTTGATACGCGGATGCTCCGGATCTTCGTCCGGAGAAGCAAATTTAAGAACCAGCTATGCACGAGCGCAGTCCTTTAAAAATAGAAAGCTCACAAGCTCGCTTTCCCTTCCTTTCCCCGCTTAGGATACGTAGATAAAATCCGTGCAACTGTACGTACGGTGCACCATAGATCACCATCTTTTCGAAATATTTAGACTAACACGCAGAAAAAGACAGACGCGATTACATTTTGCGGCACGTTCTGTCTCTAAATATCTCAATATATGTTTTTGCAATCTTAAACTTTTAATTCATTTTTACGCGTTTTTAATTAAAATATTTGTATTTGTTCGTTTATTTATGCTTTACTTCTCTAGAAATTCTAAATTTTATTATCTTTCCAATTTTTATTAAAAATACATTGATTCTAAAATTATGTTTCTTGGTAGTTCCTATTAAAAATTTTGTTTAATAATTTAATTCTATAATATTTTATTACAATATTATTCATTTATCGTTGCCTCTTAATTTTTATATGTATTTTTGTCTTTGCTAATTCGATATTTACTAATTAATTTTTTAATTAAATATTACATATACTATACATAGTAGCTCTTTGGTTACTATAGCTGAATAATAAATTTTCAAAGTCATTTATCTTACGCGCCCACATATCTCACTTTATTATAAGATATAATTCTTCGTCATAATGTGCGTAATAATCATATCTTGCTATAACATTGTAAGATAAATTCGTGCCTCTGGTTCGAGAAAAATGATCAACTTGAATCTCAGATTGGCATTTTAATTGGCGTTTTACGGAACCATTGCGGCAGGGATTCGCTCAGAATCACATAACCTCTGACACGCGCGTTTTATACTTACGATTAAGTGTATACCTGGCTTCCGTACAGACTCAGTATTCTCGGTTAATTAAAAGCTGTTAATTGTAACGTCTCGTTACGTCCTCGCTCGTAAATTATCTCGACTACTTATTTTCTCTTTTATCAGGCGCGACACTTCACTTGAGTTCTTCTCACGGGAAAAGTTTTAAATTGTTTAAACAGAAATAATATTTTCTCATAATTAAATTTGAATATTTTCTGAAAGGAAAATTGTTTAGCAACATTATTGAGCTCTAAATAATTTATTGCCTAATGGAGAAAAAATTGACATCATAATCTGAAAAATCTGAATAAGTACTTTTCTTCCTATAATTAAATTTTTTTATTGTTTAAGAATTAAAGGACTAAATTATTTTTTATAGTAGTTTAATACTTGACAAAAGGTTGGAGAACATTCGATAAAATTTCAAAATGTCACGTATATACTTGTAACTTTTTCTCCTGTAACATTACAAGGACTCTATTCTCACTGACAATTCTTCAACTTGTATCCTTTGAGGTAGAGCATCGTGCGACTCAGGATTATGTAAATTTGAAACACGAGGTGGCATCGTCCTGTGAGAGAGAGAGAGAGAGAGAGAGAGAGAGAGAGAGAGAGAGAGAGAGAGAGAGAGAGAGAGAGAGAGAGAGAGAGAGAGAGAGAGAAGTATAACTCGACTATACATGTTTCAATTCATCCATCCGCATGTGACGTGGCTCGTTTTCCCGGTGAGATGCACTCGGAATCCATAAAATACGCATTTCTCTTCTCTCGTTTTTCTTTTCTCTCGACCCTTTCTCCTTTCTTCTTATTCAAACATAGTTCTCACATCTATAGTAAATATTGATGAATTGAAAATTAGAAGCATTCACGTCCCTCCATTCTGCTCTCAATGTAGTAAATTTGTTTTTGTTTAACATTGAATAAAATTTTATTAAAAAATTAGAAATAATATATATATATATATATATATATATATATATATATATATATGGAGGGGTAAAAAAGCCATAGTGGTGTAAGTCAAATTTTTTAAGATATTGACTCGTGTACATATTGCAATCCATACAATATATAAATTGCATCTATGCACACGAGTCAATATTTTAAAAAATTTGACTTACACCACTATGGCTTTTACCCCTCCATATATAATTTAAGAGAGACATATATGTGTAGATAATAATATATTATTGAAATTATATAAAATATAATTAGGTACATAAAGTACTTCGAAAAATGACAGTAGAATTTAATTTTATTCTCGATAAAGTCGAACAATATTACGAACAGTTTCGCGTTACTCTTCAGTTCTTGACAGAGACTCTATAGTTTACTAGGCCAGAAAACTTTGCACACAGCTCTTAATAGCTGTAGTATTTGCTTTGCTAAGTACTCTATATTACTTTAGAGTTTAGTTCGGGGTGGTACTTTGACAGTACAGGCGACGGCGACGTAAAGCTTTTCGAAGCTTTTTCTCGGGTTTCGTTCTTACCCTCGATCGAGCGAACGGCAGGAACGAATCTGTAGTCAGGCTCGTAGACGTCGCCTTTCCAATTTCGCGGTGTCGAGGGTGGACGCTAAGGAAAGGAGAAGGGCTCCGGTCTATAATTAAAGCAAGCCAAGCACACGCGCCATGTGTACAGGGTGATTCACGTAAATGATAAGTGAAGATAATCATCAAGGCAAAGAAACTCGATCAGTCCACGTTTTTTTTTTTCGAAGGTCTTTAATGTTAAAAATATTTGTTGTCATAATAATTTTAATATATGTATAGGGCAGAATAGTATTTAAAATATAAACTTAACTATAAAATTTTTTTAAATATATAATATACACAATTATTGTGAAATACTACGCAATCTTGAAAAATATTGAATTCTGAAGGTTTAATCTTAAACACATTTTTTATTATTTATTTCCATTGATTTTTTCATTTATTTCTTTGTCCCTTTAGCGATTTGTGAAACAACTTGTAACCGACTCGAATCACGTGTTTTCCTTTCAGAACCGCGCTCAGCACGCGACTTGCAACTCGTCGTCGGTTTACAACTTGTACGCACTCCTGCAACACGTACAATAGCGTACAGAAATGTACGTTCTTCGTTTATACGAAGAACTACATAAACCGGAAGTCGGATAGTTGCATAAATCGGCGTGCAGCGTTATACACGTATATACATATATATAAAGATGCGATCCATTCTCTTATTCCATGTCTGTCATATCAGTCCTTTCAATAAAATCAGTCTTTATTTATTGAGAAAAAGATTTAAAAATGGATTAAAAGGGATTAAGAAGATTTTTAACAAATTTACAAAATTTAAAAGTTTGTTAAAAAATATTTTTGTTTAGAATAAAAAAATTTGAATTTAATTACTTAATTTTGGAGTTTTTCGGTTTTGTTAGGCTTTTTGAATTAATTTTAGACAATTCCCATACGATTGTGGCCGTTCAGATCGAAAGTGTTAATATAATTATCAAAAAGTTTGCTCGTTCTTCTCCAGTGCGCATAAACAGCTCGGTCCCGCGACAGAACTGGACAGAACTGAGCTGGTTCTTGTCTTCGCACTATCCTTCGATCGTCAACGTTGTTTTGATGATTAAAAGAGAGTCGGCTAAACTCAAGCTTAAACCGGAACCGGCGTGACGTCTTTGGCCAGCCAGTCGACCCATTGCAATCTATTTCTATTTCGCGGATAATCCACTCTCTCGAGATAGCGAGGATGAGTCATTTCATATATATTAGTCAAGCATCGCGCCGACCTCCCTAATTTCCCCACGGCGATAATTTATAAATAATACGGATTGTCCTGGATTTTGTTTGCTGGATTATCTCAAGTAAACTTTACTTAAATTTGTGAAAAATATCATTAAAAATTGGGACTTTAGTAACTTCCTAATATAAATATCTCTAAGGGTATAACTAATACATATATACTGAAAGATATATTATTTTTTATGAGAAACGTTCATGATTTAAAAGAAAATATTTATGGAACTAGAAAAAAAACACATGACGAATAACACATTAAAATATTTGAATTCTGTAATTATCATATATAGACTTCAAGCACTGAACGTGTAGAATCGTGACGCAATTCACCTATAATGAGGTAACACTAAACAGGCAAAGACCGATACCGCCTTTAAGTAAACGCAACTCAACGAACAAGCGCTCGAAAATCGATTACTCGATTGTTTAGATTAGACAAGTGCGAGCAAGTGTTGGGGGAAGTAGGTAGGGTGGCGATTATAGAACGTCGAAAACGTCGCAATACGTCGCAGGTGTCCCAGATACAAGATAGTATGTATGTACTGCGCGAGTGCGCTAAGAGGGAAGAGAACGAAGAGAAAACGGGGAAACATAGGCGCGGTTTCCCGGTATAAGACCGCTTTGTGGAAAAAGGAAAGAAATAGATGTTCTAGGCCGTAGTTCCTCTTTGAACTGAAAGTCCTATCGTATATGGGATATACATGTATATATGGGATGTCCTTTTGAAAACCCGCGTTTATATCACTTCGAATACATTAATACGATTAAATAAAAAGAATTAATAGATATCTGTTAAAAAATTATTTATTACAATTCCGATTTTTATTTTTTACAATTTTAATTTTCTTTTAGTTTAATTAATTTAACTTTTTTATTTATTTTTAATTAATTAAAATATATCTAAAGTTAATTTATAAATCATGCCAGTCTATATGATACATATATCAATTAATGTATATACTAGATTAATTCTCTTTAATTAAATTAAAAAACTCTAAATTGAAGGAATTTATCATTCTAGATTATATCTTTCCTTTTCACATAGAATACGATCCTTCTATCTCCGCCTTAGCCATTAGATATCATTAGCTATTTGACGATAGTTTGTTTTTCCCACGTAAGATTTCTTGCGCGAAAGGTGTGATCGGTCACGCCGTCTGTTGTATGTGTTATTCGAATATCGGCGATAATTGCCGCGCTTAATCGTACTTTTGTATTCGTCGTGAAATTAACGGTCTGCACAATAGAAAAATAAAGGCAGACAATGTACCCACGCGACGTGCAATTTTCAATCCGGTGCATCGTCTCTTAATTAATGTTTGATCGCGTAGAATCTCGTCTTGTAACAATCCACCGCATCTCTATTGATCCTCCACGCGCGGGCGTGACGTTGCGAACGACTCGACGACTTGAAATGACTTGGAACTCGGAATGCAATTTTCCCTTGACGTAACGCGCAATGCATTCTACGTCCTTAGATTCCCGATGATTCATGCTTTTAATCTCATTTCAACCCTGTGTGTGACCATTTATTTCCCTGTAATACAGAAATTGCAATATGTTTGCTGTCAAATTACATTTTGAGTGTTTGCTGAAAAATTACATTTTGAGTGAATTATATTATTGAGCTTTTTACAAGTAATAGTCAATAGTTTTCATCATATTTATATACACTTTAGAAAGTAATGGACTTTGCGTAATGAGAACTTAAAAATAGTGTAGTGCATTCCGGGTACTTCCGGCCATTTGTCAGCGCACAAGCGAACAGGTCTGTTTTCAAAAGTTAATGACGTTCCCGCGTAAGCCGATAAACTGTTACATTGTCGACTAGCGGGCTAGCGTGTTCGTGAAAGATTCAGTAATTCGATTTGCGGATGTCTTGGTGAATGAGCCGACCGCGGAAAAAAAGCCTCGCCTGCGCCTCTCCCGGATCCCGCCAGTGTATAGTAACGTCCAGAATACACAATGCCGAGTAAATTGGATGGAAATACTCGCGGATCAAAAGTGGTCAGTGCTCTTCCTGTTTCTTTACACGTGCGCGTAATTTAGATTCTAAGATTCCGGAACCTTCACTACCTTGTATCCGATAATAATGTTCTGATTGTGACTCGATCTAATCTTTCTTTCAAATTTTTAAAATTAGGATCTCGAGTCTTAAAAATCTGGAATCCGGAAAACATTAAACTAATTTGACATTTTCAAACTTTTTTTATTCTTAAAGTTTTTTTCATATCCAGTTGTTATATCCAGTCAATAACACTTGGTCTTAAAAATTAATTGACTATTATTGTCTAATTGGGCATTGATAAGAAAATAAGTGAACGATATTATGGACAATTGACCCCACTCACGATTCGCGAGCCACGTGGATACCTGGGTTCTCCAGGCTCCCACACTCGGAGCACGCTCCCACTACCTGCCGATTGCTCCTTCTTCCTTCCTCCTTCGTCCTTCTCCGCGGGCTTGCTAACGCGGTCTCTGCTCGGCCAATTGCGGTGTGGCTCACCTCGACCTCGTGTCCCTGTATGTTCTTTCTGTCTCTCGTCGCTTAGTGTCCTACGGGTGATCCAGCAGCGTGGATGCTGCATCGATTCTCGCAATCAGAAAGCGCGCGAAATGTGTCAATAAATAAATCAATTAGTTTTATTGCATCAATGTGTAGTGATCCATTATCGTGATGCTAATTAATTTATTGGCCAATTGGCCGTTGTGCGTTTAAACTTTATATCCGATGAGGAAACACAGAAGCTGTCGTTAGGTAATATTGAATTTTTTATTAATTTAATCTCCAATTTTATATCAATTTAATTATTACTAATTTTTCACATTTATTCAATTTCTTACTTTATACTTATATTATTTATATATAAATAATTAAAAAAAACATTTTTAACCATTAAAAACTAAACACTTCTCACAAACGTTTTAACGTTTCATCAAACTTTTTATGCGAAAAAATATAACTCTTTAGTTAATCAACGAATCTCCCAACTGTATTTAGCGGAACAAATACCTGTTTAAAAAACTAATGTACGTATTTGGGACATAAGCAAATCCAGAATACGAGTACTCCCCGCCGAGATACGCCGCGCTGCACGGGCGTGTGCTCTCCGTCTTTTCTCGGTTAACGTTTCATAATGCTCGAGTAGCACGTGCCAAGCGGTGATCCGTTTTACTTTCCGTGATATCGTTCTCGCCTCTTGTAACTCCGTTCTTTATGAATGAAAAAATTATCGATCTTCCAGCCTGGCTCGCGCTCGCTTTCATCTCCGCGAGCGATCGTTTGAGTGCTTGAATTTATGATTGCCGCGGCCATCGCCAGTAGACACGAATCGATATCGATCTCTGGGAATCGTGGGAAATTTCCAGTAAATTTACTATATCTATATATATAGTTAGATTTATTAAATAAATAAAAAAACTTTATTGATAAAAAGTTTTATACAATACAATAAAAGTATAACATAAGGAAATTTGAAATTACTGACACAATGAGTGGCAATTCAGAATGTTAGTTTATTATTAAAGTATATAGTTACGTGAATCTTTTAATATTTTATAATAAAAATTAAATATTAATATAACATTATAGTTAATTATTTAGAATTTTTTCATTTTGTAAACATTCTAATTTTTTAAATTAGGCGATTTAAATTAGCGATTTTTATACACATTATGTAATGTGTGTGTGTGTGTGTGTGTGTGTGTGTGTGTGTGTGTGTGTGTGTGTGTGTGTGTGTGTTAATATTATATTTCTGAATTAAATTTTAAATTAGGAAAGAGACAGACAATCAAAAAAATTAAATACGTAGAATTATTCATAAATGAATTAATATTATGCAACTTTATTTCTCAGTGATTCATACAATATGCTTCGAGGTCACATTAGGCTATAAAGGATTAACGGCATCGGAATGCCGGTAGTCCTGACGATGTAAGGAGATACTCTGAAAGCAATACCACAATCAACCGTTCTGCTCTTCGAGATTTCGTCTCTGATCTCATAAAAGATTTCTCGAAAGCCTCACGCCTCATGTTTCGTGCTATTCATAATACTTAATTTAAAACCGATTTTTTTATTTAATGAGAATTCAATGACATGTCATGTGTCGCCATATCAGTCAAACATTCTTTGCGGATATAAATGTTTGTATTTACTATGAATATAATTATAAAGATAGCTTGCTGACTGCAGCCTTAATCCTATATTTCGGGATTCGGTTAATCGAGTCTAGACGAGAAATCGAAATAACGGCTCGGCAAAATCACAGACGGTCGACTGTGCTGCGACCGCTCGCTCGCAATGAGCTAGCTTGGCCGACGAGCTCATTAACTCATAAAATTGAACGGGCTGAGTTGTCAGTCAAAGAAGCAGCGACATTCGCGCGCAGTTAATAAAGCGGCCGTTAATCGGCGACGACGATGACAACATACATGTCGTGGTGGATTCCTCTTAGCTAATTGCAAGTTCGACCCCTCGACACCCGAAATGATTGCATTCGCCGCATTCGCCGGACTGCCGAGTAAACTTTTCAAGCTCGCTTCTGTCCATCTCGTGCGAATATATTCCCGGTGAAAATACTCATCTGAGAATCTAAAAGTTTATTGGAATACAGACGAGATTAATTGCGAGAATCCTCAGAAATATGATTAGTTATATAAAACGAGGACATCTATTGATATATATGTAACAAAAAAATTGAACAGGTAAATAATAATTATATAGCAGACATTTATTTTAATCCATATTATCTACATAATCTACAACAAGAATAATCAAATAGACTTACATCTACAGAGCTATATACCTAATTAATGCTTGAATTCTTAGGTTCTTCTTCTATATCTTATCCAGTTTTTCTTATTGTCGATCTCTTACATCCACGAATAATTGAATTTAATTGAACCATTTTGCGCTATAAAAAGAAAGATAAACAAATCGTGTGAGCGAATGGAAAGTAAACGATGACTTCGTGCGACCCGCGAGTGCGTTTTATTAAATTATTATCGTCGTTTACGAGTCCAGAGCCTGTTCGGACTCTGACGACGCTGGTAAACGGCCGCGAGATCGGCAGAGTCAAATTGCCTCTTAAAACGAGCGTAAAGCAAATTGCATAAGTGGCGAGGTACACGCCGACCAATCGCAGTGTCGTCCTCAATGTGCACACTGCTACTGTACATGTCATATGCGCACTATATGTCGTATCCTTTGTGATACCTGCGGTCGCATACCTGCGTCTTGTCGCGATCTTTCACGTAAATCGTTGCCGACTTCCGTTGCCGCGGAAAATTGCGGGTACTTATTATAACGCGGCCTTGAAGTGGGAAAATAGACAATTATCCTGACTTGCGTTCAACAACATACATACACATACACACATTCATATACACATACATACACACGCATACATACACGCATACATAATGCAGCAATATTAGCAATAATTGTATATAGCAAAATGTAATTATAGGTTTCCTTTTTCCCCTTTTTACGAGATTTAAAACATTGCTTATTTATACATTATTATAACTACCTATTATAATTCACATCATATATTGTTGATATATTTTGGTCATTTAATTATCATATAAATTTTAATAAAATAGTCATAATAGTAATAATATTTTTCTTATAGTTCTGGTTTCTTATATAAAAATGCGAATTTACATAAAAATTGAGAAAGAGATAAAACGCGTCATGCACGATAACATATTCTATGTGAAATCGACGCAGACACTCCCCTTATCTTCTCTTCTACAACTATTTCAACTATTCGACCTCGTAAATCATTCCGCACACGCATGCCGCGCGCGTCGAGCATCGCTCGCGAACATCGCCCTGCAACCTGCAACGCGAACCTCTCGATATCCATCAAACGAACTATACGTCCGTCGCACACGCCCGCGCGCGGATAGACGCGCGATCGCGATTGATGTACCATGTATACCCATCTATCGCCTAACACTAACAATTTATAATTTCGCCACTCTTTTCGCGAGGCGTAAATTCCACGCTTCAAGCGATTCGGATTCGAAATTTGCACTCCTGTTACATTCGCCGTGCACATTCTCCAAACGCGATTGCAATTAGCGCGATCGTCGACTCGCGGCATTTCGTCTATGCGAATTTGTGCCGTGATTGCGATTCTGTTGATATTGAGTTGTATTGCGAAAGCTTTGTAGGGAATCGTTGCGGCACGGTTGATTTCACGAAAATTAACGATATGTTTTGAGGTTCGTTGAATTTACTGTGCCATGCAAACTGAATACAATTAAAAATAAAATTAATTTCCTCACCGAATTTTGATATACATATATAATATTGTATAGCTTGACTTTGTTTTTAGTGTTTTTACACACATATTCTTTTATTTATAATTCTTTAAAATATTTGGCAAATAATTTTTAATAAAAAATATATTTGTAAATGTTATAAAGTTAATTAATCAATTTGTTATATACGTGTAATTTAAGATTAAATAAATTAAATACAAATTAATACATTAGCATATTAAAATTCTTTAATCGTATCGTCATTTAAGTAAATTAAGTTAAGATGAATAATTATTCTAAAAGACTAGCGAATAAAATTTAGTCTCTTCCTCTCTGGACGACTGGGATAGTGGGATATAGTTACGAATCATAATTTACGATTCTACCTAGATATACGTTGGTTTTAACGAGCTGTTCTGGTGAGCCGCGGGGAGTCAGTTTTTCGCCGAAGGATCGAGTCATCCGCGCTCTTGTGAATTTCAACGCACGTCTGATCAAATTGTGGCAGGAGACCGAGTCGACCGAGATAGAAGGGTATGGGCATAAAAGTAGTCTCCTAACGGTATCGAAAATGGAGAACCAGGTGTGCGAATGTGGTCGCGAATCTTCGCGCGCAATCTCCGCGAATTTCGCGTAACCGTCTCGCGCACTTTTGCACACGAAGGTGAATAGATTAGAGTTGAACTTATAGTTAGATGTGCAAAGAATTGCAAATCTCTCTTGAGGGAAATCCTGAAACGAGGTAATTGCGTATACGTATATCATACCAAGGAGAAAGGACATTAATCGTATTTTTATAATTCTTTTTAAATACATATTATAATCTCTGTCAAACATTTTTCAAGTTACATTTAAAGTTAAATAATAAATATTGCAATGCTAGTCTTGATTGGAGAAATTAAGCCAGATTTCAAGTTTTTAAATTTCTAAACTATTTTCTATCACAAATACAAGCAGATTGAAGAATTTTCGTTAAATGTTATAGCACAGCTCTCTCTCCTTTCTGCCTTTATTTTAATTTTTAGAATTATTAATTCTTGGTTTAATGAGAATTCTTTATTATCGTTCTTCATTAATTTAATGGAAAGAGATAACAACATCCTAGCTGAAACAAATACTTCGCATTGATTTCTACAGTATGTTTATTGACACGAAACAGATATGATCATTATAGTGCAGAACTAGTTCGCCGGAAGCCGAAGGTCATTCAAGCTGGGTGACACGTGTGTGCATGCACACACGTTGCAGTCCGCAACTTGCGGCTTGCAGCGCGGCGCATTGCAGCAACGAATTGCAGTTTCTGCGATCGTTATCGTCGCTTATTGTGCGCGCTGTATACGCGGTGCCGTTCTCATCGGCGCGCGGATTTTTACCGCGAGTCGTTGTCCGATCGTATGCCGGCTCGAAATGAGATTCAAGGTAAGCTTCGATTCGAGAGCACGCGTACATTCGCGCGAGCTCGATACGGTAACGCGACTTATTCTAGATCTAGAAGATCCAGAATAAGGGTTCCCGAGCTATTATTATGTGGGCCCAGAACGAAGTATCGTTTTTGTTTTATTTTCTCACACGAAAGAAAGGTCACGAGAATCACTCAATTTCGAGGTATCAATGAATGTCAATGATGGAATTTTGATATTGCTAAATCAAAGATTGACTTCCAGGGATCCAACAAAAATGGTAGTGAGCGACTAAAGATTTAAGAATCCGGAAGTTTTGAAATTCCAATACCTGAATTGAAATCGAAGGATCGCAGAATAGAAACGCGACAAATTTTTATAATCTAAATTTCGCGGAATTCATGAATTCTCGAGAGATATCTTAGATATCGAGGATATCTCACCGCTCAAGAATCTCATAATCTGTATACCTGGAAGAAGCTATATTAAACAAAAATATATAATTTTGTTTTATCGCGATTGATATAAAATCAATTATTCAAATTTTATCTTGAAAAATTTAAAATTTAAAAATTTTCCGATATTGTGTTTACTGAATTAATCTTTGCATTTCATCGTTATGCGTGAATTAACGCGCACGATTTGCAAGAATCCACGGACGATTATTATGAGATCACTCAGCTTTTCGAAGCCGCGCGTTCGCGAACCGTTCATTTTTCGCCGCAGATTATCATGCTCCCGTTATACATTCCGCGAATTCTGTCGGTCGTTGTAACCATTAAGCCGGCTTGTTTGGAACCTACTGTATTACACTGGGTGATTCGAAATTTCGATGAGATTGCAACTTACGCACCTTTTAATTTTGTAATCAGATCCTGAGAGTCTTAGAACTTTAAAATCTCAAATCTTCCAATCTTGATAACATAAGTCTTTAAAAACTTTAGCTTAAAAATTTCAGATTCTCTAATTTTAACAGCATGGATCCTCAGATGTATGTTTTATATCAGATGTGAATTTTATATCTTTAGATGTCTAATGACTTTTTTATATAATTTTGATAAAGATTTTTTATGTGATAAAAGTGCAATTCTATATACCTAAAAGTTATAAATGAAAAAATGCTGTAATTATAGATTATATTATTAGTTCAATTATTACTTTATTACTTATCTCTAATTATTGCTTATCTCTACAGTTGATTTTAACCCTGTTTTAATCCAATGAGAATTACTTATTTTGCTACTTTGCGATTCGTTCTTAAACAATTTTGGTGAGAGCGAGTGCTGAACGGGGCGTGAATAATTTTCTTGAGCGAGAAATTCGCACTACAACGCGCGTTAAATTGAAGCACGTTCTCAGCAATGGTTTTAATTAAAACCCGCAAGGCAAACGGTAATCTGTACTAATCACGAAATTGATCCGCCACGCTTCCAACCCGCACAAACTCTTTCTTTCTTCGCCTCGGATAAAAGGGCCGTCGACCTAGCTTTCGGAAATTCCGAAAATTTCACAAAAGGTGACAGTGCGGCATTAATTAAATTCCTTCGTGACTCTGTAAACCAAACAATTAACCGCGAAGTCCGCACTTCATATAACTTTATTTAACTAAACTAAAACGTAAATTCACACATAAGTTCACGTGAATTGATTTATACATATATATATTTTAATGTTATTCAAGCTTCTTTTTATACTAATAAATAATTTTACTAATTGAATATTAATATTATGCTATAATATTAATTAAATTCTTTAATTAAAATTTATATTATTTATAATAATTGAATACTTTTTAATAGCTAATACATATTTTGATAAATTTAAAAAATATATTTTCGTATATATTCGCAAGCTCGCACATACACGTTTCCGGAATTAGTATATCCATTAGCGAGTAGAGTCAATTAGATCCGCTGACCGAAGACTGGATTCGTTTTACTATTTCGAAGCTGAGGCATTGCGCTAATTGCAAGTTTTAACGAGCGTCAGTTCGTCCAGCTGCTGCTTCCATTTCCGGGATGTCGTACGGACATTGCACGTCTTCTCTCTCTCAGAGGTGTCTTAGAAAATCAGGTTAGCCTCGCCAGGAATCTCCTTTCGCTCTTTCTCACCACGTTAAATCGCGCTCGTTTGGCAAAGAAGCTTCGAGGAAATTTACCTTGAATTCCACGAACCACAACCTCTAATTGTAAATTTTATTACGCAGGAATTTAATTTATTCTGATTATATTAAATTAATTTTACGTCACGGAATATTTTAAATATAACATGCAATTATACCAATAATTATTACGTTGACAATTAATTACGAAATGTACTAAAAAATGTTATATCCTCTAAGCCATTTAGGAAATTTATATTGCTATTTACTTTTTCATTCACTCAGTAAAATGTCAAATATTTATTCAAAACACGACAAATGATTTTCTGTATTTTTTTGTTAGTGCTACTTTTGGGAACTCTCTTTGACATAATCGCAATGCAATCTGCGATAAGAAAAGATCATGTATGGTAGATAAGCGCGATGACCAGCTACTAAGTAGGAAAACTCCGGAAGACACGAGCAGAGTCTAAAAATATTCTGTCCATCCATGTTTTCCGTTACTACTTCGGGATCGTAGCAGAAGGCGCGTAATGTGCAGCTTTCTTGTTGCTTTCACATAACATATCGTACGTCTGTCAACCCATTATAAACATTGTAATTCTCACACTCGTTGATTTTTCTTGTAGTTGACTCATTAATTCCGCAAAGAAATTTCATAAAGGAACATTAATAAAATAGTTATTAAGAAAAAGCTCATATTAAATTAACCATAATTCTGCGGGTATTTAGAGAACAAAATACACATATTCTAATGGTATCTTTTTATTAGACACATATCTTTTATACTGAATTATTTATATAATTATAATAATAAGAGAAGAAAAATCTAAATAATAAATTATGGTATATAACCTGTTTCATCTAGTTAAACATATTTTATAAAATAATGCTATTAATTTTTTAACTATTTTTGATGTTTTCAATTAATAGTTTTCTCAGGAATAAAAGATAAATACGATGCGTTATATTATATTTCGTCATTCATGATATAAAGGATAGAAAAGAAGACGCATAAAGAAAAAGAGAGTCCTTCTATGGCACTCCTTTTCTCTTGTTCGTTTTCCTCCTCGTGAACCGCAGAAGCGAAGACGTTACCATAAGAGGACATCTCCCACCATATCTGGACCCCGACCTTTCTTTCTCTCTCTCTCTCTTTCTTCCTTTTTCTCTCCTTTTTCCCTCCTTTTTCCCGTTCTGGGACCACAGACTTGCGGGCCCCAGGGGTATTCCGAAGGGGATTGTACAGATACTTGTAACTCGTGAATACCGACTTATATTTGCATCAGCAGTTAATTAATTCCAATTTAGCGAAATTATCATTTTTTCCCTAAATTATATCTTCTTAAATTAAAACAATTATATATATTAGAAATCTCTCTCTCTCTCTCTCTCTCTCTCTCTCTCTCTCTCTCTCTCTCTCTCTCTCTCTCTCTCTCTCTCTCTCTCTCTCTCTCTCTCTCTCTCTCAATATTCAAAAACTAATTTATAAATTAGCAGGTAAATAGTAATGTCAAGGATAATATTTTATCCATTATTTTAATATTATGAATGTGTAAGAAGTTTACACATTCATGTACACAATTCTTACATTTTAGTACAACCGATATAATTAAAGTAAAAAATCGGTATTTGTTTTATTGTCAACAATGATTACTTGACTGTATGAAAGTAATTTACAAGAATAAATCTTTTAAATGTGTGATAAGATTAATTTAATTTTTAACTGTGTTATTCAAAGTAGTGCATACGTGTCAAAAGTTAATAAGTATTCAATTAAAATAGAAATGGGAGAATAAAATGGTGAAGTATACCAATTGAAAATTTGCTGAAATTGATTGAAGAAATGCGTAATTTTGGATCGTCGTAAAGCACGAGCCATACACGCGATTCTTCATGACGATCCAGCAAGGAGAAGATAGCGGAATGCATTAAAAAGCGTCGTCGCCATTTACGGCTGTCATCTCACCAGGATAACTCGAAACTGTTCGCAGTGAACTTCGCCTTTTGCGGTACGCTGCGGCTCTTTCTGGAGATATCCTTTTTCAAGACTAATGGATCGTGATAAGGATTCATGTCTCGATGATACAACGTTTCATATCTCTCTCTCTCTCTCTCTCTCTGTATCGTTAAAAAAAAACGAAGACCTGTATCAGTCTCTGGTGTGACGTGGCGCATTCCGATTAAGTTGTCAAAGGAAGCAATATTAAAAAAGAGAAAAAGTCCGACAATTATAAAGAAATCACAAAATATTTTTATGTTTCTCATACTCCATTTTTAATTCTATTGTTTTTATTTAATTTTAAATTAATCTTGATATCAGTCATTTTTCACGTAATGCATGCTTTTGGATGAAGTTCTTTAATCAAACTGGATTCTAATTTAAATTCCATAACTGAATAAACATGCATAATAAAATATTACTTATATAGCTAACTTTTTTAATGCGAAATTATTCCTATTATTTTTCAATTTGTTATGAAATATTAACACATATCAATATGAATGTTATCAAATATGAGTATGTCGATATGAATTTCGAGATTTCGTATTTTTGACATCTAAATCAAGTTTACTTCTACTTTTGTCTTCTTGTTAACGCTTTCTAATTTTCTTGTAATGGATTTTCCGACTAAATTAATGGGGTGAGAGATACTTACGTTCCCATGGCCAGGTGAGTCATCGGCTCTCTCTCTCTCGTGCCACCCTGTAGTGCCTCGGCACGGTTCGTTTTCTGGGCAAAAGCCGGGACCAGAAACAATGGAAACGAGAGGTCGGTGGGCACGTGTGTGCAAGGTAGCCACGATCGTGACGGTCACGTTTCACTCTCGCATTGTATGTATCGTGTGGTATACCGTGTGGAAAGCCAGCAAGGGCTTTTGTATGCATCTCTCTCGAGGACATCCTATACTCTTCCGCCTTCCCTTCCTCTCGCTCCTCTTCACGGTAGAGGATGTTATCTATACCTCTATTCGATTCCTGATTGTAAAACTGATTCTTGCTAGATATCGAGAACTTACATAGTTACATTGACTTCGATGAGTTGATAGAGAAATGATCGGAACTGGCTCTTACTAATTTTAATGAAAAAATAAATAATACGCATTATATATTTTTTAAGAGCATAGCACTAGAAGTATAGCACTAGAAACTAACTTGATAAATAATTTGGAAATCAGCTTTGAAAGTAATTTGAAATTTTGCAGACATAAAATATTCAGTTATAAAGAATAAGAGATATACAAAGTTTTGTAAAAAGCAGCAGGTGTCGCGTTTTATGAAACGACGGAAAGACGATTAATGAGCTTCGCTTTTGTGTTGCACAGGTCGAAAACGTAAGTTTGTGCGTAGGAGCATTGCGGGCTCTGGGAGCGGATGTAGGTGCTGTGAACCCGGGTGAATTGGCGGCAGGATCAACCCTGTGGCCAGTACTGGCTTTGCTCTTCGCCCTGTCACGTTACAAACAGCGAGCCAAGCAACTACAGGATATGCCCAGGTAAGTCATTCCTTTCGGCAGGACAGTCGATGATCATGATTGTGAAAAATGTATAACTTTGACAAGTTTTAAAGATAAGTATAGATATTTAGGGCCGTGGAAAAGAGAATATTGGAATTTTAGTTTCTTAAATTTGCAAAGCCTTGAAATTTTCTACAAATTTTGAATCTTTATGCCCGGTTTTCACCAACGTCGGTTTTCACCAAGGTGAAACTTGAACCTTAGTTCAATTCACTCTTTATCTGTTTCTAAGGGAGATTATTAGAAAGAGACAAAGAGTAAATTGAACTAAGGTTCAAATTAAACGACGTTGATGAAAAAGGGCATAAATACCTATATATATTTGGGTTCTTTTTAAAATTATATAAATATCTATATTACATACAAGCAAACTTTTGAGATCTAAATACTTTATTTTAATATTTTAAGCTGTCGAGTTGGTTTTGTTTTTGCAATTTAGATTATGAAACTCTTTTTACATTGAGGATTTTTTAAAAAATTCTTAAAACTTTTAACATATTTAAGATCTTTGTCTTTATATTCTAGAATGTTTTTTCTTTATGTTTTTTGTCTCACATATTCATTTTTTACATATCTTCAAAATTTTCAATTCTTTTCATCATATCGTTAACGGGTAACCATAGACCATACCGACTCTTCGCAATCCAGTCTTCTGAAACAGACCATCAGTTTGCTGTACAGCCCAACGTCGGTAAAATGGCGATGCACGAATCCATGGAGACTTTCGGCAGATATATATATGATCTGCTATACTAGTCGATGGTATCTATCTACCATGTTTCGATAACTTAAAATCGAACTTTACCAACAATCAAGATATTATTAATATTTAAAACAATAATCAACTTCATCATTTGTTAGTTAAACATCATTTATGCAGCATATTTATTAATGATTGGTGGTCCATAAAGATGAAAATTCGTTGAATTAATTAAAACGTCGATAAATCCTTTATATAGTCGATCAACTTTTATGAGCCAGAAAGGATTACATTACGGTGATATTTTAATGACACAGAATGTCAGAAGAAAGTTTTTAAGTGCGATATATTTGGCTTAAATTTAACTTACGGACCCGAAACTTGTCGTTGTTTGGGGGTTTTCGGTCGTGAGCGAATTATTATAGCTCGATCAAATCGAATTACGTTAAAATCAGATTACGGTACGCCATTAAGTAATACCTAAAAATAAATATTTCGACAAGCCACGATTAAAACTATAAAAAATTAATTTAATACATATTTCGGAAAATATATTTATATTCTAAAGAAAAATGTTTTTTAATTTTAATAACTATATAATATTGTTATAATTAATATTAAAGCTTGCTTGCGTATCTTATGAATTGCTTAATTATTTGTTGCGTATCTTTTTATTTTGATAATCTCTTTTTTCTAATCAAGTTCTTTAGATTTATTTCCACCAAAAATTAACTTATAAAAAAAATGTGTTCATTTTTTTCTTTTTTTTTACATGATTTTGATACGGGCTTTGTTTGGCGTGGCATTTGTATTTTGCAGCGACCTGAGATCTATGTCGAGAGCTTTGTTTCCTGCCGCGCAGTCGAATCGATACCGACGTCCTGTGGAACAGCGGCCGGGTAGCGGCGTTCATTAACGTCTGCGTTAATCAACCGGCATACCTCCCTCTTTCTCCCTCTTTGTCTCTTTCTCGTCTGCTTCCTCGCGTTATCGACGTCGAGTAAAGTGCATACAGTTATACCAATGTTTCGGCACGCAGAAAACGCGTTTCACGGCCGAGAGCGAGGCAACTTCAAATATTTTAATTACTCCGCAGTTAATTGCAGCAACCGAGAAGAGTGAAAGATGGAAACGTGTGTGTGTGTGCGCGCGCGCGCGCGCGCGCGAGAGAGAGAGAGAGAGAGAGAGAGAGAGAGAGAGAGAGAGAGAGAGAGAGAGAGAGAGAGAGAATGATAAAGAGCAAAAGGAACGATATTTGTTGTATCGCTTAAAAATTCTTTAAATAATGATAAAACAATTTCCAATAGAATATACTTAATTAAATCAGAGTCAGAATCGAAATAAGAAGCTGCAATAAAATCGATATTAGATCATAAAATGTAGTAAGAAATTGAATATTATTTCCTCGCAGCAATAAGATAAAGAAAAGATATACGGAGATAAGTACGATGAAAAAGAGGGCATATCTCTTAAAAGCTATTCTATAGGGGTGACTGACTCTGCGTTTTTATTAATCGCGCGTACACGCGACTGCACGCGCGGGGATGCCGCACGTGGCAAGCGCCCCAACTGTCAAGGTCGATATTTTTAAATCGTGGTACCTTCTTGGACTGGACGACGAATTGCTTAGATGAGTAACGTCCCGAAATTGTAACTTGAATAATTCGAATAACACTTTGCACCGCATCTAAAATCTGTCCAAATTTTTAGGATTGGGTATTATTCCTGAGATTTTTACTATTTTTAATTTATGATTGCCTCATGGTTGATAATTTGTTTAACCCTTGCTTATAAAATTATTTTTTAATTATATTATCATTGGAAAATTAATAACAAACCTGAATCGGAGCTAAAGTCTTTTTTAGACGAGTTTAGATATTTTTATTTATAACTTTTTCTTTTAGCTTTTTTAGAATGAGTAGAGAAACTCAAATAATTAGTCCTAATTTTAATAAAGAAGTATCCATAGTCTTTCAACGCAATATACGATTGCAAATTAGAAGAAGAAATTCTTCTAATCAATATAACAATTAATGTCTTAAGGGATAACTAACTAATTAACTAATCAATTAATTAAAGTTATGAATTAATAATTTATTCTTCACCTTTCTTTAATCAGCTTGAAGAAAATCTTTTTACTCCAATAGAATTATTGTAAATTTTTCATACGATTAGATGTCTAACTTGTGTTTCATATTTCGGAAAAAAGTTACATATAATATATAAAATAACAATATTTAAATTGGCCCTAGACCGATCTTTTTTGATCGTAAAGATGAATATAGGGGATGTTTGCGTGCGAATTAGAAAATTCTTGGCCTGCGAGAGCCGAGATAACGGAAACGCTGAGAGAAATCTCTCTCGAGCAAAAGGGGCATTCGAGCCTGGATCTAATGGAGCGCGTAACAATTCTTCGGGTGGGAGAAACGCGAAGCCGGGGCCCTCGGGCAGGCCGCGTGTGCATTAACATATTAACAATGCTCCATTATGCCCCGGAGTGTATACCTAGTCCGATGCGTGGGCGCGTTATGGACCACTCAAGACCGCGGAACATATATTCGAAGCCTCAAAACATGTATCCTAAACTCGCTCTACGAAAACATTTTAGCGAATTTAGTGTGATTTTTTTATTAAAAGAAAATTTAATAGCACTTTTTCGTTAAATGTTTAACATTTTTTCGATACATTAATTGCAATAATAACTTGGTTTATTAAATTCAATGTCCAGTTTATGTTAAATATTCAGTCATATGTCTGTAGGAAATTTATTATAATCTATTAGAGCGAAGAGTGTTTTCTCGAAATTGAATGGACAAAGCCTCTTTGTCAGTTTACAATCCTGATGCTTCATTCGCACATCGAAAGATTTTCTCCTCTAATTCGCAATTATTTATTATTATAAGATTATGAATAGCTTTTTATGAAATCAAAACTAATAATTTAACTTTTCTCTTTCTTGAAAAAGATTTTTTTATACAATATTTAATAAATTTTAAAAAAATCTTAGCCAAAATTCAATTTTTAAATCTAACAAAAAAACTCAAGGTAAAAATGTATGAGAACGAGCAAAGGTAAAGACTAAGCAAGGGTCAAGGTTGACAAAAAAATTCTCACACGTGTACGCACATCTCGTTAGACTGTACGCACAATACATCTATAGCACACGCTCATGCGTGCACGTGCACATTGGGCGCGGGGCATTAGCATAAAAATGGTTTAAAAATTCGTCGAGCGTGCCACTGGCATTGGCTGGCTCCCAGGGAAGACTGAATCCGCCATTGGCTGACTGCGTATCGCGAGAGAGAAGGAGGGTCGAAGAGAACGGGCTCCAGAGAGGCTGTGAGAGCTAAAACGAATGAGGGAGAGACTGAGAGAAACGGAGATGGAATGAGATCATGAGAGAAAAAGAGAGAGAGGCTAGGAAGGACAAAGACCGATCCTGCGAGGGTGTACCCGAAGAAAAGAGAAAGAGATAGAATAAGGTAAAGAGAGACAGGAAGAGAAGAAGGGATATAGGAGGGTGCGAGAAGGCAATACCAGGCAGTACTCAGACAAAGCATAGCAGCATCGGAGTACCGTAGGCAGAGCGAGAACGAGAATGAGAGAGCGAGAGCGAGCGAACGAGAGAGAGAGAGAGAGAGAGAGGACCTAGAGTCCAGCTAGACGTCAGAAAGGTTCAAGGGAGACAGACAACAAGATAAAGTGTGACAGAACGATGAGAGAGAAAGAGTGACGAGGAGAGTGCATCTGCATGGGGAAGCTGGTGTGATCCGAAGGGGGCTGGAAGGTGAACGGGAGAGCGAGAGCGATGCCGATGGCGGAAGAGGGGAACCAGGGGTCGCGAGATACCAAAGCGAAGGGGGAAAACGGCGAGGGAAGAGAGAAAGAGAGAGAAAGCACCACGTGCTATGGGAACGGGAATTGCTCTCTCTTCTCTTGCCGGGCCTTTCGCGGCGGTTCAGTTCGAAACGGGCCATCAACGATGCCTACACACCATGGCCACACCACCATGACCATCGCGACGGAGTGTGGTGGTCGCCCGTGGTCGCCATGAGGCGTCGTCGTTCAAGTCGATGACGCTCTCAAGAACCGAACGGTTTCTCGAACTTGCTCTCGTCTCTTTTCCCTCGTCGTCTTGTCGTTTTGTTTCGCAAATTTTTCGAGTGCAGCAAGATCGATGGATCCGTTCGATTATGCGCGGAGCGCGGTGAAGTGTCGGTCTTCGAATCCCGCGAAGAATCGATAACGATCGCGCAGATCGCGCTCGTGGAAGTGGTACTGCTGAAAGAGAAGAGGATGGAAGTTGACGATTCGTTTATGGATTATGTTTGAACGTGAGAGGAAAACGCTCTCGTGATATATACGATCTATTTGGACTATCTATTTAACGCGGGCAGATTGATCAGCAAGAAAGTTTCGATTTCAACTTAATCGTTTCTACGTAATCGAGAGTTAATAAAAAAAAAAAAAATATTAATCTGGAACCAATATATTATAAGGTATTCCTATGACAATGATTTAAAAAAGCGAATAACTAATATAAGATAAATGAAATTTTTATATTTACATTGAACATATGACATAAATAAACTGACTGTAATGAATTGAAATATAATTAAAATTAAAACTTAATTTAATTATATTATAAAATATAGAATGTGAAACATATATATGTAATGTGATAATGACGAATTAAAGTAAATATTAATAGAAAACTAATTAACGCAGGTTTAATTCCACGATAAAAATCTGTTACGTAACTTTTGTTCTATTGCGATCAGAACGTTACGAGCTTCTCCATGTGTTTTCATCTTTTTGCATCGATCCCGTAAGGATGTAGATCTAACCTGATCCCATCTCACGATCGACGATAAGTCGGTCGATCGAGCAGCAAGTCGGATCAATTTACGACGAAAGTGTCCGTTGGCACGCTAACATCGAATTGCGGAGTACTCGAAGAGATCCTCGTTATTTTTCGCAGTTACAATCCGCAGAATGCAACTTGTTGCAACTGCGCGTCACTATAGAGAAGATTGAAATCTGAGGATATTTTTCTGTAAGGTTTTAAAGTTAATCTTGAGGATACGAATCTTGTGGACCAATCACTGAAGAGATAACGTGACAATAGCGAGAATTCAAAGAATCGAGGATGAAGTAGAATCGATGAAATATGCATGAATTTTGAGGGTGAATTATTCAGCGTTTCGTAAAGAAGGAAACACTTCTCGAGGTCGATGCTTTCGATTTCTCAGGACAATTTCCGTTCGGAAACCGACGTGTTGAATTTGAAGCTTCCAACGAAACTCTTGTCTTTCAGTTAACAGACAAGTTTTTATGCGAGATAAAGGAAACAAAAGTGTAAAAAATGATG
Source organism: Temnothorax nylanderi (assembly GCF_030848795.1). Classification (NCBI taxonomy): domain Eukaryota; kingdom Metazoa; phylum Arthropoda; class Insecta; order Hymenoptera; family Formicidae; genus Temnothorax; species Temnothorax nylanderi. The sequence goes on from NW_027249122.1 coordinate 948,389, forward strand.
TGGAAATTATGAAAAGAAGTACAAGTATTATTACAGGCGAATAATATGTATATGTATAGTGAAAAAGAAAATAAAAGTGATATCATATTAATAGGATTAATGTAACAAAAGAATGCTAAGTTATCGCTTAAATATATATTTATATATACCACTATTTCTAAATAATGCATAAAAAGTAATGTCGACAACAGAAGATAAGAAGACTAAACACATGTTTATTTCAAGATTAGAATTTAACAAATCCTAAAATTGATATTTGAAATTATCAAACATATCGAGTGAGATCAAGAATTTCTCTATGTAAGCATTCAGTATTGGATCTCCCTCCTACGCAAATTCTTTTCATTCAATTTAAATCTCGCTTTCGTTCAAGAGACCGAAGAAAACGATTTCATCTCGGAGCGTGAATAAGATCCGTACAGTAAACAAGGCGAATAAAGTGCAAGATAAAATAGGATCTGGAATCTGACGAATAGAAAATGACGCTCGGTTTAAACAATAAATTTCGCCATTCGATCGACGACGAGAATCGACGAAACGATATCGAGAAGCTCAGCACGAAGTAGATCTCTTTTATCACCGGTGTCTCGTTCCCACGTTTTACGAGCCCTTATTATAGCGAGGATAATAACAATCTCGAGAGGAAGGGACCATCGAGTCCATCGATACCACTCGATCGTTAAGTCGCAACCTCGAGGATACAATAAAAGGATAAACTGATAAATTATTGTTATTACATATTTTTTTTAAGTTACTTTAAGTAAAACCACTCCTTAATAAAACAACAAAGAAACTTGTAAAATCAAGCAAATAAAGCTGTGAAATGAAATAAATGCAAAGTGAAGTTTGATATATTATTTAAAATACTTTGATATAATACATTCATAAGAGAATAAACAATAATTAATATATAAACGATTTTATTTTTAACACAATAAAACAGTACTTACAATTAGTTATTTTAATTTAAAAAAACATATAAATGGGTTAATATTGATATAACATGAAGTGCAACTTAAGGCGATTACTTTCGCCAGTTTAAGAGGAATCATCAGCAAAATATTCGAAGAAAAAAAAAGAGGGATAACCGCAAGGCATCATGGGAAATAGCGGAAGCAGCGGGGGTAGCAGCAGCAGGAAGGCACGGAGCTTGCCAAATTCGCCGGAAGCGCACAGGTATCCCAGCATTCTTTCCACCGAATTAATTTGTAAATGAAAAACAGGAACGTAAAATAAAAATACGATCAGAAATAATTAAAAATAAAATGAATCTCTCTGTTTTTAATGTCGACATTGTGAATCGATATATCGTTTGTCGTGGGTGGAATACTCATATTTATTCGCTACTTCCGACGTATTCTTATTCTTATATCTCATTGTATTTCGATCCTTATTCTTTCGTTCGCCTGAGCAAGCGACGACGAAACCGGTTATTCGGTATATTTAGGATTTCTTGAACCGCGCGAGCTACGTACACATTGCCGCTATGTGTAATGTAAGTCCTTCGAGGAAAAGTAGACGTTAAAATTTTTTCATCTATTTTTCATTTATTCTTACCTTGATTGCATAAAATTAAACGTAGTTAAGAAAATTGTATTTCTTACTGAAGTGAATATTTCTGAACTGATTAATAAAAAAGGAAAGAGCAAGAATCAAATGGTAAACTTGGTATAATTATAATATATTGTATGTATATATACCATAAATGCTCAAATATCTACAATTTTCATATCTTATTTAAATAAAAAATTATAAAATTGATTAAACAGGTAATTCAATTAATTAGAAATTATAATTAAGTTTGTGACATTTCTTATTTATTGATACAAAAATTGAGATAAATTATATATAATATTTTAATATTTTTATAGCGGTCGAATTCTATTTCCTCATATTTTTCTTTTTCGTAAAATTGCAAATTGCGAAAGTGACAACAGCCACTAATTCGAGTCGCGTGTCGTAGGTTGGAGGTATCGAGGAGGCTCGCGACAGTCGCGACCTGCGGGCTGCGACGCGAGGTCCTAACCGGTCTCTTCGAGTTCCCGTGGTGATCGGCCGCGACCAGGCGGATCTGGTTTTGCATTTTTCCGTTCTCGATATAGATCGGCGGCGACTGGCCGATTCACGGCGTTCTTCTCTTTCTTTCCAATTATCATGTAATTATGCTTTCCCGCATATATAGAAAACCGCAACCAACCGTCACGAATAATGAGGATTGCGGAAAGTAAGAACAATGTCTTCGTAACACCCTTACGCACTTCTAACAGGGGTGGAAAATAAACACTAAAGTCTTACATCCTCGTAAAAAACTAATATATATTTTTAAGTATATTATAAAAAATATATAAGGAAGATAAAAGAGAATTGTTTCATTATTTTCTCTTCAAAAATACATATTTAAGATAAATTGCGCATATACGATAAAAATATATGTATAAAGTTTAGAAATGTAAAATGGGAAAAGAGAAATAAAATAAGAAAGAAAAGAAAATGAATAATATATTTTCTAATTATAAAAATACATAATTAACATATATAACTATATATATTTGTGTGTGTAATAACTTTTAATATAAAAAAACTAGATATTGTTTATTATCAACATTGTTCTTGCAAGTGTGATCTGTCTTATGGAATAATTGCTCGCGAGGGAACACTGGGAAGAATACGAAATTTCGGGTGAAATTTTAACAGCGATGAAACGCGAAGGGTAATAGGATCCTTTAATTAAATCAGCTTAAAAAATTCATTTCCCGTTAGCAGCATGCAAAGGGAGGAAAGTGAACCCTTCGGATATTTTTCCAAGCATACTCGATCTCGAACGCTCTTAATTCGCAAAATATTCGTGAAGATGCAAATCTTTCTTAGTGCTCGATAACTAACAAAGTTGCCGAGATCGTTTTTATTGTAAAAAAAAATCGTCGACGATAATTCCCATGAATGAACCGATCTATCACCAGAATATCGTTTGCATAAACTTTAAACGCATAATTGTACACAAAATGCTTTTAAAAATTTGCATCAAAATCTATATATGAATATAATTTATCCATTTTACTTTGTATGTAGGTACGTAGAAATCAGAATTTAGTTTATGCGAATATAGCTTATTTTTTATTTTCACTATTTTATTTTGTTTTGACAAAACAGTTTCTGAGCAAACAATTTTCCAAACGTATTTTTTCCTTTTACTTTCTCTTCGACTTGTTCCTTTCTTTATTTAGCGAACGAGTTCAAAGACATCCGCGGGTCGACGAGAGTGAGTCAATGTTTTCGATGTGAATGGCCGCAGAAATAGATCCTTGGGCAAGCACGTTTCGCGATCGCGCGATTCGCGGGCTAAATTCTGCGCGACTGATGTTAGTGAAACGAGAACGAGCTTGTGTGTCGTCTCGTGTGTCACCGATCGTGCGCATCAAAAGGAAAAACGACGATTCGACGCGGTGCGTAAACAGGAATAATCCGAGCTGACAATGTTGCGCTCGTGCGTAATGATTGAATCATTTTTGACAGCTCGTTTCAGAGAAACCGACTTAAGCCACTTAGAAATTATTTTTTTAATAAAAAATGAGATAATAACACTGTATTAAAGATATCTGAAAAATATCTATTCTTTTAAAGATATCTGAAATATTAGAAAAAAGTTAAGAAAATTAATTCTAAGAAAAAGAAATCTAAATAATTCAAATAATTAAATTTTGAAAATGCAAATAAAATATTAAGATATTTTTAAAACAATTTTTGCATAATTTAGTCATACTTTATCGATATATTAGGTTAAAGAATTTTCTTCAACTATTATTATTTTCAAAACCTTTTATTCTGTATTTTTTATTATAATTTTTGCAACAATAGTTAACATTGTCGTTTATTATTGTTCTTATTATGTGTAAAATATAAAATTTAATAATTAAATATGTAATCTTTACATCCGCGGCAAACAAAGAGCAACGTTCGATTGGTTTTGAAGCGAAGATCCGGCCGTGCCCTGATGAGAATCAGCAAATAAGCAACCATATTTTGCTCGCGTTCCCCAGGAGATGCTCTCGCCAAGTTCGCTTTGATTAATTAGAATGGTGCATTGTTCGCGATGCATCGGCGATGATGCATCGCGGCAAGGAGGGCGGAGGTCGGCGGAACCGTTATGCATCGCGATTGTTTTGGATGCAAGAAAATCAAACTCTGTCTTTATAAGAGTGTAAAGAATACAACCCAAAAATATATTTAAAATTCTTACAAAAAAAAATACGTAAAATACGTAAGATAATGAAAAATTACCGATTATATTACATCATTAGCTCTAAAATTATTGCTGATAATAATTAATATTGATATATAATTATTTTCTTTGTTATTTAATAAATAATATTGCGGGTATTTTTTAGGAATCCTTCTGTACTTTTGTAAAAATCTGTATTCTTCATTTTCTTAAACTAAATCATTAAAAATTTTACCGAATGAAACAGAGTAACACAGAATTTTACTTGGGTATATCTCTCATCTTCAATCATTTTCAATACAAATTTCGACTAACATTTCGACTAATGATTCACTGCTTTGTAGTGAATACACTATTTTTTTTTCTAACAATAAGAGAGTAAACTTTTGCTCTTCTTATTATTTCATATTATATTTAGGCACTTTTCACGTCTTTTATAGTATAAAAAATAGTCTCCAAAATTTCCTGCAAACTTCGGGAGAGCTATCTTTTAAAGAGTAACGGTATGCACCAGCGTCCTTGCCTGCGTATCGGCGATAAACGGTGGTCGTGAAAGAACCGCGTAATAATATCGCCTCGCGGGGAAGAACGGTTCTGCTCGTCGTCGTGCTTCTTCCTGGAAGCGGCAGTTAAGTCCTTCTTCTCTCGAGATCCTCTAAATTTATCCCGTGTTCCGCTGAAACAACGAGGCTCCACTCCGCTTCGCGCCACACTATATAAAATCCTCTCTCTTGATTCTCTTTCTCCTCAAATAAGACTCGGCAATTACTTCTAATACCCAGAATGAATTATCCGATTCGTTCCGGCGCTATCCGCGTCCAGCTCTCGCCTCCGCTCCTCTTTGGTCTTTGTTAACGCGACTACTCGCGCGCGACGCCGCGCGCCGCTGTCAATTTGCAGCGATTTATACTCCTGTTCCTGTACGAATAATTCGCCAAAAAGCGGAGGCAACGAGATACGACTCGTGACACGAGAACATTTCAAAGACAAGACAGTAAAATAATATGTACTACCATAATACAATAAATAATTAAAATCTACTTTAAAGTAAAAGTTTTTACTATTTTGGATTGAAGTCTAAGTCTTCAATGAGTATTTCAAATGTGTGATCTTTTTTGGATATCGAAAAATTCGTTTTCTCGCAAAAGCGTCTGATCAACAAAATTTCCACTCAATTTTACGCTCACACACCTCGATACTTGAAATATATGAAAATACAGGTTCCATTAATTGTGGTTTTACTCACGGTTTCGCCTGAATTGCGTTTTAATTTGAGAGAAGTGATATGTTTCTATTTTTAAATCTATATAGCGACAGCGCGGAAATATTTATCAGTCAACAATTCAGTCAACCTATAGGTATGCATTTTACTATAAGTTTGCTTAGAAAAATTTCAAAACAAAATTTAATACTTAATTCTAGACGATAGTGCATTTATAGTAAAACGAGATAATACTATTTAAAAATGAGATAAGTAGTATATATTATAAAATAAATGTATAATATAAATTACTTTGACAAAGTTATTCAACTTTGTACAAATTATATTTCTATTTTATTAATTATTCTGTCTTCTACTTTTGCAGACAAGACAATGAAATTTACAATATTATTAGGTAATATTAAACTCAAAGAAAGTGACGTGTACTTAATATTACGACACTTCGTTTTCCAGCGAGAACTGGCTCTAGCTTTCGCGAGATTTCGAGATCTCGCTTTGGCGAATGAGAGAAAGAACGTTCTCTCTATATCGCAGCGACAGGATCTCTAATTGGCGACCGTTCGAAAAATCGTACCGGTCGGTTCGATCCCGGCAGTCAGCAATTAAAAGGAATGTCGTCCCCGCCGATATGCATCTTGTCGTTGCTGGTCGACCAGCCTAATCACGCGCTCTTGTTGCCCGCGAGCGTCAAAGGGAGAGCCAGCGACTCCCTTCCTTGTACGTTTTGCAATTGAATTGCGCATATGGCGCGTTTACGTTGTTCGTTTAAGCGCGATTATTCAATTATTTTAGTTCTTTGCATAAAACTTTTGCGAATATCTATTTATCAGCCGCGCAAAATAACAAACGTAAACGAAACGATTTATTCAATGTATTTGTAATATATTATCAATTTAATATTAACTTAATTAAAACAAAAAGAAAGTAGTGTTAAGATTTTTAGGAATATTAATTTATTATTTGGAAGAAAGACTCGCGAAAACAACAGCAAATGAAAGGTAGAACTTTTATGTAATAGGTTTTATTAATTTTTGCGAACATTAATTCGTTATTTATAGAAATAGGGTTAATTAGCCGAGTGACGGCGTTACGATGATAAACGAAAAGTGGCAAGGGCTTCCGTCAGCTTGTTACTTGTAATCCCATCATTGGATTACATCGAGAACAATGCAAACGCGCATCGGTCGTCATTGATGGACGCTAATGAAACATGGTTAGGTAATTAGAAACCGAGTTAAAGTTGCGGAAAATCGTATTGTTAATTACGCTAATGCCTAATGAAACACGTGACGCCGAACAAATTGCATTGGTATTGCATTGATGTGTGTAACCGAAAAGTTTGATTGCGTGTGATTTGTTCGAATAAAGGCTTTTATCGAGCGACCATCGAACGCGATTAATCAAACGCGATAATAATGGCCCTTGCGAAACATGTGGCTGCACGGCAGAAATTATTTAATCTGACAATGAGATGCCGTCATAAATAACGTAACACGATTACGAAGTAGAGTATACTTGCAGCGAGACGATTATAACTAAAGAAAGTATAAATTGTGATTTAAGATATCATTAATAGAAAGCAGGTAAAAATGAATTTTAAAAAAAGATTAAAACAATATGTTTAAAAGACATTATTTTACTGTATAAGATATTAATTGTTATTTAATAAAGTAATACACATATATATCTATATGTGTGTAACATAATAGGTATATTAACATGATTAGAATCAACAATTAATTTCGGCATTTGAAGACCTTTGAAAATCAGGACGCATATTATGTAACTAACTAAAGATTTTAATAATAGGTGTCGACGCAGATTGGATCGAAACAAACAAGAGACAAAGACTGTGTAAAGGCGCCGTTTACGGCCGCGGAACGCCCATTTCGCGCCGATATTAATATATCGCTAGGGGTAAGACGTCGCGGCGGTGGTGGCAGTTGCAACACGCGCCACGGCGCGGGCGCCCGACGCCGACGTCGCGTCGGTACGCGTCGACCGTGGCATTAATTTCCGATATTGCTCTCGTAAATATTCGCGACTCGCCGCGCCGCCGACCATCCTCGTCGGATTGAAATATCTCTCTTTTTCTGGATTCGACATTGCCAGCGCGCGCCCCTGCTGGAGGATCATTTTTTATATATCGGCTCTCAGGATCGTAGATATACCCACGAGACAAGATTCAAAATGGTTCTAACAATAAGAATAAAAGAAGCATTCGCTTTACGGTATATTTTTATTTTTAATTATATATAGCTTGATAAATTAGTTTTATGAAAGGTAACAGATAGAGGAAAAGAAAATTATTATTTGTTGAAGGTTTGCATACCGCATTCTTCAAGAAGTTGAAAAATTCCTTAATTTTATATTTCATGAAAACGTTGAGTCAATTTTATTATTATAATCGCAGATTATTTATTTTTACCTTCCTCTCTCGTTTTTGTCTTAGAAATTTTGTTATACTTTATTTCATTTTTCTATTAGCAATAGAGTTCTAGGGTCTTCCCCTATGTACGGTCCTACAAATTCGGTTTCAATATATTAGGGGAAGATTCGGAACAGGAAGGATATCCTAAAATGCATCTGCGGCAGGCCTGCATTTTGTCACGTAAAAAAATAAAATTTCTCTTTTAATAAAGGATATTTATATGTATTGAGAAACATTCGGCGTTATAAAAAACATATTAAATTACAATATATAATATATCAAGTTAATACATTAATTATTAAATTAACAATATAGAATCTTTTATTGATAAAGTTATATGATTTATTGAATATCCATTTTCTGTACATTTACTAAAACAAATCTTTTTAAAATTTATTAATTAAATCAGTCGTTTATTTGCTATCACAAAAGCGAAGAAGGATCTTTTTAACTAAAAAATCATTCAACATTATTCTCTACACGCCAGGATTCAACGCAAATATTGCGATTCGTCATGTACTCATCACGCGCACACAAACAAAATAGAAATTTATAAAATGCTTTGTGTGTGTGTATCGCATAATTTAATCCGTTACATATCTCGCTCGCATTGTGCCTTCCTCGGGTATTATTGTATCGTGTCCCTGCACAGCAGGCACAAGATTGGATCTTTCGCAGTTCGAGAGAAAGAATGCAACGAGAAAGGTGTGTCCCGCGAGTCGCGTTGCACCAGCTGTGCGTGCGATGCAAATGGATGTACGAGACCCACCGTTACTATATGTATAAATCGGGAAACGAACCTGACTCATGAACTATACTGTATTGAACTCATGAACTGACTATACTAAATTCTAGTATTAGATAGTAGTAGAGATATTCTAAAAGATCGTGTTATTACCGTAACTCTTATCGTATATAATTAATCTTGCCTTGTTAAAATGTTTAAAATTTTTAAGAATTAGCAAGTAACAATACCATGTAGTTTATGTTAAATGTTTGTATATTTAACGTTATTTGATAATGTACTTTGATACTAATTAATTAGGTTATTGCAATTGAATTCACTTTCGATGACAAAATAGTTCTTGAATATAGGTTGAAAAATATTTATACCAAATAATTATTTATTTATCTTTTTTTTGTAACTAACACTGCATGTAAGCCCTTTCGCTTATCCATCTAATCCGTTTAATTTTTTTACTTTTCTCCTTCTTCCATTGGGTATAATAAGTAAATTAAAAGACACATTGAGAAGTTGCGATCTGCGAGTGAGAGGTAAAACCAGTTCGTTATCCTTTTCCTTATTCTTTTCGCAGTCTTGAATCTTATAGTAACCTGCAGCTACATTCTCCACTTCGTGGGCACTTGAGTCAATTGGCAGCTGCAATTATTTTAATTGCGGCAAAATAGATGATATATTTAGGACAAAGCGATGATTTATGCGGGATGTGGATATCGGATAGCCGGGTTTAGTGTTAAACGTGTGGCGCGAATACGAGTCAAAGGCCGTTTCTCTGCCAAGCCGGTTATATTCGCAAGGTTTATGGACGGTACTTGGTAATTCGAGCACAAGAGTGTGTACATGACGTTATAATGGACCCTATGTATGGTTCTTACGCATTTATATACATATGTCAAAAAGCTACTAGTTGAAAGGAATTTAACTATGTATTTAATTGTTGATTTATGCATTTACCGGATTAGCTGACCGAATTGGCTGACAGGATTGTTAATTAAATAATGATTTAAGAAAGATAATTTATGTTATTTGCGATGAACTTGATTTATACCATATTTTATTTAGATTTTTGTCAGTTTATACTTTGTAATATTTTTTTCTTATGTTTGTATATAATAAATTTATTTTTATAAAATAATTTTCTCTTATAATTGTTTTTTTTTAATTTACATTTTTTATATGTATTCTCCAAAAATGTATTTTGTAAATCAAAAATATATGAAACAAGAGAGAGAGCTGACAACAGAATCCCTTTTCATTTCAGGCTGCCGTCGCCCTATAACAAGCAGTCGTCAGGAGTTGGCGGCGCAGGGGGTGGCCCTGGGGGTGGTACGAGTATACCCCTGCCCGCGACCGTCGCCGCCACCAGGAGATGCCCTCCGGACAAAGTCAGACCGGCTCCGGCACCGACGCATCAATCACAACTCGGTAAGTTCCATCAACCCATCTTCCTCACCCTCTTGCCGCAAACTTTTCGAACATTGCCGTGTTTTATAGAAAAACATAAAAGCTTTACTCTCATCACAGGAGGGCAGAAAATGTATTCAATATATTGCATAATGTAATAATATTACATTATCACAATTATTAATAAATTGGTTATTATTTCGTTTAATATGCGTATATTCTAACACACACATATATTTACAATATTAATTTATATTAATAATTTGTAAAAAATTACTTTGTTTAAAAACCAATTATACCTATTTTCTAAAATAATTTGTTACATTATTTGCACATTTAAATTGCAATGCACTGGGGAACTGCCAGAAAAATGTCTAATTGGTCTGACATCCCGCGTTATTCATCTAAAATTTGTTTTTGCACAATAAATAAATCAATTAGAGAAAATGCCAATAAATAACGAAAAATGCTATGAATAAAAGTGGAAAATGAACATGGTAGACGGAATTAAAAAACTAAACGTTACAATTTTTAACAATGATCAACAATTGCGGCAATACGAAATTTATTATTTATTTTGCGGTGCGATCGTGACAGCATTCGCCACATTTTTGCAAACAAAAATTTATTAGCAAGCGAATATTGTCCACCACATTGATCTTTCAACGGTCGAATGGCTTCATCCCCAACCTGTCTGTTTTTTGTTCAGATCGTCTGTAATATTATCGGAATTTTATTGCATTAATCGTTTTAATTATTTCTGGATTCTTTCTGGATCTAGGCGTTTAAACTTTATGTTTTTATAGTTTTTAAAGTGAGAAATACGTCTGTAATTAAAAATCGTCTACAATTTAAATCAAAAAAGTTTGTAAATTATTACTGCGACCGCTAATTTAAAATATTATGAAATTGGACCGATGATTATAAAAATACGCAGAATTATGACTTTCCTTGCTTTAAACAATTAGGCTATTCTTTCTTTGAAGTCGCATTTCTCTCGAGACGTAAAGAACGACAAAAGGGAGCGATGTGCACCCGTGTTAAGAACACCCCATTAGCCATTAGCCCCGTGAATAGCTTTTAGCAACCCTTTGCGCATTTCTGGCTGTCGCAAGAGATCCTGGACCACCATGAAAACTCGTCTCCATGCTCCCCCGTTATTGCGAATATATATGGTGGCTTGTACGATCGTATCTTCTTCACGTTCGTTCTCGTACGCTTTCGTCTCTCATTTATTCCTTTCATATGTATAAGTGTTTATATACAAACGCTATACAAACTTTCCTCTGCTGATATATGCATATATATAATTTTTATTTTCCTTTCACTCTCTCTTTCTCTTTCCGTATCGTATATATGAACAACTATCGATTTATAATAAAGAGAGAGAAATAATTGCAAATATTCTATAATCTAAGTGACTTGTCTAGAAGACAAATGAAATTCGACATAGATATCGACTTTAATTTTTAGCGCTTTTTCCACACAGATATTCGTATTTGCTCTTATCATAATTCTTCCATGTCTATCTTATTTAACTGCACTTAGTCTCTTCCAAAATGATGAATAATCTTCTTTGTCTACCCTCCCTTTTCTCTCTCACGAATGCGTACGATCGTCTATCCTCTCTATTGCGTGCGCGTTGCGCATACGTACAGCGATATTACCTACAAAGGGGGTGAGGTGAAAGCGGGGGAAACCTGGGGGTATTCCCCGTCCCTGCGAGATGGGGTGGCACCCCATAGTTTATACTTTACTCTCAACTCCCGCGTTTCCACGGGCCAGATGTGCTCGGGCATCCGATTTACAGGGACGCTCAACTTCGAGCCTTTTCTCGGGACAATGGAGGCGAAGGAAAAGAAAGTGAAGGAAAAGACCGGTCTCTCTTCGAGAGAGGGCGATAAAATGCACGCACGAGTCTTTCTCTGCGTTCTTAACAGTCGTCGGGTTCGCTCTCTGGTTCAATTGCTTAGCGTGCCGTTGCGAAAAATGCGAATGCTAACCGGTCCTTGTCGTCTGACGAGGAGATTTCCCTTTTTTCTGCTAACGGGGAACCTGGTGCCCGCCATTACAGCGATCAATGGAGAACGAGATAAGTCGTTCATTCCATGTTGTCTCATTCATATACCTATACAACGCATCGTCATAAGACTTTTGTTTGAGGATTTGAAAGTGAAAATAAGGCAAACTAATTTATATATGATATATAGGTATTAAATAATACATAATATTTTTACTTATTTGTTATTGAATTTATAAAAATATATTGGATTTATTGAATATACAAGATATCGTCTTTTTGAAATTATGTTAATAGTAATAATAATAGTTAAATATTTTTGAAAATTTATTTTAATTTATTTTTTCATATAGGTTTTAATATCGCTTTTTCAATTTTCGACATTGTACTCTTTTTTTTATAATACAAGTCCACTGAACGATGAGAAGAATCTCATGCTCTTATCACTTACATGGTTGGGCACCTCTGGCGCGTAGCTTTATGAGGGGATGCTGTACTCTCTCTTCATCTCTCTTTCTCTCTCTCTCTCTTCGTCTCTCTTGCTATTCTCCATATATCGTGCGATATCAAAGCCCGCGTGTCCGTGTGTCTGGATACAGAATACGTTTTTCTATGTTCGAAATAGACTTCCACATCGTACACAAACTAGTCGACTGGCCATAATACACGTGCACGCACACATAAGCGAAACGGGTGCCCTTCTCTCGTCGTGGTTTACGATATTATTTTAGGCTCTTTTTTTCCACTCGGCTATCTACCGCTCATCATGTTGCCATTGTTAACAGCCTAGACGACAACTTTGTCTAGGCGTCTAGGTCAGGGTCTTGATTTGTATCGCTATCTCCCTTTCGATAACATACATATTTATGGATTAGAACATTTTTGGAATTTGTCTTAAAAATCTGTAAATTTCCTATGATGTATTTTCCAAAATGTTCGCTTTATTATAGGTAATATTATAGGTAATTCTTATTTTATACATATACATATCGTTACTTTAATTTATACAATTTTATTTTAACAAGTACACATAGTACATTGTTTTTTGAAAATTTATTTTTAAACATATTTATCTACAATATTTTACTTACAATTAGTTTCAGATTACTTGTGAAAATTCAACGGAAGCTAATCATTCGTTAGTGTGCATTCCTTAATCAATATCATAACCATTAGATAGCTGATAGAGCAACGTTTGTTTCAATTAGATAGGATTACGCGTTACTCGCATACGCACATATCAATTTCTCTCTGCTTCGCTTTCTTTCTGCTTCTCTCTGCTCCGAACTCAACTCAATCCCCATAATCCACTGTGGACCTTCCCAAAGAGATTTCCGGAGTGGTGGAAAGAGTCCCGAGCGAATTAAAACGCGTTTAAAGGATACTAACTGCTGGATGCATCATGATTAAAATTCCGTATATTAATTTCTGTATCAAAAAGAAGTGAAAAATTATTTTAAGTATTATTTAAAATTTTATAAGTATAAGATTAGACATTTTATGAATTTATGAATGAATTTATAGTAATCTATCGTATATAAATATTTATTATTGTTCATTTTTTTATATACTAGACACTACAGACGCGCGCTTCGCGCGCGCTATTTAGCTTTAACATTATGCTATTACTATTACACTATTAACTCCTTGATACACACAACTGTCAAAATATACAATGACAGCTGCAAATGAAGTAAGCGCAGCAAGAGAACCAATCGGCATCGCGGAAAAGCGACAACAATAAACTTCACATCTCCTTTTTAGAAGAGGATTAACATTAATATGAATTCATGGTTTGTTGAACTTTACTTGTAAACGAGATTTAATTCCAAGTGCACGTGCGCATTGTGAGATCACCTTAAATCCAGTAATCCCACGGGAATCTCCCAAAGAGACAAACAGAGGTAAATAAAAAAAGGAGGAAGAAAGAAAGAAGGAAAAAAAGAACTGAGAGACTCTTTCGACCATTCGTCAGCTCCGTTATAAACTGTCTTTCGTTCCACGGGTACGCGCGTGTACAAGAAAAAGAAGGAGATGCTTCCGAGAGAAAGAGAAAACGCGAAAAGATCGGCGTTGAAGAGAAGAGGTTGAAAGAGAGTGGCAAAGGGGGAGAACAACGAGAGAAAATTGAAGTCTCTCAGAGCACACGTAAGACTTGCTGCACCCGGTCTTTAACCCCGAAACATCAGAGCGATACAGAGACTCTCAACTCTCTAGAAAAAAATTCTTGTTTCTATTTTGAGTACAGGTCATTTCAAATTAGTGCAAAAAAATGAAATTTTTAAGACGTGTAAATGTTCAAATTTACAAATTAACCTAACGTTGTGAAAGCACTTTTAAAAGTGGAATATTAAGAAACCACGTAATTAATAGTTTATCTGCTTAAATGTCGCAGACATGCATGATTTAATTTTTGTTTGCTTTTATTATTTAAAAAAATATTTAACATTTTATTTTATTATAATTTATTTATAAATAACAACTATTACTACATGTAATTATTACTGCTATACATCTCTCACACAAATTCGAAATGTATAATAATTTACATTAGTCATTATAAATATTTATTATTACTTTTAAAGATTAGAAATTTTTAACACTGATGATCATGCATATGCATATCCTCGAAATTATCTTTATTTTTTCTGTCATTTATTTTTACATTTTATATCTATGTTTTTATTAGTAAATTTTTAGGATTTGAAATCTAGTCGAAGTATATCTATATATCTTTTGAGCATCACTGAACATGGACATTCAGGGACTCTTAAATCTTTCTCTTCCTCTCGCCTTCCTTCGGTCTCGCACGAGTTAAAAATACTATCTTATACATTCGGATACCGGTTCGGTACAGGTTTCGAGAATTAGCCTCTCTCGATAAACCCGCTACACTCATTTGAAACATAGGTTTGCGAAGGAGATGGGAAGAAAAGACGGCGATGACGCAAAAAAAAAATTATACATAGTAAAAATGTGACGTGATCGGCAGCATTTTACCGGGAATTATGTGTATAATTGATGGGATAATCTGAAATTATAAATAACTCGAAGCTATTATTAGCACAAGCGGCGCTTCTTCTTTGCAAGGTCTTCGATCTCTTGCCCCTTCTTCCTCCTTCTTCTCTTTTGTTTAACATTCTTAACTTGAAGTCGGTTTCAAAAGAGAAGAAACCTCCCCTAGAATTTAACCGTTTGACAATATAATTATCAAGTTAAATAATTCTAAATGTTCTAATATTTTGACAGGATTGATCGAGGAAATATTGAAATAAATAAAATTAGTAAAACGTACGACGAAATCAGAAAAAAATATTCTAAATCAAACTGATACCAAGACGCGAATACTGAAATTATTATAATTTAATAGAAGGAATTATGTTAGAAATGAGAAACTTATATTTAACTGTAACCCTCAACTAAAGACCCACTAAATTTTTTAATACAACACTAAATAGTTATTAGAAATACCTATATATAATATATTTAGAAATTATTAGATGTTTATTTTTACTTTTATAAGGTAAATTTAAAAAAAATAATAATGAATTAAATTGCAATATATATTTATACACTTGTATGTCATAGTAATATGTTAATTGGCTTTATTTCACATTATTAATACCATTGATGATTCTCCTTATAATTTTATTTCAAGTAAGTCATCATTTCCTTAAATATGATGGGTGTTAGGGATATATGTGGAAATTGTGAGACAGAGTATATATATATATATATGTATATATATGCATGACCGATCCTAAATTGGCAATGCCGATATTATATACACGTAACACAAGGTGCTGCATAATGTATTGTATAGGGAAACCCCATCATCGATGTGCGAGGTGTACAGAGATATAATGAAGTGATATTATGTTGAACGTTATTGCATTAATTTGCATACTGAACACGGTTGTTTCGTTGCTTCTAGAATGAAACGTATTATTTCTCTTTCTCTCTCTCTTTGTTTTTTGTCTCTTATATTTATGTTTTAATTTTCGGTATACCCGACAGATGAGTACAAGTATTCATGAATCTGTTATCTAGACATCGATGCATTCACGTATAGAGTATTTCTACCTTACCTCTCATCGCTGGATCGAAGATAAAGCGGAGGTGAATTTCGCTTTGTTCCGAAGCTGGAAAACTCACTCTTTGTATACTAGCTATACGGTACTTTCTACTCCCTTGGCGATTTTCAGCCGTCACCACCAGCTTTCTCTCGATTTCGCAACACCACACTTGCAACCCTCTCAAGCTCTTGTGCTTTCCAGACTTGCATCTCTCAACTCTACCGTACTTAAACTTGCCTCTTACAATCCCCAACTCTGTACAACTTGAATTTTCTCTCGTCGATTTATTATCTTTTGATTTACAATTTTTCAATTGTTTAATTAATTTATATTTTTTTTAACTGTTATTATATATAGTTAATTTATAAAAGTTCTTATTACAAAAGAATATCTCTAAATTTTACTCTATGTTTTATAACTTGCTTAATTGTTTGTTTTAAAAAATTATAATAAAAATGCATGTTTAATAATGTTGTAATAATTAATTCGTTATAATCGTAATTTAACCGTATAACTATTCCATTTGATACTAGCTACCGAATAAAATCGATTCCAGCTAGGTTGTATCGCGATCGAAATATCAATGCTGGAAACACGAACTATCAAAAGCGAAATATCGATATTTCCAGAGTATGTGGAAATATTGTAAGCTTCCCCACGCGATACATTTCCCATGAGAAACACAAATATGCACCGATATACATCCCTCGGGATATGCAGCTCGCGATGCGGATTTTTATTAATCGCACGCCGCTCTCTCCTCTCTCCTCTCTCCGCTACGACAACGTGGATAAAAAGAAACACTCATGGGGTTGGAATACCTTTGAACCTGATCCCCGATATTTTTTTCCCTTCCTCTCCATTTGTTTTACATCTCTCTTTCGCGTATTCTTTTGCACTCTTGCTTCCTCTTCCTCATACATGCACGTAAATACTGTGTACGTTGCATATTTTCATCCGCACATTTTCCACCGTGCTATATGTTGCACATTTTCCCTTATGTATTCCCTTTGATACTTTTTTCTCTCCATCAGATGGATTCTGCGCATTGCACATGTTTCCTCTAACATATTCCCTTTCTCTCTTTGCCTCCCTCTCTCTTTATTTATACCCCTCTCTTTCGCTTCTTGTTTCTGGTCGTGCTTTTTTTTATGCGGGTAGATACTTCTTGTATGTACCTATCTCTTTCTCTCTCGTATAGCTGCGGTTTTTTCGACGACGATGCGACGTCCCGCTGTGCATTTCCATTATCGAATTCTCGACAGTTCGTCGTCTGCCGTCGCTCATGTTATATTCGCCACGACTGTCGGATTCGCATATGATATGATTCATGACCACGAGCGCGATCAACCGCATTAGCTTGGAAATTAGAGAAATCGTGTAAGTAATTCGAGATTAATTTCAGAAAAATTCAATCGTATTGTTAGTCTATATTCTGTAATATGACAGCTGAGAAAGAATCAATTATATTATTTGAACGTATCTTATAATTTTTATTTTTATGAGATATGTTATTTGCAATATATATTATATAATTTTTATATTGCATTGCCACATTAGTTTTTTACAAAATTATTTCTTATAAGTTTTATATTTTTTAATTTAATAACATATCTAATTGTCCCACATTCAGAATTCACTTACGTAGAAGACATTGATGATAAAATTAATAAATAAATATAGAAACAATAACGAAAAATTTTTCAGCAACTAGTTTAATGTAAATTGCAACGAACGAACAACGAAAGAACAAAAGCGAGCGAGTGTGATTATTCTCTTTCATATAAATCTCTATTCTTTGAAATACAGGTACCTGCATACACGCATATGTACTCACCATACGCTTTGACATGTAATGCTTTCGCGTGTGGAACCTAAACGAAGAAAGACGCACGATAATTTTAAAAGAAGCACGTTTTGAATCAATCTTTCAATGGCTCTTATAAAAACATTATAATTATTGTTTACTATCGTAAAATCTTTGATATAAATATGATCGATTACGTTGCTCCAAGCTTATTAATCTTAAAAAATTGTATTATTTTATTGTTTACTAATTAATTTTTTATGACTTTTTTATTTGTTTTCTTCATATTACTATTTTTTGAGTTCTGCTTATTCAGGTCTTGCACATGTTTTGTCATTTTCACGCAACTATCACAGTTTTGAATTCTAATATATGCTCGTGTTTCTTTTGTTTTCTATTGTAAAAAAATCTACGTTATTCAACGCGGCGGGTATTTCTTTTCGCCTGCAATGAGATCTTGAGTTGAAAGTATACCCCTACGATGAGTTGCAGTCACATAATATTTTTTCATTTGGCATTTTTATCAACAAAGTTGCATTTCTCTCAAAACGAACATTCTGAAAAAGACACGACACGTGTACGTGACAGAGAGCTCAGGACTCAGGAGGAGGGTCGTCCTGAAAAGAGAATGAGGGTCCTGCAATCGGCAGGCAGGCAGACATGCAGGCAGGATAGGAAGAGAGAAGCAAGCAGGCAGGACAAATAAGGGAATCTAGAAAAAGGGGGAGATTGCAATTTGCGCTGTGAAGCTCGCTGCGAAACGAGACAGCCGACTGACGCGACGGGGTGTTCGTTCGTTCCACGCGGAGAAAAAAATGACGTCGATTGCGCGCCATTCTGCTGATGAGCATCTCTTTGTGAGGAAGAAACGCGCTCCTTACCGCGTTCGTTTTGCCCGGATGCACAATATGCACATTTTCAAAATGTTATGAAAAATCATATTAGAAATATCTGACGTCTCGGAGATTTCTCCATTTTATAACATTTCCATATCTGATCCCTTTTCTTCTGTTTCTTCAGAAAAACTTTTTAAAAGATTTAAAAATACGTCTTATTTTGACGTCTTCTTTCTATAATAAAACATTATATGTAAATGTTATTATATATATTATTGTTTAATTACTCAATACTCTTTATAAATCATATTATATGTTACTGGACTCTCTGTTATTGGACTCTCGATGTTTGAGACCGCGCGCAATATCTAGTACTTAATATGTTACAACGCAAATCGAGCGATCGAATGCCATCGACTTTCAATCGAATTCGAAGAATCTCCAATTCCTTGAAAATTTCTTTGCGATCGTCAAAGCATGGCCATTCGGAGCATCTTCGTCGCAATTGATCAAAAGCGAAATTGCCGGCGTAAAAGTGCTTTCGAGCTCTCCTCGATCGATCTCTTTCGCCAACTCCTAATCCTTTTCCATCTGTTTCTCCCTCGGGACTCTCGATCTTTGCTCTCGCTTCTATCGATCTCCTAACTTTTATTCGACGGCTTCGCGAAGCGTCTTTCGTTGAAAGTTCGCAACGATAAAAAGCAAGGCTGAAATAAAACGAACTTCTCTCTCTCTCTCTCTCTCTCTCTCTCTCTCTCTCTCTCTCTCTCTCTCTCTCTCTCTCTCTCTCTCTCTCTCTCTCTCTCTCTCTCTCTCTCTCTCTCTCATTTCTTCTTTTTTTAAGGGACACGATTGTGCGGTACATTCATTCGCTTTCAATGCGTCGCATGATCTACTGGACTTTTTTAATTGGAATTACAAAGACCAGATATTCCCTTTCTTTCATTTACTATAATGAAAATCCAAAGAAATAGTTTTACATGCAGAGATGCTTGTAGTTGAAGTTTTTAGCATTATTATTATCATCTTAGGAGGAATGCATAATAACAGGATGATGGTAACCTGAAAATCTTGTTAAACAAGATGCTTTATTTAATTTACAAAAGTTATTTTCTACAGAGCAATATAAACAGTTTAATTTCAGTGTGATTTTGCCTCTCGCTAGACAAAAGACCTGTACAATTTTTTTTTTTTTTTTGCGAATGACGGACGGCGACACGCTAGGCATCGATTCGAAAGATGGAGCAACATCCTTTACTCAAGAGGGTTCTTGTTTATTTGTTCCGCGGGTACCGACAGCTGTTACCGACATTAACTCCGTCTTGTTTCATCCCACGCATCTCTGCACTATTGTCGTCACGATTACCCCTCCTGATCGTCGGCCATTATCGAACGAGACCCTCAAGTCGAGACTCGGAGAGGCGCACATGTTCATTTAATTCATAAGGGAACCAATATTAACTCCAATCGCAGAATTCAAAAAACTTCGCGGTATAGAAATGTATAATTGTAGATAATTAAATTACTAATAAATAAATTAATTAATACAAAATATTAATTTAAATTAATTATTATTAATTTGCACATTATATAAAATAGAAAATTACTTGCACTCAAGCTAAACAAAACAATCTAAATCTCGATTATATACATAATAACTAATAACATTAATGATTAAAAAGTAAATATATTAAACAATTTAATAAAATAAACTAGGTCAGTCGATATAATCGATTTGGCGTAATAATTTCTATCAATCTCTACCACCTCCCTTAAATCGAATCAATCAAGACCAGCGTGAAGCGACAGGTGATTCCGTTATCGTGCGGTTAATGGCAAATCTTCTTGAAGTGCATTTGGTGCACCTGGCACAATCGCCAGGGGAAGGAAGAGAACAGGATCAGATCGTTGAAACGGACAAGAGGGTTCAACACACGTGCTACATTATATCTTGGGGGGGCCTTGGGATCATCATCGTTTATCATCGCGCCTCATCATCATCCGACGAACCGTTACGCTCGCGTGCTCCTACCTGCATCGATGTCCATCACGATTTGCAATTTCATTATTTTTCATTAATCTTTGTTTTGAAGAGAGAGAGAGAGAGAGAGAGAGAGAGACATGACTTCTTTACTCTGCTTGAAGCTCGATGAGATTAGCTATACATCTTTCTATCACCTATTGGCATAAGTACATGTGTATTAGAAAGCTAGAATGCTACAATATTTTGCCTACTCTTTATTACAAAAATTCTTACAGATAGAAAATAAAAACGAATTGAAATAGAAATAAATATTAAACAAAGATTTCTCTAAAATGAAAGAGAAAGAGAAGATCTTAATAAAGATTTTCTCTAAATTTAAAATAGCAAATTTTTGTCATTTAGAAATCTTTTAATTTGTCTTTATTTATAGCAATTGTACGTTTGAAGCATTGCCAATAGTATTATTACTAATAAATTCGTAATAACATATTTCTTTATTATAAAGATTTTATTAAATTAACTTAATTAATAAATTATATTACACAAAGATAACAGATCTTCCTGAAGAATAGAATCTTCTTTCAGAAAATCGCTCTTTCAAGAGATCCTGTATATATTCAACTCCTATTGGAATTAAAGTTGCGAAGGGTAGGAGGGCAAGAAAGACAAATTGACAGGCGAAAGAAGAGTCCGGAAGAGTCTTCGAAGCATAGTTTATGTGCGGTTTGTGTGAGTCACAGCCTTTTTGGAACTCAAGTTGATCCCACGGGATGCTTGTGGGGATCCGCGAATATAGAAGCGAAAGGGGAATACGAGGCAGAGCCTCTCCGTGCTAATTCGACGCACGTGCGCGAGAAGACAGAGAAAAAAAATTCGAAGGAGATGGTCGAAATTGAAACGAGCTCTCGATCGCCGTTCCCGTCAATTAGGAGTCTGATATTATCTTTGCAGTGGGTGTGAGAGGGTTTATTCGTTCCCTTTCCTTCTTTACTCTGTAAACGTACACACTATGTTCCGTTTTAGGTTCACTTTGCGATCACAGTAAAAAGAACGAGGTACTAACTTCATTAATGACCGCGTGTAACAGCTTGTCTCTCTTGTGTAGCGTCGGATCCGTTTTATTGCCAGCGCGTCGGCTTATTTGCGAGGAAAATTCATTTATTTTCCGTATCTCTCACCGTTCTCCCCTTCATTCGGAACTATATTAATACGAATATAGAAATATCATGGGGTACGACAGATCCCAACGGTCGTATTTTTTATGGACCGGAATCATTATTTTATCATAAAAGTCCACGTATGTAAATCTTTATCAATCCAATGATACTAAATTATTCTTTATCACTGTGTATATTGCTTTGTGATTCTTTCGATTTATATTTACCAATGGAAGGGACACTGAAGAAGGCAAAAATTGAGACACGCTGCATTTCGAATTAATCTTATTTTGAGATACATTTCACGGGATGCGTCGTGTCCAATCTCTAATCTAATCTCCGTCTAATCTTCTAATCGGGATAGAGGAATCCATCCCCGCGCGATGCGTCGACCGTAGACTGCTAATCGGCCTGGAAGCCCGAGTAAAAGGCGGGGTGCGATTGCGATGTAACACGTGCCAGTTGTCGAGTAAGCCGTTTCGACAGCTAGTCGATAGTGGAACTTTCCTTGAAAAAGGTCAGGTTAGTCATCGAAGAAGCTTCTAAGGGCTCTTCTAATCTTCGACAGCAGCCTTTTCAAGGTGGGCCAAAATGTAACTTGAACCCAAACCGCGTATCTAATCACTCTCACTCTTTCGTTCTGCTCGGCTCGATTCGTTCTTAAAGATCATTTCGACTCTGCACACTGTCAGAGTAAATTTTATTTAATAAAGATAAAAAAAGAGAAGGAGAAGCAGAAAAAGAAGGAAGACTGGCAATGATGAAATAGTTTAATGATGATGTGATCAGTGAGTACTATTACTGATATGTACTTTTATGCGCAAGCACTACACAATTGCATATCAAGAGAGAAAAATAAATTTTCAAAATATTCGATTTTTTTATAAGTATAATTAAAGAGTGATAAGTAAAATATAACTTGATATAATTTTGTATTTTATTGTATTTTTAATTAATTACGTTATATGCTATTATTATATATGCTATTTTTTTAAATATTATTATTTCTGTTTGAATTTAATAGGATTTAAAAAAATCGATTAAGCAAATATTTCTCTTATTTTTAGTTATTACTCCAAGCGATTTTTACATCATCCATTTGTTTTATCACATCGATTATTATTCTGTCACGAGACACATGCATTTGCATTATCTTTATCTCCTGCGTTCGCAAAAAAAAATTCCATCCATGATAAACGAAAAGGGGATCGAAGTGGCACTCGTCGACGATATAAAAAAAATAAATGTTCGACAATCTGAGAGAGTCGCTCAAGGGTAGATCGCGCTTATCGCGCTTATATGCTATAAACGTTCTCTTAGCTTCACATCTACGGGAACAGTTCGTAGATACACCTACAAAAATAAATTTTCGACATGCAATATCGCGTTCCGTTTCACTTCCGCGCATCTCGAGTTATGGACCAGATAAGACCCGAAACATTTCGTGAATTACATTGAGGGCGATAAGAGATTTCTCAAGAAAGGGCGAACCGATCGTCATTTCTAAAATTTCGCAAAGTCGAAGATAAAACCGGGGTAGTGAATTATACAATTACATTCTAATTAAAATATATAATAAACAAATATAACACAGTTTTACAAATTAAATATAATAAGATATATAAATATGACACACATACACATAGTGATGATATGTTTAGGACTAATCCCCACCGTGGTTAATCATTCTATCAGTCGCGCTCCTAGTACGTTAGGTATTAGTACACACGTGCATCGCGAAATGGATGCTCCTACGCATGTGCACCGTTACAGCATGCACTGTTCTCTCGTGCTCCGAAGCTCTCTCAAAACAAAGGGGCCAGGGGGTTCCGAGAAGGCGGGAGTATATGAGCTCATATAAAGTATAAGGATGAGTTTACGCGCGCGAGCGACTATGAGAGGACGCGAACTGCAACTACGAACGTTACTTATTGTTAGTTAGCTAAACAGCAATCAATCTCAAGCATTAAGGATATTCTGAATTGTTATAATAATCTTGGAAATTGTGAAATTATTTTTAGAGCATTTTCTTTGAGAGATGATAAATTAATTAATCGTTTTACAAGGCATTATAAAAATTTCAGAATTTTATTATCATTATTTCTGTCCAGAGCTTTGTAAAAATAAATAAATATTTAAAAGCAATTTCTCAAAACTTTAATTATTAAAAAAAAAGATCTATATGTTTATGTCCGGCTCAGAAAGTACTATTTAGAAGGTATCATTTATAAAAGTGTCTAAATTCTATTGTAATTTTTATGATTTTGTTGGATGCTGTACATATCGTAGAAGATTAGAGATAATTTTCGAAGTTATGCTCCTATTATTAAAATCAATGAACTTTCAAACAACTTCTAATTGCCAACGTTTATTGTCGTATCGATCATGGGAACTGGTCGTCCCTTTTGCATTCCCATGTGGGCCGATATTGTCTTATCTCGGGGGGAGGGGGGAGCGGAAGGAGCAATGAGAGGATAACGAAGGGAACACGTGAGCGCTGAACGTTAGTGTCAGTGAAGTGAGTGAATGAGTGCAGTCACGATCATTGATCCTCTCGCACAAGAAATTCTCCATAGAATTTCTGTTTTCGCCCAGGGTATTCCAGAGATCAAGATTCGTCTAAGAAATCTGAAACTTACAAAGAATTCTTCAGCGGTAGGATATGTTCTTAATTATACATCGAGAATTTTTCGTATTAAACATTCTATTAATTAATACTTTCACAAAGAATTTTCTTTATAAATATAACGTTTTGTTAATCAAAATCCTTTTTTCAAGAATACTTCATAGATCTATTTTTCTATTAATTATTTCTATTTCTATTATTTTCTTATAAAGAAACTTTTCATAGATAGCATTATTTTCCAATTCTTATCTTCGTGCGTAAGTTCTACTATGCGTAAGTTCTAGGCAAAATGTTAGCATAATCAGAGCGCCGGCGCCGAGAGAACATTTGTCTTTGATTCTACCTCGGAAATTCGCAGTGCACGGCTGTCACTAATATCGCGACAGATCGATCGCCTCGCACGATGAATCATTCTTGTGACAGGCGAGCGAATGCCCAGTCACGTTTTAACTCCCCTAAACTGTCTATCTCTCTTTCTCCTCCTTTGTGTACTGAATAAAAAAAGGAATCGAATTTATTACGACACCCCGTGACTGGCGGTTTCGATAGGGCCGCTTCGAACACAGATTCGATCTTTACTCGCTGACGAGAATCAAACGGATCACGGATGTCTTTGTTTAATCTTGAATGACGTTCCGGCTTTATCTCGAAACATTATTAAATCTTACTGCGAATCTCTACAATTATAATCTTTTACATATAAACTATTATAATTATATAATTTCTTAACATATATTAAATTAATAAGTTGTAAAATTTATAAGATTTTTCTTTAAGATGTAAAAACGAGTTTTTAAATCAATTTAATTCTCTACTATCGCGACTTAATAATTTAGAGTTCATTAAAAAATATATTATACTTGACATGTATATTAATAGATTAATGGAGAATCTTTCGTCGCTAAACTATTAGAGTCATCGCAGTAAACTAATTAAACAAGACAGATATAGTTGCGTTAAATGTGCAATGATAAAAGATCGTGTTGATCATCATAAGATTTCTGCATTACCGAGAACTTCCATCTGTCTTGTGTCAACCACATTTGTGTTACATACGCAAGGACAATTGAGACGGTTGATGAATTAGGCACTTGTAACTACTGCAAATCACTGTCGAGCAAGTCAATGAAGAAAAACGATTGCTGTTGTCAAACCGACGCATGTAATCTCGCATGTAAATGACAAATCACCAAAGAATTTAAAAATTCGATCTTCGTTCCTTTTTATTTCTACTTTTTGTACATCTAACATTTATAGCAAAAATAATTTTTATATAGGAAATAAATCACAAACAAAAGCGAATTTAAGAGATTTTTTATATTTGAAATAACTAAAGTTAATTCCGATTTTGATTACAATAATTTTTAATTTTACAAAATTACCTACCATTTATCGTTGTTAAGATATTATTTAAGATTTATTTAAAATTTTTCCTCGTCTAATCCTAAATTACTCAGATGGATTTAAAATCACTAATCTTCATTAAACTCACTGACTCATATATAGTCGCCATAATTAATCGCACGCATATTTACATTTCAAGATTATCGCTCGGCAAATTGCGTGCTGACGCGGATTATTTGACAGAAACAACGTCTACAATTACCTAGGAAGAGCGAATCGGGTGGTAGTATGAGGTAGCGGATTAATCTCCTCGCTCTCGGTAAACACGAACGGTTTATTTTGTCTACGGTGCGCTGCACCGCGCACTGCACCATTCGAACGCACATGCAGCGAGCGGGCTGCTGCAACAGTCGCGCGACTGTGCGCATTTAATGACGCAACCAATTATTATCGTCTTATTGAGACTCAGCCAACGACAAACGTGTCTCGTAACAAAAGAAAAATTAGCCAGGATTTTTTGCTCTTATACTTCGATATCAGACTTAATATTAGAAGGATTAAACGTAAACAGATTGTTTTACATTAGAATATGTTTAAATTTTGCTAGTATCATTATTGAGTTATTCCTGAGTTTATAAAAATATCGTTACATTTAATTATATTATTTAAAAGAATATTCTTCTTAAATTATTTCAGATATTTATTTCAGCGAATATGCATTGCATATTGCAAATATTAGCATGTTCACACACAAACAGTAGATATTATAAGAGATATGTAATTACATGAAATATCTTTTCTGATAAAAAAAACGTACATAAATCGCAAAAAGACAGTCTGATGTTAATAATTCCCTATATTTCTTTGTTTCAGGAGGTTTAAAACACGGGAACGGCGGTGTGGGTAGCGCGAGCAGTTCTAGAAGCACCAGTCCGAGTCAACAACAACCGTCTCAGGGCGGTCTTTCGTTCATTCCGCAACCTAGGAGTCAGAATACAAATCGACAACCCACAGCTACCACGCCAAGGTAAAATCAACATTTAAAGATATATATTTTTACAATGCAATCATGTGATTGTCAATTGCCATTAAATTTTATTATTTAAAGAAATTAAAAATTGATTATTTATTAGATAATGAAAATTAATGCAATAGAATTAGGAAGATTGTTTAGGATTCTTCCTTCTATCGAAAATGTATTTGTATTACATTGCAGATATATAATTTTTATTTCAAGTATTACATAATCTTTTAAATATTATTATTTGAAATGTTTGCTTTAATCAGAAAAAAACATTCGCGATCTATATGTAAATTTTTAAAGAATTAGAAATCTTTTTAGATATTTTTTCTATTTTTAATTTGAATTTTTGTAATTAATTTGCAGCCCTCGAGCATCCACAGTAGGCCGACCCAACGGAGGTCTGAGGCCTCAGCAACAGGCCTTACCGTATTCTGGAAATACTGTCCCGGCACCTCAGCCAAACAAGAATTCTGTATTGGACAAATTTAAACTTTTCAATAATAAAGATAAAAATCAAGAGCGAGGAAAGACTTCGTCGGGAGTCTCAAAACGCACTTCCAGTTCTTCCGGATTTTCTTCAGCTCGATCCGAACACTCAGACAGTTCAACTTCCTTGTGCGATCAGAGCAAGGTTCAAGCCCAGGAATCGCCAAAGAGTCGCGCGTTGAAATCAAAACTGCAGTCGGCCAAACCGGCGAAGCAGGCCAGTCCGAAAACAAGCAGGAAAGAGCAGAGCAAGGCCCAGAGTAAGATTGCACGTACAAACAAGGGTCCGCCGAGCTCCTTGGAGAAGTTGACGGCGTCTTATAATAATCCAATCGTGGAGCAAGATGTTAAAATTGTTGGTAAAACTATCGGCACCAAATTACCCAGTGACAAAAAAACGCCGACTCTTCAGGAACTTCAGGTGAAGCAACCGGTAGTGCAGCCTCCGAAACCGAATCCTTCCGCCCTAACGTCGCCTAAACAAATCAATCTTCTAGATACTAAAAACGTGAACTTGAGGAACGAGCTCCCGACGACGAAACTTTCGCCCAGACCCAAGATGGAGCTTCCGGCCAAGATACCGGATCCAAGAATTTATTTGCAAAGTATGAAGCCACCGCCAAATGGTCTGAACAAGGACTTTATGATGCAGAAAGCTATTCTCGCAAATACCAATGGTATTATCAAAATGTCCGAACCGGGAGAGACGCTTGTCCACGAGAACGATACTTTTAATCGCACTCTAAGCATGAACCAAGCGAATCTATCAGACGGCAAGGATCTTGTGACAAAGCAGAAAGAGCCAGGAGTTTTAGAAGCTAATCACGGACAGCAATCAGGGATGGAAAGCTTTGATTCACCATCGAAAACTCGAGTGTCAAACCAGGAGAAGGTTATTTGTGAGCAAGAAGAATCTATCGATGTTTCCAACGATAAACAAGATTTTGTGACGACTAATCGCGTGGACTCAGTAGCTGACGAAAAGCTAACTAATACCGAAGACGAATTGACGAGCATACCCATGCAAAGCAATTTGAACTTTGGGCCCAGTAAACCGTTAGCAGGTTCGAACAGTCCTCTTCACGGTCCGAACCCGGCCGGGCTCAGTCCGGGTTCGAGCATCCCGAAACCCACTGCTCTTGTAAAAGGTACATCGAAACCATCGAAAGAGAACAGCACAGTCAGCGGAGTGCCGACGCCAACAAAACCAAAGAGCGGCGATACTCTTCATCGCAAACTCGATCCCAACACAGTAGCAATGGTGTCGCCAATGCCGAGTATTTCAGATCTTATGTCCGAAAGCTCGCACAGCAATTCTAACAGCACCGGGCAGAGCAACTCGAGCGACAGTAGTGTGATTTATAGGCCAAGTAGCGAGAGCGGCAGCGAGATTAAGACGATCCCTAACCGGAAGATCGACACCACGTTTGAACAGTTGGAAAAGGTGTGTTTTGAAATTTTTAAAGGTCGGTGTTTTGAAAGTATATCAGACGACTATTCTCAAAACACAAAATCAAAGATTTGATTTAAGATTTGATAAATATAAAAATTAAAATAAAAAGTTACTTTTACACGTCCTTTATTTTCATTTTTTTTTTAAGGTACTGTCGGAAAGTTCAACGTGCGGTGGTGCTCTGGCAGACGATGAGGCCGAGATGACTGTGAAGCCCATGCAACCTCTTCTCCGTGGATACACGCCCGGGGCCCGGGGTTTACAGACCCTACCGAGCCGCACCACGGCCCGACAATATACCGTCCTGCATTCATCGTCGCATCATCATGTTGGTCATCACGATTACGCCGATGTAGACGTCGCTTCCGGTTACCTGAGCGACGGTGAGGTGCTGCGCGGAGGCGGCATGAGCGTTGGCAGCAGAACCCTTTCGGATCTATGCGACGGATACATGTCTGAAGGCGGTGCGTCCCTATACGCCCGAAGGATCAATCCTTCCTATGGTCACGAGCACGACAGGTAAGTTCTTGTAACTTTTTCGAGACGCAATAATCGGCAACCATCAACTAATTAAAATTCTGTTTTTGATCAATTCTTTCATGGATTTATAATATATTAATACATATATACATATATAACGGTATATATTATAATAAAATAATATTAATAATAAGAGAAATAAGACCGTGATATATAATCGAATTAATATTAGGCTACTTAAGATCTAAGCTCAGACGGCAAATGGCATTTTACTTCAATTTGATTAAAATAATATCAGTATAACAAGAAAATAGAACATAATCTGTTATAATGTAACACTGTTTTTGAAAAATAATTGCTTTTGAATTTCTATACATTGCAACGAACCATTGTTATCGAGATCTCGGAAGGTCGATGACAAATCAAATCGTCGCGAAAAAGATATTTGGGAAACTTTGTTGGGGTTGAACTTTGTGTATTGCGTGCCATTCGTGACACGCGCGAGGCGTCGCGAAACTTTGCTGGATTGCTGAGTGCATGGATCATTTTTTATCGAATGAAATATGGATGAAGAAGGTGCGAAAATATACGACGTTCGGTCCGCGCAAGAGAGCGACGATAAATTAGTGCCGCGTAGGCGACGCCGAGCGCGCGCCGAGTATTGATCAAGAAAGCTTGGGTCTAAGCTTCTCGCGAGCTTTTCGGTGAAAAGCTCGTCACCCTCGCGAAGTCTTACATCTCCCATCTTCGATGCGTCATATTAATCTTTGTTAAAATCATTGCTAAAGTAAATAAAAAGCATTTGTGATTATCTTGCGCTACAGAAACAATTTTTCACAACAGAATTAATTTAAAAAATATTTAATATTAAACATTAGGAAATTAATATGAGAAATTTTTGAACTTTACTTAGTTTATTTTATTTTACTTATAATTTTCATACGATACAACTAAAGATGACAGGTTTCTGCTTTCTGGGTGCATTTAGCATAGAGACACTTTCTATTTTAGACAACGTTTAAGCGTTGTCCGGCACACAAAGTGGATTCGCGTCATGACTCGTTCATTACGCTCCGCCACGCCCGTGCCGCTCTCTCCGTGTTTGCAACGAAATGCTCACGACCGACCGAGAGAGAGCTTTATTATTAGCGAAGCTCTCTGGTCTGCGTACATTCAAATTAAGATTTCAAGTAGCAAGCCGAATCCATTAGAGAAACGCGAAGATGAAGCGTAGGTGTTCTTCGCGGAATGCGTTTTTCCCTGCATTGATCACACGCATGTATTTTTTTTATCTTCCGTGCCATGCGAATTTTTTGCGCGTTGGTTGCGGCGATAATATTCCGATCAATTAAGGTCCGATACGGGATTTATATCATCATCAAATTTTCTGCTTTTCTATAGAACAATTTAATTTTTTTAAGCTAACTATTCAACCAACTAAAATTTATGCTTTATTTAATGATGAAAAATTTTACTCTCGGCGATCTGTTCGCGCTATTCGCACGCGCGAATAGAACGAATGAGTCACACGTTGCTCACGAGGAAGATATGACTGCCCTGCAGTCCAACTGTGGATAATTAGGCAAAATTCACAAGGCTAATTCCGGAGAGCTTTCCAATTACTCAACGCTTCATGAACTGCTTTTACCACGATTGAATTAAAGCATGGTCAGTCATTCGATTAATCTGCGATAACGATTTTCTCCGCAAACATCCGCGGCCTCATCCTATCGCCGAAGTTAAAGCTCGCGTAGGATAAAAAAGTGGAATCCAGCATAAAATCTTGAAAGTCGTCAATAATAAAGAGAAATAGTGAAGAGTATACAGGGGGGTATTTTGAAAAATAAAATATTTCTATATATAATGCCTTTGAAATTATAATATTTTTGTTTTAAACATTTTTTTGTCCTTTTCATATGTTATAGCATGAAAGTCGTGCGAAGGGGGGAACACTTGCGTATATTTCCTTGTTAGAAACGTTTGACTTCCAAATATACATACATCCAATAATTATAAGAAAGAGTTTTACTCAGGTGGTATCACACGCTATACAAGGTGTTGTTTGCCATGATACACTCTGGAAATGTGCCTAAGGGCCTAAGGGTATGGCGGACTCCTTCGCTTAACTTGCTTCGACATAATCGAGCCCGCGCCGCGGCGCGTATCATCCGCTTGAAACCCGACGCGCTTTTCAGAAATTCAATATACTCAGTCGTGAGACCCTTCCACGACCCTCATCACCATCATCGAAGACTATACTTCGTAGAACCTGCAACAAAGACGTTCAGCATATTTCGTCGTTTATCGCACGATTATCGTCTTGCGAAAGCTTTCTCTCTTCGCGTCGTCGAGAAAACCTGTCTTATAAATATATTTAAAAGTAAAAGGACCGGATATGGTTATATTATTCGGACAATAGTCTGAACAAAAAAGAATTGTATTCTTGTCAGAATATCTCGTTTATAGATTATAAATCATTTGGTATTATATGTACATATAGATGTAACGAGAGTTGCGCTGACAACGCGATTTATGCTGTACTATCTATTAATATTAGAATTATTTATCAATATTTATTTTAATAAATTGATATTTGTGCACCATATTTTTTTAAGACAATTATTTAAAGACAAAAATATTAATTTCTAATAGCGATATTTTTAATTCTTTCCATTTTTACATAAATTTTATCAATTATTGTAATATATAAATATTACAACGATTATAATACTCTTTATTACACAAATGATTATAATTCTTAGTAAATTTATAATAATCATTAATTTTAATATTCAGTTCTATTGTAGTGTTATATTTATTGTCTTATCAAAATTTTGTGTATTTCCGGTTTTTTTATATATTAAAAATAATTATTTTTCTCGAGAATGCTTAGCTTACTTAACTAAATCTTAGCTACTATGTACATAAGTGTCATAAGTAATCATACAATCTTCCATAATTTTATTATTGTCATTGATTTTTGTTACTCTTTGTTCTTCTTTCCTTTTATTATTATTTCGAAATACGATGGTTGTATTACATTTGCTCTGATATCATAGTTATACCTATTGATAACTTTTGGTTATACCTTTTGAAGCGGAACACACGCTCCCATTTAGCGCATGACATATTCTTGGATGCGCGCGGCACGGACAGAGCGACGCGCGGCGAACGAGGCTGTGTTACGTATAGTGTATGCAAAAAGATAAGCGCCTTTGTCCGTTCTGACAGCAGCCTCTCAGCATTGTCCTGCGGCTCCTTCCCGCGGCGTAGAACGTAGAAGCCGATCGCGCGACGTGACGCGGACGCGTGCCTTTTCCTCGCCTTCGTGCATTATTCTGACGATGAGATGACGATGCCGCTGTATATCATTCCGGTGCATCTCGTTGGACATGCGCCAGATCTTTTGTAGGAACAAGTTTGAATGATGAGATAAAATAAAATTTTAATTTATACTTCAAAAAAAAAAAAAAAAAAACAACAAAATTTAATATTAATATTTACAAAATATAAACTTCTTCTATCGAGAGATGTAAAATATATGTTATATCGTATAGATTTTTAAATACTTTTTTTAAGTATATTAATTTTTATACGTTAGCATTATATTTTACACACATGTTTATACGAAGAAATCTACAATTGTTGGGATTTGTGAAATATAAATATAAAATTGATCTCTTCCGGATTTACAATTAGTTAATTTTTAGTCTAAAAATAAAATAACATAAATTTATATACCATCAGAATATATATATTACACAGAACGTTCTCTCTATCTCTTCGAATATTAATTTTTTATTGCTATAAAAATTCGGACGTAATTAGAGACTCTCGAGACGCTTGTTGGAACGCAAGATCCATTCATCTAAACTCTAGACAAACAATCTAGACGAACCGTGGTGGAGATGGACGATATTTATTCGTGGTGGCCGCGACCCGCGACGCTTGCGTGGACGCCGTGACGTCACGACGATCGATTCGGCCGCGCCGCGCGGTGCTGCGATCTGGCGGTGTCGGAGCGTTATTTCCAGGGCGGTTCGAGGGGTTGTCTCGCGGCGGGGTTGCTTTCCCAACGACAGAAGCAAGAGAGTACGTGCTGAACCGCCGAGGGTGGGGAGTGTCGTTCTCGTCGTCAACGTCGAAGATACGTAAAGTACGATTTATTTCATACCGGTGATAATTTTCGCTCTAGCTTCGTAGTCGCGGTAAAACCGTCGCTCGCGGTGATTTCTCTCGATTTCCTCGGTGTGATAGTGTGTCCTTAGTAGCGAGGGTGGAAGACCCGGAAGGATACCCGGAATCCGCTGGAAGAAACGCGGCGGCTCAAGCTGAACGGTAATCTCGTGTTCCTGTTTGTTCGAAGCTTTCAGCCGGCTAGCTGAATACCTTGGCTGAATACGAGGATGAATATGGGGCTATGGGGTGTGGAAGATGGAGAAGTTGGAAGGCCAGAAGGGAGAATTTGACGGAAAAGCGGAAATTTCGACGCGTCACTTTTTTTTAGATAAATTTAATATCAAATATACTAATCGCGTTTTCCCAAATAAAGATTTCTTAGCGTTTACTCGTAATGAGAAAGAAAGTCCAAATTTAATCAGAATTCTTCATTAATTGAGATTCAATAAAGAATATTAAAATCACCTTCTAATCTTTATATTTCTAATTATGATAATTTTTAGGTACAGTTTTTACGTTAAAAAATTATACAGCTTTGACATACGCCAACTCCGTAATAAGTAAAGCTCGAGAGTCAAAGAAGTAAAGCCCTTACTTCTTTGGAAAATGGAAACTATTTAGTATTTATCGATTATTTTCAATTAATAACAATTCTCCATTTGTTTAGAATGATATTTTAGTTCAACAATTTTTAAAATCTGATATAACGCATTTATCTAAATTTCTCTTAAATTACTTTTCGGCAGATTTATCGTCTAAATGCTAGCTCTACAAACTTCGCGATGATTCTAAAATCGCGCGAATTTTTCTAAATAACTTCTCTATCTTCCTTGCCCTGTTCTTTTTTATGCCGAGTTCTGTTAGAGAATACGAGATAATATCTTGAATATAGAATTTAATTCATTAAAAATTAGAGAGGATTTACTTTGATCTGAACAAAATCATCCTCCTTCTTTAACAATTTATTTAATACATATCCTGCTTTCCTCCTCTTCTCCTCGACAAAATAAAACAAGCTTGAGCACAATACCATTAATGACATCCTATAAGGAACTTGACATCAGAACTTTGTTTCTCGCGTTCACAGATGACTTTCGCGAGGCTTCCTTCTTTCGAATTTCTTCCGTGTTTTCGTTGTTGGCAACTTTTTAATTATTGACGATAACTGTCCTCGTAATCAAGAAGTTTCACGAGTAACGAGTTAAAAAAATGACATCCGAAGTTTTCGCTTGCAGTCCAAGTTTCCTGTGAGAGCAAAGTTATCACATGCGTACTCTCGAAAGTTACCGTTTCAATTCCATCTCAGGTCAAAGGCTTTCTGCAAATATTTAATCCGCACAAAGTGATCGGAGAGCTCGTCAATCATGAAAATAGAAAACAATTCAGAAGTTAATGCAGTGGAAGAAAAAATATTCTTCTGATCATTCACTCTGTTGAGAGAGAAAATTTTTTACAATTTTTTAAGATAAAATTAAAATGTACTTAAAATAAAATTAAAAATTACCATTTATTTAAATAAGTTAAGAAATTCGCGTATAATATAATTTAATTAAACTTGCCTCAGAAATACAACAATTATCCGAAATGAAGATGTATAAAATTTAGTTATATACTCAGATTTAAATAATTGGAATTTTATTTAATTAATTGCATAAGACACATACGATGGTATTAAGAAAATAAAACAGAAAAAACGCAGATTCTTCTTTTTTGGCGAATACTAAATTGAGCAGATTTCAGTAATCTTGAGACCTGTGCTGGCTCCTAAAATGATAGCTCCTGTTTCCGCAGTATACTCTTGAAATTTCATTGTCTTGAAATTTTATTTAGCCCTTTTTTCCTCTCAAGATGTCGAGTTCGTGAATCAGTTTGACCTCCGACTTGGTGTCGGGATTAAAAACGTTTTTTACGAGACGCATTAACCCCCGACTGGCCGCTGTAAGGGTAGTTAAAATAACGACCTCAGCCTAAAAAGGCACGTGCAAGATAAATTTTTAGAGCTCGCTATAAAATCACGCGAGAGTTTCGTCGTGAACGTGTTTATTATTTCTTTTTTCCGGCGCGTTTGTATATCGGTAATTTTAACTTTTTCCTCAGAAAAACGGGCTTTCTACGAGATATTTAAATCTCGTGTATCCAAATTGATAGTTAATGATGAAAAATTAACTATATGACGAAGATAAACGTACCAATAGTCTATCGATGCAGTTGATTTAAAATTATAATTGATTATGTGTATTAAATGTGATATATATATATATATATATATATATAATACATTACAAAAGAGACTATAGATATAGCAATTTTTGTTGTCTAAATCCATAACTTTTTTCATATACATTTATGAATTTTTCGATTTTTTGATCAAATTTTCTTGTTTTGTATTCTGCAGTCTCTATAATGATTTTTGCAATCATAGTGCGTAAACACTATTGAATCATTTGACTTACACGTAGGTACATGCACACTTACGTGTGTGAATAAAGTATTCATGATAGTTTTTACGACACAACACAGCATCTCTTGCGCGAAAAAGCTCGATACAAATAAATGCACGAAAAATATCCATAGGCAATTCTCGCGTGTCGCACAAAAGCAATAAAACCCTTTCCTCGGGTGTAGGATTAATAATTATTATCACCGTGAATCACATGCAGAGGACACGTATCGCGCCAATATGCGGACAACACTTAAAAAATATATATATATATTTACGCGCCTCGTGTACCATAAATCTAAACGCTGAATAAAACCGTCATATTCTCTCCATGTCATCGCACTGTCGCGTGTTTTCTTTATGCTAAATCAGCAAACATTGCTGCTTCGAACGAGATATTCGATTTTTTTTCCTCTAAAAAAGATAATATAATAATGATAGATAAATCTCAGAAAATGCAAGTTTTTTTGCTAAAAATGGAAGTATCTTTATTTTATAATTAATTTTGTTTTGAATATTATTTACAATTTAAGTTTCTCTCTCTCCAATAACTATTCTACTTAATAACAGTATTAATTTAATTGTTGATATTAACTTAATAGAAAACTGCGCTTAAAATTACTTACAAAAATATTGAAACGGTATTTGAGCTTATTATCAGCGAATCTATACTCTTTTTAGTATAATATATATAAACGCTTTAGTTTGTAATTACACGATGAGGAACTAATAGAAAAAAATATAATTATATTTCAAAAACAAAGTGCCAATATATTATTTACGCCAATGATTTTATTTATGACATTTTATTCATTGATTTTCCTTTCATCATAGTTTAAACAATGAAATTGTAGTAATGTTTAAACTTTAAAATAAAACAAACAAATGCATTTATCATATTACACAAATAAACCATTGCTTTCTGCAATTCGGGAAAAATAACATCGGCGTAATAGAAAAAGTGTGTCCAGAAAATAGAAAAATTAAATATTTACTGAAAAAACCACAACAGAAAAAACCATTAAAAACAATTGTTAAATATATTTCTGCTTTAGTAATGATTATTGGTTAGCTGCGCGCGCGCGCGCGCGAGAGAGAGAGAGAGAGAGAGAGAGAGAGAGAGAGAGAGAATTTCAAGAAATAAAAACAAATAAAATTTCGCCTTATCGTACAATTAAACCACTATTTTACATTCTGAATAATAATAGCGACGCAGTAGAAAAAGCCAATGCTAAAACTTTACGCCGCATGGAAAAGAACCATTTTAAATAATTGCAAGAAATCTCTGTTCTGAATACCAAAACTATCTAAAATGCCTTAAATAATTATATTACTTCTATATTGATAATGTACACTGAATACAAGACAAGACCGCTGCACAAATTAATAAGCGAAATAAAATGTTATTGCATTATACGATTGAACAGTTACTACTTTTCCGAATAATAATAGCGACACTTGATTTGCATTGATTCGTAGGTACGTGGGTGGTTCGCGGCGAGAGCTGTCGGGGGTGAAGGAACTGGTGACCTCGAGGCGGGTGCAGAAGAATCGGCCGTCGGGGATCGCGAGGTCGGATGGCGGCTGCATCGGGGGCATCAGTCCGGGAAGCGGTGGCGGTGGCGGTGGCGGTGGCGGCGGTGGTGGCGGCGGCGGCGGCGTCGGTATCAGCGGCGTCGTCGCCGGCGGTCTTCTAGGCGGTTGCAGCGGCGGGAACGACGCCTTGGCGGAGCTCACAATCGAGGAGCTGGCTTCCATTCCCGCCGGAAATCACACCTCCGCCAATCACACGGGACATCCCTCTCATCACAAGGTCAGCGAACTCGCGAATTTGGAATCGATAGCGCGCGGTTTAAGCATGAGGGAGAGGGAGAGAGGGAAACGCGCGACTGGAAATAGCGTTCGGAAATAGCTTCTATTAATTCTTATTTTCCAATTATCCGAGTCGCGCTCCGACTAATCGCCGTCGGTGTCGTTTGCTTCTTAATAGTGTTAATACCCTCCTCTACCCAGCAAGAATACAGAATCCTCAAAAAGGGTACCTCTCTCTTCCAATTGACGATACAAAAAAACTCTCATTTTTATTTCAATACTATATTTCAATTCAATTTTATTTTTTAATTTTTAAGTTTTTTATAATCTTTTAATCCCCCAATTACTTATTTTACTTACTGTTAAAGAATATTTATTTTTAAATAAGCTACTACACTAAACAATAGTTAAGATAACATTTATCTTTTATGTAATTATATTTTTAATTTATCCGGTTTTTCATAAATTTTTCTTTTTTTAATTTATTGGAATTATCATTGGAATATTTTTGAAAATAGCATTTGCTATTCGTAGTTATTAGGAATATGATTTAGCGACATATTAGATGACTGAAGGGACTGATGCTGACAGTCGCCAGGTATATTCTCGATAATTATTGGGATTATTAGTACGATAATTGGCAGGTACCCGTAGTCAACACGTTTGTGTATATTTGAAACAGATCAATCATGCCATAATATTCACATGGGAGTGAATCTAGAATTTCTCTCATCTAGATTCTAGAATTATCTACCACATTTACTATAGTGATCAAAAATTTGCCATTCCAATGAAACGAGTAGCTCTCTTTTACAAGACAAAAAGATTCTATCTAACTAAAGTTTAAGATTTTCTGGGAGACCATTTAAATTTTGATTAAATGTGGAATTTCCTCGATAAGATGAAATATTTTTATTTAAAGCCTTATCAGAAATATTAATTATTATTTTCTATATGGGATTACTTGAAGCAGAGTTTAATTTTTTGCGACAATATTCTTGATCGATATCAAACTTCTCTTTAATTAACGCTCAAATTGGTGTACAAGGACAAGAAGCGATGTGTGCACAGGCGTGATCTCGCAAGCCTACACAGAACAATCGAGTCACAAAGCGTGGAGCATGTGTGCGCGTCAGCTGTTGCATCGTGCAGCTGTCGTGTACTGGGTGTCCCACTATACATATATCGAAAGAACAATTTTTTCATTCGCGGGTCACTGCAAATCGCTATTTTTAAGCTCCTACGCTTCTCTGCTCTATTATTATCGCAAGCAATTTTTTTTCTTAACAAAAGCCTGATTCAATAATTTGAAATTAGCAATCCAGAATTAATAACAAAATAGATACACAAATATACGATTATAAAAGTCTAGCGCAGTTATGAAAGTATAATTACATAAATTGATTTTACGCAAAATTAAAATTATAAAAATCCTTTTTAATCTTTTTAATCTTTTTCATCTTTTTAAAAGTAAAATTATACTTAAAACTTAGTCGTATGTTAATACATTTAAATTCAAGCGATGAAGCTCACGTGAATTTAAAAATGCACTATGTTGGATGTGCGGCACTCGATTCTTCTTCGTTAATCACATGTTCATCTTTTTGAAACTCAAGATTCAAAACATTCTATTTCTGACAAATAAAGAAAAACAACCCCCCGTTGTTCGATTTGCGTCGTTTTTTGGGAAGCATTACTACATTTCCTAATTCTCTTCTTAATGTCGATACTTGCCTGTTATCATTGTTATCCTGTTTGTTATTATTTCCGATTTCTTGCCTCGAAGGACTTGTTCCAATATGAAAACAATGACCGCCAAGTTACGGTCGATATATTTAAATAGATTCTCAGATGTGCACGCGCGCGATAAAACAAAACGAAAATAGAAGTTGAGATTTTATTATTATCAATTATATACAATCTATTTATCATTATCTCAGAGTAAAAATAATCTTGTAGTTTGTAGAGGAAAAAGATTATTGTCGTTCAAAAAGTAAAATAATTGTGAATAAAATATTTGAAATTATTATGATTATAGAAATAATAACTTTATAATTATTAGAATATATTATGTATACGTGCAGTTTCAATTTTATTATTTTGATTTAAATTACGTAGTAAAAAGATTTAAATAAAAAATCAAAGAGGAAAATATTTAAAACAGAGAAGAAATGCGCGAGAGAAGGGGAAATTAGTTATATGCGTCGCGAGCAGTTATGCAGCCGGGTCACGGCAGGTCGTCGTCGAATAGAATCGATATTTGTCGAGCGAAATAATAAATTCACCTTTCCCCCCCTTTTGCTTTCTCTTTTCTTTGTTTCTCTCCGCCTTTTTTCACGTAAAAAGAAATTTAACCGAAACAGCTTTTGACATTATTACAAAAATAACTTGGGTACTTCAGGCTTTACTGGAAATTTAATCGATCAAAATTACTGTTGTAACGCAATAAAAAATGCATTGCGTTTAAATCATATCTTAATTAAAGGCAAGAAAATAATTTGCGCAAAAAATATACGACTTTACATCGAAGCAAATAATTCAATGAGCTTATTTATCTCTTTAAAGAAAATTTTTCTATTTGCTCAAAGATGATCGACTTTCGTTAAATTAATCCTTATAAAGTTGACCGCGATGGATAATGAGCGCCTTTTCTCGAGATAGACTATATGCAGTAACCTTTCCTTCCATTAAAAGCCGACCTATTAATTATCCATGGATCCATGCATTACGTGCGGCTGCAAATCGGCCATTTTAATAGCTTTGAAGTCTGTCGTATCGATATAAACGTTCCTTTTAACAGTGATTATTATAATGAAATAATATCTGCTGCCCCTTCCTGATTCCCTCTCCCCTTAATTGTGTTCGATGAGCCACTTACCGCGACTGAATTGTGACCTCGGTCATCGGTGCCCGCCGAGCTCGACAATGGTCGTTAATTAAATATTTATAGCTTTGCCTGCAATATGAATTTGTATGAGATAATATATTTAATCTAGCTTATATATATATATTGATGATTTCAAACAGATAAGCATTTGTTTACTTGCATATTTTATTATTTCCAAATTCCATCTTTAATATACATAATAAAATTGATATTTTCTAAATATATTAAATTATTTATTTTATTTTGTTTAACTTGTCTCAGTTTATTGTCATATAATATCTATAATGATTTATATTTCTTCTTATATCGATAAATTAATAACATCCAAAATATTTTCTTAGTGTTCTTTCTTTTAACCTTTATTTTCGTCTTAACGAATGATGTAGTAAAGAGATTATAACGACAGTAACTTTTTCCTTCGGGAAATGTCTTTCCCCGGATAATCCTCTCTCTAATCCGCTGGTATTGGACTATCGACTTGCTCAGTGTCGCACATAAGGCCCATTTCGAACGAAAGCTATCAGTACTCGGTATAACAACCCTTTTCGAACCACTTCAAGATAAGAAAATGGGAGCGTAGGGAATCCGACTCGTATAGTCGCATGGTCTTCTTATCGCTGACCAAGGTAATGCTTCTCTTTTGTACCCTTTCGAGCGTAAATCAAGTCGATTAAATGCGGTGATTTAAGGCGAATAAGTCCATAGAGCACCGTGCTCGGAATAATTCCCAATAAAATCTATCAATTTCTTACTACATTTGAATTATAATATAACAATTTTACTCTTAAAGAAGAAAGGTAGTTTTCATTTCTTTTGGAATAAAGAGTTTATAAAACTATGTATTTTTTGCGGAATTTCAAAGTACGTAATGCAAAATTTTAATATAATATATCTCAATATACAATATGTGTCCCTTGAATAATTAAAAAATTACATTCTTAATCCTAACGATAGTTAAAAAAGATTAAGCGTTTTGAATTTATCTTAATAATAACATAAATAATTTGTGAAAAATACTTTTTTTAGTTGCATAAATATCCATCAATGTGTAATGGGTGTGTGTGTGTGTTAAAAATTTTTAAACTTAGAAAAAAGTGTGATTTGATTCTTCGAATACAAAAAAAATCGAATATAAAAAAATCAGTATGATCTCTGGACTTTTATCGTGACTTGAATCGAACCGTTACTCCTGTAGCACCCCAGAGCGAGCGGGTGCGGTATTCGGGAGGGCGAATACCTCCCGTTAGTAATATTACACGGTGCCCGAGAGGTGGGGCCGAGAGGGCCAGTGAGCTATGGATCGTCGACCCTCGCAGTTGGCGGTTAACGTTCGGATGTCTCGTACGTTACGTTCGGTACCGTAATCCGAAGGCGCTGGGGTGAGAAAGCACTACCCTTTGTATTTTCCGGGGTGAAAATCGCAGTGAACGTAAATTGTCTTAATTG
Organism: Temnothorax nylanderi; assembly: GCF_030848795.1. Classification (NCBI taxonomy): domain Eukaryota; kingdom Metazoa; phylum Arthropoda; class Insecta; order Hymenoptera; family Formicidae; genus Temnothorax; species Temnothorax nylanderi. The sequence continues at coordinate 990,464 of NW_027249122.1, forward strand.
GTGGAGTAATATCGAGTATATCTTCGTAAAAGTGAAAATGACGACGTGGGTGGTAAAGAACTACCCCTTAAACTGTCCCTAAAGATAAAAAAGGAGAACTGTCTTGTTGAATAAAAAGGATTAATTAACGGATTAATGTCAAGTATAACATGATAGATGCCAAGACGATGATAGACGATGATATGACAAAAAGTCCCTTAAGTTTTGTAGCAAAATTTACAATTTTTAATTAGTGAATTGATAAAAAACTGATATTTTCAGGATAAAATATGGTAGAATTCTGAATATAAATAATATAAATTTGTAAAACTCAAGTTTAAATTATTATTGTTTAAAAGAATACATTTTTATATAGAAAATTTGTCGCCAACATAAAGTATTTAGATACTGTCGCAAGGTCAATTAAGGTTTGTTAGAACTCGAAATGAGATTTGAAATTATAGTAGGAGAGAAGGTCATCGTTAATATAGGAACATCCCTAATTTCCTCATAAGGAAAACTATGTAACAGGCTTGCATTTGGCTAGCTAATTACTATGTATATATATATATACAATATATATATATTTGGTTGGTTTCAATGTATTAATTCATGACTGTGGTTTGGATAGCCTCAGAGTAATACCGATCGCCGATCAATTAGCTATGACTTACTAATTCCGCGAGAAATGCTAATTAATAATTTCCATCTATCGTAATAATATGAAAATTAAAATTTTGAATATATAAGATATATTAGAAGTAAAAATCTTGTAAAATATTATTTCAAGAATGATATACTTTATGTTGAGTTAATTAATTAGTTAATATATATAGTTAATAATTTAGATCAGTGTGGGAGAAATTTTTTTATTTTTACACGGAATATATATTGCAACTCTAGAATATTTTAGTGCTTCCATAAAAACAGTTAAAGTATTAGGAATTGCTAGAAAAGGAGAAAGAAAAGCCAGTAAACGAAATGATGGATAAAAAATAAAAATTGCAATAGAAGAGGAAGTGTTTGTCACATATGTAAAAGATAAGCAGAATCTGCGAACTTCCATTACGACGAAAGAAAAATGGTGAGTAATTTCTCTAATTGAAAACTATTTGACAAATGAAATGAGGGACAAAATAAGTCGAGATAGCCTTTGAAGGCATCTCGAAGAGAAATTCCCTTTTTTCAATCGCTTATCTCTATGCTCTATTAATTTTATAATTAGAATATTCTTTTCTAAATTTGAATTAAATGAGTAGGCTATCTGGGATAATTGAATTATACTCTTCACAGAATTGTACTTCTCATATTGAGAATATAATTTTGGATAAAAAATAAGAGATAAATTATGAACGTTGAAGAGAAAAATATATCCTTTGTTCGAGAATCATCCTCGAGACGAATCGATATCATTCCGGCCGCCACTCAAGGCATCGTCGTCTTGCCGTGGTACGCGCTTTACAATCGTAAAAAATGGGATGTTTTCACGTCGACGATTTCGGAAAATAAACTTTAGGCCGTACCGTGAAAGAGTTTCGGAAAGTCATCTACTCGGAAGAGGCGCACCCAGTTTATTTGGATTCTCGCACTCGGTTTGCGTACCTCAAAGGCGCGCGAATGTTTGCTGTTTCCTGCCGACAAGGTTGATTGTGCCTGGTATGTGATGCTTTTCAATACAAAAAAAAAACGACAAATTTAACGTAAACAATTTAACGTAAAAATCAAATGCAAAAGATAAAAGTATGATAAGTTTGGAGAGTAATAGATGAAGCAAATGCAGAAAAAAGGTAGAATTAGAAAATAGAAAGGCTAAAATGGAAAAAATGGAAAAAAGAGAGCTGTAAAATCAATGAGAGAGAGAGAGAGAGAAAATTAAATATAACAAATGTAGAAAAAGACAAGATAAACGGTAGAAAATTAAAAAGTAGTAAATTTTAAAAAATTAGTAGAAAAGGCAAATATTGAAAAAGCAAAAATATAATAAATTTAAAAAGCAAAGAAAATAAAGTGTTAAGACGAATTCAGATCAGTAATGAAAAATAATTTTTGAGTAACTAAAATCGTCCTTCTTGTAAATTAGGTAAATACTTTTAATAAAAAATTTTACATTATTGAAAGGTAGCAGGCTTTTAATTCTTTCCTTTAAGTAAATGAAAACAATTTTAAATAGAAGATGAATAAACCAGTGTGCGTGCTTCTTTGCAAAGGCCGACTGGTAAAAAAAAACGCATTTGACCCGCGGATCCTTTGTCCCACGTTTATAGCCTTTCCACCATGCGTACGTTTACGATCCTTGCCTTAAAAGCCCAAAGAGCCTTTCTGCTTCTATCCCTGTGAGTCACTCGCGATTCCACGTGGAGAAAGATGGGGGGAAGGACACACACCCTCGTTTCGTTTTGATGAACATTTCTTGATGAAGATTTCTTTTATTCTTTATTCTGCTTTTTCTAGAAATTCCTACATCGTTTAAAAGATTAATTACAGAATTCTTAGAAAGCTCTATAAATTTTTAATTATATATCCATAACTTGGAAAGATTATTATATTTCTATATTCCTGTAACTTTTATTTTATAATATAATTTACACATTCCACTTATATATACATAATATATATACATTTTTTTTTTATGAAAATACAAAAGTGTTAATGCATTTGTATTTTTTCTTAATACCTATAATATTGCGTTTATACAAAAGGGAAGTAGTTTAAGGATACACGATTTAGAAAATGAGAACGGCGACGAAAATCGTCGTAGCATCGCGTCATGATGGCGCCCATGCTCTGAATCATGCCATGAGGGTTCTGACTTCTGCCAAGCTCGAGGATCGATATCTCCGATCTCACCAGAATCTTTGATCCTGGTTGCATCCAGACGATAATAATGATATCGGTTTCATTTTAAATACTCACTATTTTTAACATTTAATTGTAAGATAAATATAACATTATTTCAGATCCCTAAAATTGTTCTATTATATTGTAAATTTTGCTTAATATCTTTTAACAACTTTATTATAATATATTTTAGAAAAATGTAATGTAATTTCCTTGAAAACTTTTATTAAAAGTGACCCCGAACAATTCGATACAATATGATTCTGAATTAAAATATATATAATTTATATGCAATTAATATATACATCAACATTTTCATGGTAAACAGAGAGTGCCAGGCGGAGGGGGTGTGATTGTGGGGGGTGGCGGAGGATCGGCCACCCCCCAAGGGGCGCAGCAAGGTAACAGTCATAATCTGGTGTACCGCGTGGTCGGCTCGCGTGGGCACCCCGCTGGTCACCATCCGCACGTAAAGAAGTCCGACAGCTCTCAGCAGACCGAGAGCTCGGCCTTCAAGCATCAGCAACATCAGCAACAACAGCAACAGCAGCAGCAGCAGCAGCAGCAGCAGCAGCAGCAACAGCAGCAGCAGAGCTCAAACGGCTCTGGCAGCAGTATCAGTTCCAACAGCCAGCAATGGAAGAAGTATATCGAAGCGGGCGCCGCAAGAGAGAGAGACAAGGAGGGCGCGCCACCCAGCCCTAGTCCCTCCAGAAGATCGCAGGTGAAGTAATCTAATTGTAAAAAATATTGGAATCTTTGGGTTCCTTAGTTCATATTTTTATCATAAATTGATTTTGTGTTATTTTTATATAGACTTACAATTAGTCTCAAAACTAAAAGTAACTTTTATCTCGATTATTACTTATATAACAATATTTACCCATTTTAATTATTAATGATATTGACACTAATAATCGTATAAATATAATTTAATTTAAATGTAGGATAAACATCGGAAACAGACCATGGCCGAATATGCGAATGGCGAGAAGCCACAAAAAGTTTCGTCAGGCACGTCAACTAGCAACAGTAGCAAAGTTCGCGGGGTACCGCAAAGCTTCGGCTATGTTAAGAGGCACAGTGCAGGCACCAGTTCGAGTCCCAATGGTGTCCAAAATGGCAGCAAAGACGCCACTAGAACGGCCCAAGTTAGTGCTGTGCCGAGGACCAAGGTAGAGTAAAAATTATAACTACTAAAATCCTTAAAATCGAAAAGCATTTTAAGATCTTTGAATTCTAGAAGTTAGAGTCATACATTTAATTTAAAGGTAAACAGCTTTTTTCAGTTCAGCTTATAATTAAATTTGCTAAGTTAAAGAGAGAAATTAAGTTTGATTAAGTTCAAGTTCTTCATTTGGTGCAGGTCAAGGTATCCGGTGGTACACAAACGTGCACTACGGAATTGCAAGCGAATTCCTCGGGATCAAATCAGGGTCATCACTATAAGAGTTACAGTCTCACCGGTCCCAGTGCTAGTCAACTCTCGCAGTCAGTCCGAGATCGTCTCATGCTGGGCTCACAGAGCCTGCCGAAACCCGGTAGTCCAGAATTCACCGCTCTTTTTGCATCGGCCCATCATCGCGAAAGAGGAGCTGGCGTTGGACCAGCAAACACGTCATTTTCGCCCCGGGTATTGAAACCATCTGACGGCAGTCTCAGCGACACATGTAGTAATTACGCCGCACCTGATCTTCAGGGCTACTATGGCACACCAAACAGCCCCTATACCACTTCATGGATGAGACACAGCAACACCTATACGCCCAGTGGACGGTCTCAAGGTATTCTGATTAAAATATATTATAGTCCTTTAATAAATATTTTAAATTATTGTAAAAAGTATATATTTATGCATATATATATATATATATATATATATATATAATTAGAGTAAAACTGATAGTAAACTGATTATAGTTATTAATTATAAAATATGTAATAAAGCAAGAAAAGAACTTGTTTTATTTAATTCTAGAAAATATTTTTTCTTAATGAAAAAATATAATAATCAAAAAGAACTTCCTTTCAAACGCTCGAAGACTCATTGATTAACACAGATGTTCGACAAAAGTGTTTTATACAGGAAAAATAAACATATTGAACACTGTACTGTATTGACATTCGTATTTAATAACTCGTGTTTAAATCTTATCTCAGTTTAAATATATTTTTGTTTACATAATTATATATTTTTTTAACTTCTCGCATATTTACACCGCATTTATTTCACATTTGCTATTTTTACAATAATTTATTTAAAAATTTTTTGTTTTACAAACTTTTTATTTTTATTTTGGAATATGGATCTCTTTCAGGAATGGGTTTGTGCGAGGCGGATAGCGTAGAATCATTAGGATCTCATCGCGCGAGCTTGACACATGCCCGTCTCCTAATGCACCAGAGGGATTCTACAGGATCTCCGGCGCCACCCAGGCTAAACAGGAGCAACTCTATCAGGTGAGAAATTTCCTGTGTGTCGCAACACCTCCTTCATCGGTTTCTATTTTCTTACCTATATTCTTTAGAGGTTCTCGAATCATTGATATAATATTTTATTTTAATAATATTAGTATTTTTGTATTACAGTATGAAAAAATTCCATAATACCTAAAATCTAATATTCAACCAATATCTATACAAAAATATTAGAAATATCTTTAATTAGGTTAAATATATATTAATATATTCCTAGTTCAATTAATATTCTTTAAACATTTATAATTAAAGAAATGTTTTTAAAATTTGGGACAATATATCGATCGTTTGAGGACTAGTTTGAGAATCATAATCTGATTGCAAATGTCGATATGATATAAGTTGCATATTTAGATACAGCATCTTCAACATTCAATCTTTCGATCGACGAATAATTTGTTTTCTTTTCCTAACTGTTTCTTTTCTCACTTATTTTTTGCTTAATCAATCCGACCGCGAAATAACGCAGGACAATTTGATTGACCGTTTTAGCCATCTGCGAGACAGGACATTTCCAAGGTAGTGCGAAAATATACACTCAGCGGGCCCGTTTTCTACGCATAAGTATAAAAAAAACATGAACAGAGTCGTAATACACATATACACATCGAGAGTTGCTCTCACAAGCACCTGAAAATTTACCTAAAAGCTCGGTTTTGATCGAATCAGTGGATTCGAAGATCCTTATTCGTAATTATCATTGTATTTTAGAAATTAGATTTAGAATTTTCAAAATTTGTGACTTTTAAAAAGTAGAAAAAAGACTTGTTATTTCTGAAATTAAGAATTATAGATTCTAAAATCTTTCGATCCTCGACTTCTTCAAGAATCCTAGAATCCTAGAATCCTAGAATCTTTATATCCTAGAAGAAGTACAAATTCTAAAATATTTAGAATTAAAGATTATAGATTCTATAATCTTTTTGGATCCTCAATCTTTAGGATCTTTGGATCTAAAATCTAGATCCGAGAAATTTAGAGTCATAGATTTAATAAAACATTTAGAGTCTAGAATCAAGGATCTTACAGTATAAAATCTTTAGATTATCAATTTCTAGAGTGTTTGAATCTTCAGAGTTTATATTTTCTAAAGATTGTAGGATTCACGCAATCACGCAAATATAATTCACCGAATGTGTCCTATCTGTCTTCGAGACATATTGTGTTGATAGTTATTTATGCGGCAGATTCTACGTTGCCTATTGTTGCCAAAGTTCGTCGTTCGATCGTATTGCTTGTGCAGCATGCATGTGCGGTGATGCTTCATCAATATTCTGGACCGAGCAATCGAGAGCTATGTTTCCGCTATATTACTTATTCCTTTACTCGTCATCCTTGTAGCAGTATTATGTAACTCTTGGATGGTAATCTCGTTTATTCGATTAAACGAACAATATTGAAATAAAAACTATTGAAATACTTATGATAATAAATTCGAACCGGATAACGGCGCGAATCGATAGCTCTCGTTCGATTCCCGCGAGATTGAGTATGCGCGATGCTGCAAACTGTCTCAAAGTGGTCCTTGACTTCTTGTCGAGTGGAAGTAAGCTTATCTTTTAATTAGAGGTCCCTTTCGGGATCAGCTAATTGCGCGCACACTCGGCAGGTAGAAAAGCGTGTTCTCGTTGTTGGGGCTATCCAAGACACTCGAAATCCTCTTCTGTAGCTTGAAACAGCACACGACTGGTACTCTTGACCCTTCCTCAAGCCGTTATAAATCTTCTGTTACATAAATATCGCTCTCCAGCTGCAAAAATAATTTATCAGTAATTTGATTAATATTCTAAATTATATTTTGATTCTATATTTTAACTAATCGTCATTTTTATGATCATCATTATGTAAAAATATTTCAAAAGATTTGAAACATTAAAATATTGAATATAAATAGGAAAGAACGAAAGATTGATGTAATTACTGGTTTGAAAAACGAGAACGTGCTTATTTGATAAAGTAGCAGTAAAAAGAAAATAGATCTACAAGAACAGACCATAATAATAGTATAAATAAAAATATACAGTATTTTTTCTAGTATTATTTTATTAAAAGCCTACGGCAATTATGCTTACTATTATACTTTAATTTTGTATATTGATTGGGTGTGTCGCGTGGTGTCGATAAAATATCTCAGGGCGAAAGACTGTCCTTTCAGAATAGTTTGATAGAGCAGCCGTTTAGAGATGTCTCAAGGGGAATCTACAGAACACGTCGCGCTTGTGTTTTCACAGGTCCACTAAGAGCGAGAAAATGTACCCGTCGATGTTGGCACGTGGAAGCGGTGCTTCATCGTCGGTGGGAGAGGAGGTTGGGATGGGCATGGGGGTCGGAGTCGAGCCGTATTACAGCGTTCCCGTGGGATCGGCGGGATGCACCGGCCAGCATTGGTCCCAGCCGACGTCGCCGACACCCACGCACACCTCACGGCAGCCGCCAAACTTGTACCAGCACGTACACAAGGACGACGACAGTGAGTGCTAACATCGTAAAGCACAGAATGCAGTGCAACATTTTTCTGGAAACTCAGAGATATCGATATCAACGTAACTTTTACAATTGATTTAAAAAAATTGAATCCATCAATATTGCACTGCATCCTTTTTAATATAATACAAAATAAGCTAAAAACTTGAATAATTAATATATTTATAGTACATTACCGTAGAAAAAGAGAATAATGTATAATAATTGAGAGAGAGAGAGAAAGAGAGAGAGAGAGAGAGAGAAATTGTACAACGCAAATAAAATTTTAATTATAAAAAAATTTGAGTTACTCTGTGTGTATAATAAATTTATGCAAATGATTATAATTGATTTAATTTCTAAAGTCTGAGACTGTTAAGCCAAAAAATTTCCTTGAGATGTGATTCTAGAATTAAAGATTAAATTTATAAACATGTGATAAGAAGAACTTTGTATTCGTTTCAGTTCATGGTTCTTCGGTATCCTTGGTGTCCACCGCAAGTAGTCTTTACAGCTCGGCTGAGGAAAAGCAGGCGCATGAATTGAGAAAATTGCGTCGCGAACTACTGGACGCTCAGGAGAAGGTGCATTCGTTAACCAGTCAGCTTTCCACAAATGTGAGTATACGGCTTGAAACTTGAAACGTACGCAATTAACAATTTTAACGTCTGTGTTATTTGAACTTTACATGAATATGTTCTCTACGCCAAGCGTTAAAGCTTAGTCCTCACTTGTTGCGATTGTTTGTTTCCGAGACGATCGTATAACGATTAGTATAGAATCATATCATCGTAATTGTAGATAGTAGATGTAGCGATTAATTAACGCGCCCAGATCTGTCACGGTCGTGAGCGGAACACGTGATATGTAGTTAGCCGCGTGGAAACAGAGCAAATTGGCGCAGGATGATTAGTCGTAATTAATCGACAATTAGCGGGCCCATGAGCCAGTATAGTCTCTAATAGCTTTGAACCTCCCCGGAACCTGTTGCGATGATCCATATGGCACGCGTTCCATCAACAAATCCATTAGCTTCCGTATCGCATTTTTTTACACTATAATAGATTATATATCGGATATTTAATATCAAAATTAGAAATTTTTAATTTTATGTTGAAAAGTATTTTAATTACAGAGATTTCCTACTTACCTTTTATTAATATCATTTTTTGATTGAGATTACTCAATTTTAATTTAATTTTGAACTTTTTATTAAAGAATTTAGTAACACGCAGAAATTATTTTCTTAAATATTAATAACAAGAACGAGAATTTCAAATTAAATTGTTTACTTGAAAAAACAATATTGAGTATTTCACGAAAATCTTTTTAGTTCCAAAAGTATCACAAAATATCCGATAATCGCATTAATAATCAGCGTGTTAGTATCCAGCTAAGGACAGATGATTTTAGTTTGAAAAGCGCGCGTTACGTGGCGTGAACAATCCTGCGATCTCGCAGAGCACCTGCAGCCCACGCTCCTGTCTATTGGTCGACAAGTCGAGACCTCGTGGTCCCGTGCGTCCCGCGGACGTGGACTCGCTACACCTGCAACCGAATGGCGGCGGGACGCGGGACCACGAGGTCTCACTGTCTCAGTTCACCGACCAATAGGATAGAGCGTCATTCGGGCCCCGTAATTCCCGTAAACCGTTCCCGAGCCGAACGCCGAACGCCGAACGCCGAACGCCGAGTGTAGAAGTGTAGATCGCACTTTGCGCACTCGCGAGTCGCGCGTCGCGCGTCGCGTGTCGTGCTCAGTAAGCTCAGTTGGCGTCGAGATCGGTCGAGGTGCGCACTGCGCAACATTTTACATCGCGTTTGTATTCTTTTCTCGCGAATCAATCGTGATCTATTAGTGTTTTGTTTGCGATCGAGATCGATACGGTGATGTGATACATAGTTCAAAGGATTCATTAACGTGTGGATTATTGAAACGACGGCTTTGAATCATCGAAGGAGAGGATTAGAAACGAAAGTAATTGCAACGAAATCGTTTGCCTGGATGGCCTGGATCTGTCGATATTTTTCAGATGCATACGATGCATCTCAGGCGATGCTACGACCTCTGATACGTTATCGCACATTATTTGACAAGATTCGAGAAAATTCTTGATAAGAAAATTCTTGAACGTGTGGACATTAAAAAAATATTAGTAATACGACTTTATCTTGGTTCGATTACATTTTTTAAAAAAGTTAAAAAATACACGTGTATATTATTTAACGATTGACTTGATTATGTGCGTTTCCCAACAGGTTATTATTCTATCTTTTTTTGGCATTCAGTCAGTAACAAGACAGAACGACACTTGTATCACTTGTTGGAAAACGTACTATATAATCTAAGCTTGCGAAATTAAACTTACAAATTTTATTTCAATAACTAAACTTATTCATGATTATAATGATAAAACTAAATCAATGATAAATGCAGATCTTCCTTTGTTAAACAGTTTTACTTAGTTTTCTCTCTCTTTTAATCTAGATACTGTGTTGTTATTACTTAATCTCTTTATCTACAAATAATTAGCGATATAATTCTTTACAGAATTATATAAATGAATTAATATTTAATTTAGTAAACAGTTAATCAGAAAACTGATTATTTATTAAGTATTAATTGCTTTGGAATGACTTTCATCTAAATTAAAAATTGAAACTCTGAATTAAACGAAGAAATTTAAGAAAAATTTGAAAAATTGAAGCCTCTGAATATCTCTGATAATTTAATAATTCGACTGTACTTTCTAGAATATACATATATATATATATATATATATATATATATATATAATCTCATCACAGTAAATTTTAGTAAACCCTAGACTAATTGTAAGATCTCGCGTTAAATTCGACGCCGCGAATTCACGCGTTCATCTTGTTGGCTATCGCGATTCTCTAAGTATGCCACATTTCTCTCGCGTTACCCTTACAGCACAGTAACCTCTTTGCGATTCTCAATATCGAGGATGCCCAATTGCCCATGTACGAGAGAATCGATTGCCATGAAAATTCATATTTTAGATCATTCATATAACATCCTCACATTTTTAACAAGAAACCAATCGCGTGTCTCTCCCATGTAACTTAATTTTATTTTTATTTCAAAACAAAGAAAAAATTGGTTAATCAGATTTGATTATAATCTTCAAGTTCTATATAATTTCCCCAATTAATAATTTAATTAATAGCGCACATTAGGTCAGTAATAGAGAAGAATCGTTTTAATAAAAAATAAAAAATAATTAGTAATTTTGCCTCATTATTTTTTGCTGCGACTGACGATGAGATGTTGATGTCGCATGAACAGTAAGGAGACCTCGTCGAGGTCACAGGTTCGTTCATCGCACTCTCGGATGTACACATGTACGTATATGGTAGAAATGAAGGGAATCCTAAGTCGTTCTTAGGAGTCGCAGATTTTTTCGCGGTCGTCAGCTGCATTGCGCATTCTCGACGCGTACACCATCGTCGTCGTATGCTATCCTCTTCACGTTTGCTTTTCTTCTCTTTTCGTCGTACATACGACACCAACTCAATCCCTGAAGAAATCTTGCGATATCGCATCCGTATATAGTTATTGACACCCTATATATGGCGCAGCCATGCTCTTACGGAATGAGTGTAACTTTGACATCAAGTACACACAAAAATATCAAGAAAAATGGTTCTAAATTTTAAGAGCATATAGTATTCGCTAAAGAGAAGAACAAATACTTTGTTTCATAATACGTATGTATGTATCATGATATGTATTACACATTTTGAAAATTTATAATCTGCTTAGAAATTATATACTATATTGAAATAATGCAGTTATAATTCATATATTAAAATTTCATGCACCATCGCATGCACTATTTTGGAATATGTGTATTCCAAGACTCTAATTATATCTTAGAATAAAATTTTCCAATGTTTAAACTTTGGATATTAGATTTTATGTAACGGCAGCAAATTATGATAAATGATTGTTCATACCGTAAGAAGAAAACAATCGGTCAAACTAATTAGATTTCTGGAACTACTATGTACTATTAATACTATCTGTTCGGTGTCGCATATTGGCGCTAGGGAGAGTAGCACACACAGTCACAACACACTACACACACACACATACACATGCACCTTAGCTAACACTCCACACTCTAATTGTACGTTTAATTGCTCGTAGAACATAAATCGCCGCGGAACGCTCGACGGAGCGGAAAATCTAAAGCGTTCGCTCGCTCGATCCAAAACGCGACCCGAATCGTTTCGTGCGAGTCTCCTCTCGCTACACGATCGCTAATCGTTCAATTTTTTTTGCCTTGTACGTTAATTGCACCGTAAACCCTGTAAACAGGCGAGCCGCTGTTAATCTGTAAAAACGGGATTAATCTCTTTACCCATCTCTTTAACCATCAGGCAAAAAGCGATCAACTCGTTCTATAGACATAAAGATTTCAGACAATCGCAATTCTCCTTATTTTTACGGACGGATTTTTAATTAACGTTTTTTAATGTAAATTTCGAGAAATCTCATATCGATTAATCATAACTATTTTTGCGTAAACTCACTAAAAAATCATTAAAAGCTACAAGTACGTATGGGAATCTTATTTCTTAGAAATTTTCATATATTTTTCTACTAGTTAAAAGTTTCAATGTTACGCGAAAACGCAGTGAACCACATCGCAGCTGTAATTAGGGGTTTAGAGAACGAAATACTATGCAGTAGACGCTCTCCGGCTCCGGAAACTGGGCAACAGGTAGTAAAACTTTGTAGAAACCGACCACCGCCTCGGGGAATTCGAGAAGATGATTGGCTCGTACATGGATATTTAAATCTCTGCTTAACTCGATCCCCTGTTTTACGACCGCGTATCACGTGCATCACGCGTATCACGCATCCCGTACCTATTATCGTAAATCTCGCAGCCTAATTTCTAATGATAGACCGCGGTGTGATAGAATATATGTTTATCACATTCGACTAAATCGCGATCGATTGATCGCATTATCGAGATTTACGGCGAGCATTTTTCCCATATGTTTTACAACTCTACAATTACGTCATATTACCGCTTATGCTTCTGGTATTGGTAAAAAAGAGACCCAAAGTAATCATATAAATTTAGCGTATATCATAAATTTACTTACGGTAATAAAAAGTTTAGGAAGTATATCTTTGTGAGCAATTTCCTGTATTAGTAATATGATCTCGTTAGGAACTTTCATTTATTTTCAACAATATCTGCTGTATATTTCCGACGCCCATTATATAGGATCGCAAACATATGATACTTAAAAAGGTTTAGATAACTTCAGTAGAAATCTGAGATTTGATTTAGACGTGACTTCTAAACATGACTATCCTCTTAAGAGAGAGGTCTAGAAAATGACTTTAAAAAAATATGCACCTTAATTCTGCTCTTGCAATAATTAAATTGATTTAATTTTGATCTATTGTTATGTAATATTTTCTTTATATAGTTACTATAAAACCGAAATTATTTTTTATACAAGTCAATATAATACAAATGTGATTAATAATAAGCAATAATATAAAAATAAAATAATAAGATAAAGACAATTGTCTTTTAAATTTAACAAGAGTTTGAATTTTAATAAAAAATATTTATTTAGTTTATATATATATATATATTATTTATCTATTCGAATAAAATAAATTTAAATTTCTATACAAGTTCGAAATATTATTTTTTAAACGCAACCTAAAAATTGTCAGCACGAGTTAGCTTACAGGAGAGAACACAACGCGCATGCTTCGATCGTAAACAGAATCCTAGTGCCGAAAGTCGGCGATAAAATACAACTGATTGTGAGAATATTTTCAGGAACGATATCCTGCCGGAAAGAATTACAAATCCCTGAGTTCCCTCGATCCTTTCGACAAATCGCTGTCGTGAATTTACTAAAGCGATTAGAGAATATTCAGCGAAAGAAATAGCAGTATAAAAAGATTCAGTGCACGTCGTCGTCGCTGATCCTTGCGAGACGCGAGACATTGTATCAAAAGTAAGGAGCAAGGCGCAAGAGGGCTGACAATGCATACGCCCTGTTTTGTTCTTTTGTGCACAGGGCCCAAATGCCCATAAGATTTACGGCCTCGTCGCCTGACCCCGATTTTACGGCGGCAACAATCGATCCCAAAACGAAAGGTCCCTTAAATCACTTTCCAAGATTACTGATCTTCCGAAGAAATTCGATCATTGTGGTTTCTTACCATTCTAGTCGATTTTTAGGGACAATACGCACGATTGAAAAGGTTTTTATGAAAAATATTTAATTTTAATTAAGTATAAAAATAATTATATATAGATATAAATTTTATTTATTCAAAATTTATGCGATTGCTGATAAAAATAAGTTGAAGCCAACTGTTGAAATAAAAATAGCGTTTGAATAATTACACAAAGATGTTTACAAAAATTTCTATCTCCTAAGGATCTCATTTATAAGCTCTATATTATACTATTTTATATTTTTTATCTCTATTATATTACATAAATAGTTATTACTATTACTTTGTACATGTCATCTATCTCGTATCGCGTCATATATTATAATATTATATATATTTGCTATTTTACACAATATTATATGCTTTGTGTGCAATTTTTTAGTTGCTTAGCTTCTAATAAATACTGTCAATTAAATTCAATGCACTTTTGAAAAGAGAAACTGGTAAAAAGAAAGTTTCGGTTTATCTCCCGGATATAACACTCCGGAACGACTCGTTGTTAACTGCGACTTAGAATGATTCACAAGGCGAGTTCAACTTTTACGAGTGACTTCGCTATAAATGATTACATCACTTCCGACTATCCTTCGATGCCCGATGTTACAACACCTTGACCATGTGGCGCAGAAACGTTCTTCGATCCAGATACCGTCCAGATCGATCCTTAGAGCGTAATTAAAAACAGAGATCGTCTGAGTTGTTACTGGCCAGCCGATGGGAATACATCACTGGCCCAGATACTGTTGCTCCCATATGTATATATATATATATTGTACATATGGCACATATGTATATCCCATTAACGATTCTAGCACACGGCGTTTTTCTTGCGATATCTTAGTGCCAACGGGCGCACATACTTGCAATTAAACCACGTAATACGAGAGTTTCTCCACTTGCTTGCTTCATTACGTATAATTCGTCGCTCTTCCGGCGAGATACACACTCGCATTGCATTTGTTGCATCGAACGCTTTGAAAATTGTAAAAACGCGGAAATAGGTAAACTAAGTTCATCCAGATGAGTTTAGGGCGAAACTCTGCCTATAAAAATTTAGTTTTGTCCATAAACTTATTTAGTAAATTTTATTGAACTTTTAGTAATAGATTATTTTCCAATTTATCGTCTATAAATAGTGAAAAATGAAACTTTTTAACACAACTAAATGATAAAATCTTATTCTTTGATTCTTCAGGTTTTTAATTAATTCGAGATTTAATTGCTTAAATGTTTAATGTTAAGTATTGACAAGTGTATCTCTCTTTACAGAAATTTTTCTTAAAAAGGATGATTGATTCCGGAAATGAAATGTTTTACTAAATGAAGGAATAGTATTGCATTTATGTACATACGTTAAATGCAATTTCCTCGTGTCTCGAAATTTGAATGCAGTGTAGATCAATCGTGAATCTGTCAGCTACCTAATTAGTAATTCTAGCGCGCATCGGATACCTTTTTTCTCCTTTTTTCCGCTTTTGCGTGGCCGATCACGCGATCCATATATTTCCATTAATTAATCTGTAATCTCTAACCCCGCCCATGCTGCACACACCATATAGAGTAACATACTAATCACAAATAGTAATCAATATCTATTGCCATCAATATACGTGCGTGCGTGTGTGTAGAATATTTAAATTAAACCGGATATTAAATATTAAATATCGAATTTGTGGTAGAGTCAAATTAATACATATTAAAGATAAGTGTTAATATTGAAATACATATAGGTAATACACATTATTGAAATTTAAATAAATAATAATAGAAGAAAGTTTCTACGTTGATGTAGAATTTTCGAAAAATTCGAAATTATGGAATATTAAGATTATATATCAGATGTCGAAGTTTTTCTGCATCTCTCTATAGAAAAAGGGCCAAACCCTTAGGCCCAATGGCGTAGGCTCCGATCAATAAACCTTTGACAGTTTGATCTATTGTTTCTTTCGCAAAAATTTTGACGTTTTCACAGATTGATTGAAAATTATTAAAACATTAAAATCTCCACTAGTAAGAAAACTCTCTACTAGGAAGGGCATCCAGGGATGTATGTCGTCTTAGGCGATTCATGAACTTGCAACGAAAGACAGTATATACTGAGGGCACGCGTGGGAGTTCCGTTAATCCGCAGGACTTGCCGAGCGGCAGGACCATTGGCGCAGTCAGCTATAAATTACAATCATTATTATCCTCCTGCGGTCCTCCCGCAACACGATATCCAGCAGCAGCATCAGCACTCTCACTACATCTCATGAAACTTTTACAACCAGTTTCTTTGATTTTTTTTCTTTCGACAAAGTGTTGCGCGAATTCCACTCTCGTGGCTGGACTTTATGATTCAATCCGAATATGGAGTATTTCGGTGAGAAGCGAAGTCGATAGTCGAAAAATGAAAAACATGTTTATTTCAGAGTCGAAAAACAGATAGATTAACAGAAGAAGTAGTAGTAGTAGTAGTAGAGATGATTCTAGTTAAGTTACACGGTGAAATTCGAATAAATTAGTTTCTCTTGAAAATAGTGTACAATTTTCATTTAATGATAAACAATATTTTAAACTTAATTATACAATTATCTTGGATTTCACTTTAAATTCGATTATTATACACTGCACTATCAAAGCATAATATATTTACATTTTAATATTTTGATATTATTTTTTACATTTAATGATATTTTAATGCTTTAATATTTTTCAATCAATCTGTGAAAACGTTAAGATTTTTGCGAAAGAAACAATAGATCAAACTGTCAAAGGTTTATTGATCGGGGGCCTACGCCATTGGGCCTAAGGGTCCGGCCCGGATCCTGCAGCCTCTCGTGACGAGTACATACATATCGAGCTTATCTTTTGTCGACGTTTTTCTTTCATGGTGCAAGACAGTCCGAATCTTTTTTGACTTCCTCGAATCATACTTTTTCCATTCACCTCGAAATCGATATCGGATTAATCCTGATTCGTATCGATGGCCAATCAGCCATCCAATTAGTTTACGCGAAACTCAAGTGGAGAATTCTCGCGTTTTTCACGACTACTTCGTTAGTAGAAATGGATTCCGCGAGGATAAGAAAGATTCCGGAGACGTTCTTAGTTTGACAGTAATCAAAGTCGTCACACGATGATATCGTGGATTATCCGCGCGATCCTTGAACTTTCACCTACTTGCTGCTCAGGATAGTTTCAATATTTAGATCTAGGCTGAATTGAAATCTTCAGATGCTTGTATCTCATTAAATCTTTTCTCCTACCCGAATTTATATGTCCTTGAATTCTGAGATATTTACACAGAGAGATGCTGGGCTCTCTAAGAGATAAGACGCGAAAAATAGAGACGTTCACAAAGGCGGTCAGTTAATGCTGAACATTAAGAGGAGAGACAAAAGGCGAAACAACAGCGCGACTTTTAATAAGCGGGACTGCGGGATTGGCTGGGCAGTTGGCTCCAATCAAGTCCCTGGGTCTCTCGGCGTCTGTTCCTCCGGGGCCTTTGGCCGTCCATGCGCATGTATATACGTTCTGGCCCATGAATTAAACCCACGAGCATCATGATGAATCATTATCATTGCACTTATTATTATTGCTGCCATCGCATCTTCATCTTTATTTCTACCTCGGCTTTTATTTCCAATCTTTTCGTCGTGTTTTATTGAGTTTCAAATAGAGTAATTTGCAATGAATTTTGTTACGGAAATACGGAAATACGTTTTATTTATTCTATGATATAATCTATACAATATTAGAAAAATTAAAAAATTAAATTTTAAACTAAAGTTAATTTTATTTGTATAATTTTAATTTAACAAGATATTTTATATAATCTAATAACGTGCAGCCACGATTAAATCAACGGCTACCTCAAAAATATAACTATAATGAGAAATAGTTTATAGATTATTATATTTTCAATTATTCTTTTACCAGTAAGAAAAGCTGTAATGCTTATCTTTTGACGTGAATTCTTATGGATTGGTATTTGTACCCAAAATTTAAAGTGAATTTAATGATATCATATGGAATTTAGAAAATTTTTAATGATCATTATTCTTTTATTAAAAAGTATATCTTTTATAACAAGAAATTTTTACAGATGCGTATTTCTGCGTGATGACTGCTCTTAAAGAGCGTCACCACAAGACATTTTATGCATTTGTCTTCTGGGAGTTGCGCGATAAAATCGCATCAAGATTTTACGGGGGAAAAAAACAAGAAGCGAGAGTGTTCTAGATAATGTTAAATCCACGTGACGCGCGTAAAAACATGCACCGAGCATTTGTATGCATACGTGTTATATGCAGAGTAAATATCGTCGCGGTGCAAGCTCATTTGGTCGGTGACGTGCACTGATTTTACATTCCATTCTGTTGAAATCGATCTTTTTAATCACAATCGACCTTGTCTAGGAAACTCGATTTCTGAAGAAAAAAGAAACAGTCGTCGCGCGATCTCGTCAGGTTAAATCATCGATCGATTGGTAACTTCCTTGAAAAATAAGTGATGTATTAATCGTCGTGACGATGCGATTGCATCACGCAACCTGTCATGTAAATTTTATATTGAAATTTAATAGTCACAACATATATTGTTCTAAGATCGTCTTGTTGATAGCGAAATTACGATCGATTCATATAGGCTCGAAGATCTTGCAAATTATGTTCTCGATCTTTATTTTCTTTTCTGTTATGAGATTTATATTTTATTTATTATTCTGTTTTATTTCCACTTTATTTTATTTTATTTTATTTATTTATCTTAGTTTGTTTTATTTTATTTAACGCTATATGTTTTTCTTCATTAATCTTCTAATCTTTCTACTTTTTTTTATATTGAAATCCATTAGGTTTATCTTATATTTTATATAATACATTTGAACTTTGTGGATTAAGAAGGAATTGCAAGATTCTTTATATTTTAACTTAGAACAGATCTAGATCGTCTCGTGACGATCTCAACATCTCATTTCGTACCGTTACGATCGCTTCGATACCATCGAAGTAGGGAGACGTGACTTTCCTACCTCCCGGTATATCGATCATCAGCTGAAAAAGCGGAAGGCTTAGCTAGACGGGATAGCTAGTTCTGTGCGCGGGTTTCGATTCGATAAATCCCGATTTGCTCGGCGCACCGAGACCGAGAGATCGTCATCTCGTCTATTTGCGGTTTCTTGCCGCTTTGAGCAAGTATAGTATAATAATCGTCTTATACTTGGCGTTCGGTGGCGGAGCACGCTTCCCGTGATTTATGATGGCTGTTTTACTTTGCACACTCCCGTACAACGACATCGTCTCTCCGTCGCGTTACGTAACGTTTATAACGCCAAGCCCGTGATTCGCGCGAGATACGCCGCATTTATCTCACTCGAAACGACGCGAAATTGCGCGTTAATAATACACTCCGCACATCTAATCCGCTCTATTTGCTACCGATAATAGAGCTATGATAAAATATCGCGATACTCGAGATCAGTACTACCTACAAAGAGACAAACAAAACGGTCTGCAACAACACGGAAGCTATAACGTAATTATAACAATGTAATTACGAGAGACAGGTATAACATATGTCGATAGTAATTTATATTATATCCCGATTAAATGTCTTATACGTGTGGACATTGTCAAATTAATCAAAGTCTAAACGTAACGCTGCATGTTATTAATTGTTAATTAAAATTAGGCAAGGTTTTCTGACTTGCAACAAAACGTAATACATATAAATTTATTATTTATTTAACAATTTGTAAAAGGGTTAATCGACATTAAAGGATTTTTGGACCCCTGGTTCGAAAAGCGTAGAAACCGGATTACTTACATGCGGACACATCGCCGCATCCTTATCTGATGCAGATGTTCTGGACAATCAACACAACAACGGCTTACAATGTTGCAACGGTGCGATCACCACGCGTTGCGGCATGCTCCTGTCGTGCTCCGAAAGCAAATTACGTATCTTTCCGGCATGCGTCTTGCGCCGAGCGTCGAGATCGAGGGATTACATCTCGACGCAGGAGTCTGTAATTATTTCGTCCGAGTTCTTGCGCGTGTCGGCGTTCAGTCGCGGTCGGCCGTCGTCCTCTTCGCGCGAAGCCCGTCCGCGATCGTTGTCGCACGAGCCACAGCCGTTGACTCTCACTTTGGCCCTTTGTGCATGTAACGTATAATAAGCGTTTCGCGAAAAATTGCACGTTGCACAGGTCACAGATGTTGCGAGAAGAGTTTTCTTTCCGGCGGACGTAAAGAATCACGAGCACATATTATTACACATGCAAAATATATAGTAATGTTGTATAATATAGTATTGTAGTAATTTTAGAGATAAATATTTATATTTTATTCTTATTAATTAATTGGAAAAGAATATTTTTTTACATAAGTTTTATTATAAATACATGTTATAAATTCTTATTTATCATTATTTGCTGAAATATCTGAAAATTGTAGGATAGGTCAAAAGAGTTAGCTTTGAGAAAAATTCAGACATTTATAACTGATGAAAAATTAGTAATTCCTTTTTTATTTCTTATAGGGTGTTATAACTTAGTTCTAAATAAATATTTAGTAATGAATATCTCACAGTGACAAAATGTAAAGAAAGATTAACGATGACGAAACGGGGAGGAAAAAGTACTGTAATAAGGCGAGACACTCGCGACGTATTGACATCTACGGGGACATTAATATTTATGGGGCTCTACCAGCCGCCAAAAAGAAAGAGACGCGGCAACTCACGACAAAGTAAATGCACCTGCGTTACGCGTGGTGCGTGCGTATGCACGCGTGTACGCGAGGACAAAGCCTCGTCGCGGCCGCGGATGTCGTTTCACAGAAGAGGGGCACAGCGAGGGGAGGAGACTTCCTTCGATCGAGCTGTACACGCGTGACGTGCAACTTTTATTTGCCTTTAATGACTGTCGTTTTGCATTCTCTTTCCCCCTTTCTCCCTTTCTCCCTTTCTCTTAATTCCGCCCTTTCATTTTCTCACGAAGAGAAATTTAAGCATTCAAGATTATTATATTGATTCTCGTGAATATATCTAAGAATCGAGAGAGATTACGAAATTCCATAAAATTTCCCGGAAACAAGTTTCTCGCTCATCCGCGAAATCTCGTTTAGATCGCTCAGCTCGATCCGTATCCCGGAAGCTGCGTTCGCGAGAGGTTGTTGCGAACTACTCGCAATAAAGTTGAATGTAAAACGAGAAATCATAAAGGTAAAACGAGTTACATTGAGATGGAGAGTGAAAGAAGAGAATCAGAGAGGAGAGAGAGAGGAAAGAGGGGGATTTAATAACCACTAATTATCCGAACGGCGAAAGGTTCGGCGATGACTGGACTTTTCTACCTGCATTTTTTCACGCGAGTTGCATGATTCTTTGCTCCATATATACTCAAATATGATCAATTTAATTCGATTAGTGCGGAAATATTTAATGGATTTTAATAGAACTTCTGTTCTTGACGCGAGAGATGCGCGATATAAATTTGATAAATGGAGTGCTATCTTTAAAGCGTACATTAAAAAAGTATAACTTTGCAGATAATTTCTGTTTCGCTCTCTTTTCACGCGTTCTGATTTCGCGGTGACGCGGTCGGCTTCGCAATAACGATCACGAAATGCTCTCTTTTGCCCGTGGTTTCCGAGCCGTGTCGACCTCGACGGCCGCTTCCCGATGGAGGAGAGTTGTATATCATCCGCATGACGTTTTTCGCCCGAAAGTATCCTTCCGCCGCGATGTTAATTGAATCGCGCGCTTTCGAATGGAAGTAAGTAACGTAATCGACCGTTTTTCCGGTCCACGTTGTTCTTATCGGAGGAAAGAACGAACTAGAAAATCTTTCAATTGAAAAAAGGAAAGAACCATTCGACGATGGAGTTGACAAGTTGAAAATTTTTTTTCGTACAATTTCAAAAAAAATCTATTTTATTAAACATTATGAATTGATACAAATCAGTGTGAAAATTAATGAGATAGAAGAAATTGCAAAGTTGTTGAAAAGATATAAGTTAAATATTATATATAACTTTGATTATATATAAAAATTAGATTATACGTTATAAAAATATTAATCGTATAAATATATTTCATTACGAAGAATAAAACTTATATGTACAAAAAAATTTATTATTCAAGATTAATAAATCTAATTTTCTTTCTTTGTCTTTCCTTTTTCTTGTAAAAGATGTGATGTATGATAAAAATAGTTTTCTAGTGTAATTAAACAACAAATAATGACACGAGAAACGATTTTAATTTCAGAAAATTGGTTTTTCTTCGCACAGTCTCGTAAAAGCGTTTATTGGCAATTTTGCGCGTTGTCATATCCATCATCCTGTTGCTGCTTCTCGTCCGCGAGCTTATAAGCGTTGTAAATCGCTTGTAATGCCCGTCGTTACATTACGCTACGCGCCTACGAGCCGCGTTAACGACCGAAAAAGCGAGTGACGGCCTCATGCTAATCGACTACAAGATGAACTTTGATTACGTGACGAGCGAAACGGTGCTTCGGATTGTACGTGGCGTGTTAATAAAGAAATTCAGACGAATACTAATAGACTTTATGGTAATTGCCAACAAAATGACAAAATGGACATTTGGAACCTGCCTGTTCAAATTTCATTCTCTATATCCATAATATAACGCAGTTTTATCCTTTACTGTTTTTCTTTTAATAAATTAAGTCAAAAAAAATATTCTATTAAAAATAAACCTTATTTTAACAATATGTCCTAAAGGTGAAGTATTTGTACAAGAAATATATTTTTTTCTTATAATTTTCTTGTTATCGTGAACGCTATAAACCTTACAACTAAATAAAAAATAGAGAACGCGCGTAATCTATAATTAGCAAGTAGCTAATTATTCGCTTGGATAATTATTCGCATCGAGTCTTGAATTCCAGATTTACGAGCCATCGTGGTAGTATTAATTAATTAGTCGATTAATACTTTTTCATATTACGTAGCTTTCTAGTTACAGTTATCTTTGAATTTCTACTTTATGGAATAATTTAATTAATCTTCGGCGAATACATTTATCCCGAAAACGATTTCGTTCGAACGGCGATACCTGGTATCGCTTCTGGTACCCCTTTTTCCTCACCAGATGGTCTTAATCATTATCATAAGAGATGCGCATTTTCAGATGCTGCCAGAAGACTCCTTATCGTACCACACTCGTCACTCGCTGATAAGTCAATACGCTCTGGATGATTCCGGGTCGATTTAGGTCATCGGTTCTTATTATAGCGTCCAACTTGTAACTTAGGCGAGAACCCGTTAATCTTTTCAATACCAAGTTAACCCTTTAATGAGCTATTTACCTTTGCTACTTTTGTTGTCCGTGTCTGGATAAATTCAGGTTATATAATGATGATAAATATAATTTATATAAAATATAAGTAATTCTTCTGTTCGATCAGAATAGTTAGAGTCTCGAGATCGTTAGGTAGCTCGAGAGTGTTACGTCACCGGTTCTCGAGACCCAAATGCGTTATCAATATTACTGTTACGACAGCTGCTGCTTCACTAAACTCAACCTCGTATATGTGATCTTCTTTAAACTATTGGTTAGACTAACAACGCACTCTTAGTCAATCGTTTATGTTGTTTTATTCTAAATTTTATAAAACTCAAAAATTAAAAAAATAGGATTGAAATGATACTACAATAAAAAATAACATTACAAAATATTAAAAAATATATAATGTGATAAGTATAAAACTGATAATATTGTATAATATAATATTTTATAGATTACAATGTAATAACAAATATACCTGCCCACCATCACAACAGAAAAGTATGACAAAGCGAATTTTATTGCTTGCTCAGACTACTTTTTCTTAAAGTATCATAAACTTAAAGTAACTTAAAAGTAAAAAGAAGTATAATCGCGAACGTATCAGAGGAATAAGCTCGTCGGTTGTATCAGTTCTTACATCGATATCCAAGCAAAACTATTCCGAAGCAAATAATGAATTATTCATGCAGAGATCCGTGGCTGAAATCATGAGTAAAGGTCGTCAAGTGAACGATCCGCGATGTAAGAAGACTCTATGTGATTTTTTTTTAACAGTGATGTGATCGATCAAACTTTATCAAAAGATGTGCTTCAAGATGCAAGATGTTGGATATTCCATCGACATAAATCTCATATTTCAAAGTATAAACATTATATGTACACAACAGACACAAACACTTTCCCCCAAGATTAACATGATTAACATGAATTCGATTAAATTTAGAGCAATGTGATAAAGCATAAATTAAAAATTAAATTACCATCTGCAAGATAGATTTGATATATAATAAAAGAAAGCAAGATACAGCTTCTTTCAAAATTAAAAAATAAAAAGTCATGTTCTTTGCAGTGAAAAGTAACATACGGAACAGATAATTATTTTCTTTTAAGTGAAACAAAAATGGAAAGTCTTAAAAATTAGAAAGAAAAATATCTACAATATTTTTGACTGTTATCTTCTTCATTTTCTTCAAGACATATTGTATCTCTTAAAATATTTATCATGTGAACCTTTGCTGGTTTCACATGTCAAAAAGAAGAAGTTTGTAACAGCTTGTTGAAGATGGACGTGAACGTGTGTTCACGCCGCGTTCACGATGGCTATGCGACCATAAGATCGCGCGGCAGACCGCGTGCCGTCTATCGTTCCGATTCCGAGGAATTGTTAAAAGAGGCAGGTGGCCCGTACGCTTTGCCGCGCCTCTCAAACTTCCGGGTGGTCTCGGAAGATGCGCGACAGGTGCCCAGATGGGCCGACCTTGGCCAGGATCAACCTTTGATGGAGAATTACGGTACCCTACGTGCCATCAGATCGCGGGATTTCGAAGAGCCGCGTAAGGTAACGCTGAAGACGTTCTCCCGACGGGACAAACTCGGCAGCAACTCGAGAAACAGCGCTCTGCCGGCGCAAGGCAATCTTCAGCGTTTAAGGGAAAATAATGATAAGAATGCTGAAGTTAATACCAATTTCTGCGGCCAGTATGGATGGAAGCCTGAAGACTGTGTTCGTTATGACTACGATCGGCGAGTTTATGATACGGTACCAGTTGAAGATAATCTAACAAACCTGAAACCCTTCTGCGTCGTCGACACGATTTCGCAGGAGAATAATTTCATTAATATCAATAACAATCGATGCGATATTTTTAAGGAACCCAAGGAGGATGTCGAGAATCTCAACAATCGCTCTATAAAAGATTCGAAAAACAATTGTATCTTCAAAAATAAGGATGATCCTTACATTGAAATGGAAAATGACAAACAAAAGAGCACTCGAGATCTAGAAAATGTCAAAAACGATCTTCTAAGGAACTCAAAGAGCACTTCTGTCTTCAAGAATGATCTGGAAAATACTAAACGGAGATTTTCCAAAGACCAACAACCCATTTATGCAGTTCCCCGAGTGTTCTCCAAGCCCAGGCGCGAACGTCGATTGGTCATAGTTGACGGAAACTATGTTCCCAGCGGCGATCTCTACCGCACTACGGCCAAATACATCGAAGACATCAACCGGAATCTCGCGGAGATCGACAAAAATTACGAAGTGATGAAGGCGAGTCCCAGAACTTACGGAGTGATCAACAAAATTGCTAAAGGCGAATTGCTGCCGCAAAATCAATCTGGAAACTTGTTCGGCTACGTGAGAAAGAGAAACATGGCACCTATGCCGCCTATCAGCGCCGATATAGATGAAGTTATTGAAGAGAAAAATGAAAAAGAATCCAGGAAAGATATCAAGTATCTTTGCAGACCCAATTCTAAGGGTAGACTTCCGCCCAAAGTTCTGCCGAGATCCTCATCCATTGAGAATACATCCAGACATTCGACGGGATCCACCACCGCCTCATCAAGCAAATCCACTGAATCGTTATACGCAATCAGTGAGTCCTTGACGGAACTACCAAAGATTTGTGATTCTCAAAAACGAGATCCAGCTTGGAACAAGATTTCTCAGGAGCTGGTATTGAGAAAAAGCAACTCGCAGGATCAATCAAAATTTAATATCGATAACGATAATCCGAGGAGAAGCAAATCTGCAGGTTTAGAGGTCAAAGATTCATCATCCTCGACAGACGACGAAGTTTCGATTCAGAAGGATCGATTGCCGGTCACCAGTACGATTCGCAGGAATCGCTCTCGAGTCGACCAGGAGAAATCATTATTGAGGAAAGAACGAGCTTCTAACGAGGTCCTGGAAAGGGTTTCAGGCAAACTAGAGCAGGTACGATCTATGGAGAATCGCTTGAAGGACCGTCGATATGACACCCTGCCCTCGAGAAGACTTAAAATATCTTCGAGACCGCTTCACAAGTCTAGCGAGGACGTTCTTGATGGTGAAAGATTCTCTCATGATGACTCTGATCTACCGAAATCTTGCTCAAATGGTAACGATCTCGATCGAAAGCAAAACGCCGATGAAAATCTCGCGGAAGTTCTTCAGCAAGGTCCTTTTTATGTTATGGACGCCACCGAGGTGATTCTTAAAGGACAATTAGAACGATCCAATCGCTTACAGCGGCAGGATCTTTTTCCCAGAACTAGACACAATTCTTTAGAATCTAAGGAAACAGACGGCAAGGTTCAAGCTAGCGCTTTCGCTACTCTACCGAGACGAGGAAATCCCGCAAAGGATCAACCTGATTCTCTTAGGAGGTTCTCTGGGAACGGACCCATCTTGGAGCCGTTATACGAACATGCGGTTAGTGATCCTGTGAAACCACGAGAAACTCAGAATGTGATACCCTGGTGGGAGCTGGCTACCAAGAAGTACAGGCATCGCAGTTGCCCATCCTTACAGGTAAATTAGATATCGTCTGCGTCGGTGCACCTCGCGACTTTAGGTCAGTAGTTCTCAATGTGAGAACTATAATGATAATAATTATATAAAAATTTGCACGCGTTGAAATGGACAAAAATTAGAGATATTAATTTCTAAGAAACTGTTCAGCGTTTATATAATACAGAAAATTATAATTTAGAATTTATTAAGTATACACACTTAGTTTCGATATATTCAATGTAAATTCGCAACAAAATACAATAGATCAGATCAGATCACATACATAGCATTTAAATTTGCAAGATTGTATATTTTGCATTGCCACAAACATTAAAGTGTAATCGAGGAACAAGCCATATTAGTGCAATAAACAGACGACTTTATGGAATTATTACTTTGACGAGAACTATGTGCAACTTTTTCAATGCCTGCACAATTAGCCTCGCAATCAAATTATATTATGCTATGAAAGTCATGAAAGACCGATCGTACCACATATAAAATTATGCTAATTGTCCTCTCATCTTACATGCATTAAATGTTACTTTTATAAACCTGCAACTGATTTATTTAATTTCTTCAAACTGATATTTTATTGCAAATACAGTTTATCGCGTTAAACATTAGTTATCAAGATATAAATAATTAGAATAATTAGGATAGATTATTGAAATTTTTATAGATATTAAAATAAATAATGATATTTAATGAACAAAAAATGAAGAAAAGATAATATATTTTCTGTCTTGTGTACATGTATGAATTGTCATATAGATATCTACGTCAATCGGAGTGCATCGACTCCAAACGATTATGGTAATATATATATATATATATATGTATACACAATAGATATGATTTATTCGCAGTAACCATTGCGGGTAGTTAAAGCAATGAAATAATAAATTCGATAATGAGGCCTTGCCGTCAAAATTGAGCTCAGCGCATTCCGTCAGCGCATTTAGAAAGACGACGGCGACGCGTAATAAAGCGTAGGTCGACAATACCACTCGTAGTCTCGATTGAATAATTATGCGCGCATACTTCGACATACTCTTTGTAATCGTATCATCGGCCCTACCCCGATGAGAGACAATTGGAATCACATATGTTACGTTTTGCGTCTCGCGTAAGATTATTCGTGTTCCAAACATTTCTGAAAAAACTTCTATTTTAGTTTTAATTTTTACTTTCAATGTTTTCTCTCTTAGACTTTTTACTTTTATATATGTATAAAAATTCTCTATCCTTCTTGATTACGTTTAAATAGTAAGTAAGACGTTACTTCTAACTCGATTAAATCCTGCTTTACACTATTGACTCGTCAAAAAGGCGAGCCCTTTTCTCACGCCTTTTTCTCCGTCGTCTATTGAGATATTGAGAACGAAGTGAAGAAAAACGGCTCACGATTATCGAAGACTCCGCGGGAGCAATTGCACAATTGACTGGCATCAGAAACGATTGGCCAATCGCGAATTTTATTATCTACTATGTATTCCGTCTTCTTATGCAATCCGCTCTTTCGCGGTCTCGAAACTCTGCAACCGCACTGATTAAAACATCAATTTTAGTCACAAGCGGCGCGGCGCTTCGTACGACACGCCTCCTGCTTCTCCACCCAAGCCAATCATTGCTTAGGATATACAATTAGTTTTTGCAATATAAATTTCACATTTGCAATATATTTCTTCTGTGTATAAAATTTTATATAATTTTATTTCTTAGTTTACGTTAACGTTAATATTATGCTAATTTATCTTAATATTTCTTATTTTATATTTTAATTTAATTTACTTTTTGTGTATTTTAGACAGAATTAGGATAATATATTAAAAATTTAGTAATTTAATTTGAAATAAAATAAAATTTTAAGATTACAAATTTAAAATCCTTTTCTTAAGAATGAATCACTAAGGGCCGGTTGTTCCAACCTTTTGGTAAACTAACTAATAGTTAAATCATATATATGTCTTTGTTTATCCTTTACATTAGACAAAGATAGACATATGATTTAACTATTAGTTAGATTACCAACAGGTTGGAACAACCGGCCCTTAGAGAGGCATTTTCCTTAGAAAGGACTCTCTACTTATCGAAATCGAAACCTAAAAACAGATATTCCTGCTGAAGCAATTTTCATAAATCGTGATCCTATTTCCTTTTTCTGCTCTCTCCATCGGGTCGAAACATCCAAGAGAAGTTTAAACGCCACGTGGTAGAAGGATATAAAACTGTCATTGGGATTTGTGACAGACCGTCGTGTTATAAACACCCTTGCGGGATCCCTGCCGCAACCGCTTCTGCAGGAGAGAGAAAGATTTATGCGTTTCGAGGGTGCACTTTCGACCGGGTATCGTATGTAAACATATACCCTCTCGTATAACCTCTCGTAGATATTCTCGTTTTTTCAATTTTCAAACAAAATCATGCTTTTTTTCTCTTTTGTTTATTCTTCTCGTCACGATTAGTAACGCTAATCACAATATTTTATAACGTGAAATGTAACGTAATGTTATCTTGACCTATTTACTATTTTCACTCTCAAATTTAACAATTTATAAATTTACAAAGTGTATTCACTAGCAATAAATAAGATACAGCACTATTTATGAGATGTATCTTAAACGCATGTTGCCTTTAAAAGACAATGTTCCATATAAACAATAATATTTGTGTAAAATGTTAGTAATAAAATAAGAAGAAAGGAAGCAAAATTGCAATGAAATATTGCTATTATTATAGGAAAAATAACAAGTATTTTTTAGATAATAATAAAATATTTAGAAAGAAAATATTCTCAAAGAGAGACTTGAAAAAAAGATATGTGAAATATATATGAGAGCGCACTTAAGGGGAGACCTTGGCCTTTAAATGGAAAATGTCCTTGTGGCATTAATTATTAAGTATAATGCTGACCCTCACCCTCCTTTCTGCTCAAGCAATTATACGGGGATGTACATTATTGTGATGGGAACATCGAGGATAATGTACGTTGTGAACAGCGTAATCCTCGAAGCGTTACGACCCGAGCTAACTGGGCTAACAGTTCCCAGGCCGCAGAAGTGCGATATTCTTCTCGGCGAAACGTTACAGGATGTTGCAATATCGCTCGAAAAATTCGAGACGCGGATTCCACGGAATTACAATGTCTTGGGAGATTTCGTTAAATTTTTTCCATATATTTCGAATTTAATTAAATTACTCTTAATTTATCTCTTATACCACTTAAAAGTAATTGAGAAATTAAACCAAATGCCTATAAATTATCTCTTTATAGTCTTATATAATTATAATAAATTTTTAGCAAAAAATGCATATCAATAAAAGGAAAAAAATTTTGTAGAAAATTGTTTTTCTTACAGTTTATTTGGTCACAATATATATTTTTATATATGTATATCTAATTAAGAAGTAAATACACTTAATTAGTAATTAATTTATAATTTACTAGAGACGTTTAAGGTGGATATAAATTTATATCTGATATTTGATATAAAATATAATTAGCGCATAAAATTGGTTTATTGCACTTAAGAACTATATATAATAACTGTAAGACCTTGCCTATCGCATCAGCGATCTTCTAGGTCTTCTGTACCTTAAAGAATACGAATACTATAGTTTTATAGCTACTTTGCGCGCATGGAACGTGTCTCTTTGTTTTTGACATTTAACACACTTTAAAACATTCTATATTCTATACAGTCGTACATGTGCAGACACGCGAAATCTCTCGACAAGAAAAGCAACAATCTTACACTTTCGCGGTGAGACAAATTTACGACGAATGCCCACAATAAAATTGTTTTGTAACTTTTATTATTTAAAATAAAATATGTATATCTGCATGATTGCAAATTTTATGTTACAAAAAAGTTGTGTCGAAACTCTAACAGAAAGTAGAAAATTCATGCATTCCCCTGCTAGTTTGCTAAAAATTATGAAATGTTGTTGTTATTATTATTAATGCACATAATTAGTAGTGCAATGACTATTAAACATCATCATATATGATACTTAATTATTTTATTGCCACATTAAAACTTCTTTTAAATTACCGTCGAATTTTTGCAGCATTTTAATAAATAGACCTTTTAATTGGTTAGTTTATTACTATCTCCTTTCTTATTTATCTTTATTTTATTCATATAGCGATCTTATACATAACGATAAGACATTGGTAAACATAATTAAGGGACGTTGAAGATTAAAATATCGCGGTCGAGCCGTTCGCCCGCGACGTACTCTCGTCAAGATGCACCGGCGCTCGCTTGGTGTTTTTCCCTGGAGAACAAGGCGAGTCACTGTGTGCTGCTCGCGATGCATTTTACTCCTCGGCACGTGCGTTTTTGCCGCAGGCTTCCGGTCCAGTTTTTAGCTCCGTCCGTCCTCGACTTGGCCGACCCTTCGTTAGGCTCGATGCACAACGAGGCGAAACTGAGACTTTTCCTCCGGTGAAAGGAAACTTTTCTCTATTATTATAAGAAGTTGATATCAGGAATATATTAATATGTAACAATAATTTGATATAAATTAGATACTCTCACCATCTATATTCATTCTGAGCCTCGGTAAAAACATAGTCTGTCACGTTTTTATATATAGAGTCTACGTAGGATATAAATAATGCAATTATATATTTTAATTGTATTAACTCTTAGCCCGAATTCACTTAATTTTATCTAATTTCGACTTGAGAGAGAGAGAGAGTTTTCTTTTTTGTAATCTTCCATTAACTTCAAACTTCCAGTATATTAATCTTAAAGAAAAAAATATCATAATTATATGTTGTCAATGTGTATTCCTTTGAAAAAAATTCGATCTTCTACATATTTAAATGTTCGTATTTCGCAATTGCTATCTCGATTAACATTGCGCCGCCACAACTACGCGTCATCGGTGATTGCACCTCAAAAAGTACATCGGGGTCTCGATGTATCGAACGCAATCTGACGTGAGGTACGCCTGAAATAAAGTACTCGAGAAAGGTGTAAGGCCGAGTAAGGCGAGTAGGGTGGGTCGTCGTTTTTACGAGCGTACATCGTGTACTCACTTCTCGGATGCATCTCGGCCTCGGCAGTAGGTGAAGCCGAGCACATTAGAGGGGAGCGTGGGAGCCAATATTTACAGCCCATACCAAGACTCATGCAAGTGGAGTAAGTGGCCCCACCGACCTCATTCGGTTCCGAGTACTTTTATCTTTTTTGAATAAACGTGCAGAATGTTTCGCGTTATACTTATTTTAAAAACTAAAATGATAAAGGTGTCCAGACATAGGTCTTAATTGTCTCGGCGGTCTCGGCATTGGTATATTTATTTTATCTTGTGATTTTTATGTTGACTTTGAAAAAAATGTCTCTAGTGTTATATTAATCCTGAGTTGTAATCGAAGTATGATATATCCTTGTATACTGAAATTACTATTTGTTTTAATGCTGCTTAATCAAGTGTACAAATTTACTTAGGTTTAAACAGCTTTTTTATCGAAAGTATAAAGGTCAATGTCCGAAGAAGAGACCTCATATCCCGGCTGCAGGATCACGTCGAGAGTCATTCCACGTTGCACGTTAAAGTAATAAGGTGGGACAATGGGCCCCGAGACACCCGCTCGCGGCAACGAATTACTTGTCCCACGTTTGCTGTTACCGTTTTACGAGCGGTATAATTCCTCCGGAATTACGCGCGGCTCTAGAATCGCACCCATACAGAAACGGGCAGAATCCTCGGCTCCCACCGGTCCCTTTGTTCACGATCCTGACGAAACTCCACGCTCGTTTCTCTGCGAGAAAAAAAGTCTCGCTGATTGTCCTCTTAGAATTTTATGATCGCATGATATTTCCGAAGAGGAAGAAAAAGATGGTGCTTATATTCGTGGAAACAATGGCGAACAGCTGACTCGGGCGTTCGAGATTTAAGGGTCGATCCCGAAGGAATCTCTTGGGATCTTTACGTGGTAACGGGATAGCGATCAATGCGAGTTCGACGACCGTGTTTTTATTCCGCAAATAAAGACTCCACTCAGAAAGGGCTATAAGTTTCACGTTCTTCGAATGATTTCTCTTCTTTTTATTGAAAAAGGTCATTAGCTTTGTTTCCTCACGATTTAAATTCGAAATTCAAGCACTAAAATATTTAACACAGAACTAGACTAATCTAATATTACATTTACTTTAAATACGTAGCTATTAATAATAGAAATTGTTAGTGAATTATTGATAAACAAATTCAAAAAAATATCAACTAAAAAATAGCCAAAATTTGATCAATTAAATTACACGACAAATAATAAAAGCGAATAATATTATGATAATAATATTAATTTTATATATATATATATATATATATATATATATATATATATACCTCCTCCTCTTTAGGTAGTGTTCCGCATCCATTCAATCTAAACGACTCTTAAGGGGATCCTGGAGTCACGGCAATTACCGAAACTCTCGCGCATCATCATTATAACGAGGCTGTTATTTTCTCATTTGGAAAAATAATCAAAATTTAATCATAATGTACGTTAGATATCAGCGATGTTGCAAACACTTAAGTTGAAATGAAAACCGTTAATCCAAGCGTGTCATCGCCATATTGGTTACAGTCGCGAATTGTAATAACAGCGAGTTGTGTAAAAGCGTTGAAAAAGAGCAATGTTAACAACGAACAGTCATTGTTGTTCGTTGTTATGGACGAAGAAAATCGGTGGAGCAAAGAAAGAACAGAAAAAGAAATCGACAGAGGATTTGCATCGCTCTAGTTTAGATTATATCAAGCGTTTCGTCGGCGTGAACACTTTCTTCCTACGCCACGGCTGATTATCTTCTTCGCTTCGTGGCGTAGCGTTGAAAACACGTCTAGATTCTGAGAGAGTAATTACGTGACGGGAAACACGAGTTCGATACTCCGACACGGCATGGGCACCGCGATACGTACTTCTCGCAAAAAAGACTACCACGACGACTATTAATCTCCGCCCCGCACGTTCGTCGAAATTACCTTGCCAGGCGCTGTTTAAAACATAGTTATTATTTGACAACGTAGAAATAACGTAGAAATTACTTTGACAGAATCACATTGTACACTTCATTTTTGCATCTTGACAATTGCAAACTCTGTTCATATAAGTATCAAGTAAGGAAATAAATAATACAACGATACGACATAATTAGTAAAACAGAAATAGAATTAATACGTGTGGTGAATAGTATAATACAATTTTATAATATAAAATTATATGTCCCAAAGTTATTGCTCTAAAGATTTATACAATTATGTTGTTCGAAACAGGAATAATGAGATGCGATTGTTTATAGACTTATTATCATAATAAGTGATTAGTCTATGAAAATTTAAATTTAAAATACTTGACAAAATTATACGGATATTAAAAATTGTGCGTTATTTGCTTGTTTCAGGCGCATGTGGTCTCAGCTTTTGAGCAATCATTGTCCAATATGACCCAGAGATTGCAGCAACTCACAGCTACAGCTGAAAAGAAGGTAAAAACACTGCAAAAGTATTAATTATTTATATAAGAATATTAAGTTTTAATCAATTGTCGCGATTTGATAAAAAAAGAGACCTTTCTTTGCAAAAATTTTTAATTGCATATATGCATAAGATGATATACCACCGTTGAATTTCATTAAAAAGCAAAAAGAAATGTATAAACACGTCACATTTTAGATTTAATCGACACTTGATGTAGGCGTACAATATTTTTGTCATTAAAAACAATTGTTTTTTTGCCGGCGATTTTTCAGGATTCCGAGCTTCAAGAACTCCGAGAAACGATCGAGAGGCTGCGCAAGCAGAGTGCCGAAGCTGGATTGAACAACAGTCAAGCCGCGAACAATGGTCGACGTCATACTTTAGGTGACTCCGAATCCGGTACCACCGGCTGCACCGGCAGCAGCAGTAGCAACAACCATCATCAGGGCGCGTCGATGGCGAGACAATTGTCCGCGGACAGCGTGACATCTCTGAACTCGCTAAGCAGCGCCTGCTCGGCCAGCAGCAGTCATCACAAGAAGAAGGGCTGGTTACGCAGCTCTTTCTCCAAAGCTTTCTCGAGGTCGCGTAAGAATCGACACGGTTCGGTCTCCGATGCCGAGGACTGCAAGGAGAGCCCTGGCGGTGATCTGAGCGCTCCAAATAGTCCTAGACTGCCAACCGCGTCCAAACACGAGTCTTCGAGAGCACAGACTGCGAGGAGCAACGGCCAGAAGTCTCCCGATCATGAGAATTCTTTGTCAGGAAGCAAGAGCAGCTCGGCATTATACAAGAAAGAGGACGAAGACGTGGATGAATTGAAGAAGCAATTGAGGGAGAAAGACCTGGTGCTCACAGACATCAGATTGGAAGCGTTATCTTCGGCTCATCAGCTGGAATCTTTAAAGGACACGGTCATCAAGATGAGGGTGAGTATACAGTTTTTATTTAGAAAAGAAATTCTCATATACTATGATTTAAAGTTCAGTCAGATTCGACAAGTTTAACGACTTACAGTTAATATTTCAAATTTTTTACTTACAATTAGAGAAAGAGCGTAATTTTTACACCTACGAATAAAAATATATTTTACATTTATTAATATATTTTGTGTGAATTTATCACTTCTCTCCCACAGTACGAGATGCTGAATTTGAAGCAGAACAATGAACGTCTCCAACGACTAGTGACCTCGAAGTCGCTCACCTCATCGCAGTCCTCTCTACCTAGTGATCCAGATCGACGCTTCAGCATGACCGAGGTGGCGTCGAGTGTCGCAGCGCTGTCGAACGGCGACGTCAGTTCCACGGCCGATCAACTGGAAGATCTTAACGTCCCGGTCGAACACTCCGTGGTGCCGTCGAGCGCGACAACCACGGAACCGGTTCTCGAGCAAGACACTGACGGCAAGAGGATCAATGTGGCCGTCTACCTTGGCAGTGAACGAAATTTCAACTACAATTTGATTACCGGGAGTTCCGCCGACGGTACCGTAGGGGAACCACCACACTGCGTGATCGCCAACGTATGCATCAGCAACAAGACCAGCTGGGACGCGCTGGACTCTATGGTGAGGCGTTGCTTCAAGGAATACGTTTCTCGGGTGGATCCCGTGACGAATCTGGGTCTTGGCGTTGAATGTGTCGCCGCCTATCATTTCGGCGAGGCTTCGAGGTGTGTATTTATTTAAGAAACACTAAAATATAGTATAAATTTTATCTAATATCTATATAAGATATACGATTTTTAATAATGGATGAATTTATAATTTCATAGAAGCGCTCCGTATTGAGATTTAGCTTTTCTATCTTGATATAAAATAATTAAAACTTTTCTCTCCACTTCACAGATGCACTACCGATTCTCAGCATCCCGAATTGTTACCCTGCGGCTATCTAGTCGGCCACGTAAAGACTATCTATCTAGTGCTATCGGGCTATTCCTGGCTGGCGGTAGATACTTTGATACCGCGCTCTATCGTTCAGCGACTGATTTCCCTCCTGACGGAACATCGCAGAGTGATTCTATGCGGTCCAAGTGGTACAGGAAAGAGTTACTTAGCTGGGAAACTGGCGAACGCCCTAGTAGACGCCGACAATGACACGAAGGACGCTGCCGCCGTTGCGACTTTCAACGTTGATCATAAGTCCAGCAAGGAATTGCGCCAATATCTTGCACACATCGCCGAAAGATGCGACTCGAACGCCGCTGATGAACTACCTAGGGTGATTATCTTGGAAAATCTTCAACACGCGGCATCACTGGGTGAACTCTTCAGCGGTCTTCTAGGAACCAGGCATTTATCGTGTCCTGCTATCATCGGTACTATGAGCCAGGCCACCTGCAGTACCACCAACTTACAGTTACATCATAACTTCAGGTATTTTCACTCTTGTAAACACATGTTTAATCTATAATTTTAATATAATAGATACCTATGTAAAATTATTTTTAGTAATTTCTAGATCTTATTTTGGATGTAACTAAAAAGTCTTGAAGAGAGATCCTCGATAAGAAGCTAAATGCTAAAAATTAATGTCAGAATCACTAGTTATGAATGTATTACAATTCATCTTACGGTGTAAAGTAAAATGTAATATATTTAGTCTTTTTAATTAGACGATGAAGGAATAAAAGATAAATTTTTTAACCTGATTATGTAATTTGTTTATGTAATTTTGATTATGTGATTAAACAGGTGGGTATTATGCGCGAATCATATGGAGCCGGTCAAGGGATTCTTGGGACGTTATTTGAGAAGGAAATTACTGGAGCATGAACTGCGCGAGTGCGCTGGGACGAGGAACGCGGAAATGGCGGCAGTAGTCGAGTGGCTGCCGCGTGTATGGCTGCATCTCAACAAGTTCCTAGAAACCCATAGCAGCTCCGATGTCACAATAGGTAATATTTACTGAAAATATTGAAAACACATTTCCACATTTCAAAAAAAAAACCCAATTTTCAAAAGAGCCCGTTATTTCCAATTTAAAATAAAACGTCTCAACAATTTACTATCTTTAATTATCAGTTCTCTTAATATCAATACGATAGTAGAATAGTGAATAGATAGTAGAATCAGTGACTTTCAATCGCGAAGTTTAAAGAATATTTACGGTAAAATTCTACTGCTTTACTATCTCCAATTTTCCTATCACCAATAATTACAAATAAATAAATAATAATAATATTAATAATTTATCAGGACCGCGACTCTTCCTGTCATGTCCAATGGAAGTAGCTGGTTCTCAAGTGTGGTTTACCGACCTGTGGAACTATTCAGTGATACCTTATCTGGTGGAGGCAGTCAGAGAAGGATTGACGCTATACGGAAGACGCGTAAGCGGGAACGGAAATGGCGAGGCAACCTGGGAGGATCCAGCGCAATTTATCACGTCCAGTTATCCATGGATCTCGACGCATGCCGTGCACGGCGGCAGCGACGCTCTTCTACGTCTGAGACCCGAAGATGTGGGATACGATGTCGTCTCCAGCGGGCACACTTCGGGTGTAGGCGCCTCCAGTGTTAAGAGCCTCGGAAGTACTCACAGTGATACCGAAGGAGATCCTCTGGTCAGTATTCAGAGTATTAAAACTCGGGAACTTTAAAACACAGATATTTTAACGTATGAGAATTTTAAGTTTTATATATTCGGAAAATTGAAAAGAAGTTTCCTGAGATTTGTGAATCTCTCAAATTGAAGGATATTAATATTCATAGATGTAATATCAGAATGTGATATACGTCATCAAAGGAATTCAGCGATCTAAATAAACTGTTGAACATAGTAATAATAATGATAATTTCTAGATATAGAATAATTATACATTTTTATCGTGTCATGGGAAATTATTCTCTTAAATAAATAGAATAATTGTAACAAAGAGAAAGAAGATGAAATTTACATAATTCTATTACATATCTACTGCATATTAATTATAGAGAAATTTACTGTTTTATTTATGTTGCTTTATATGTAAGAACTATTCAATGGTAATCAAGACTTATTAATTAACTTATTAATCAACTTTAATTTTCTTAAATCTATTTTTATAGCTTAACATGCTGATGAGGCTGCAGGAAGCGGCTAATTACTCGAGTCCGCACAGCAACGACAGCGACTCGGTGACCTCCCTCGACTCGTCACATACGCGCCACTCAGAAGATTTGAGCAGCTCGACATCTTCGTCAAGAGGCGTAGAATCGGCACTTTAAATTAGCAAGATATCGTGAACAAAATTCATCGCCGAAAGGTCGACACCCGCGTATCGACCGTTGAACACTAAAAATACTACAAAAAGTACAGATCAGTAGCTCTCGCAAGTAAACAACCATTCCGATCGCCGAATTCAGACCAACAGGAAATTATTTGTAAAAGGTAATTATTAACGAGAAGTATCCTTCTCTTTCCCTTATCAGGGAAAATAATCAGCGCAATTTTTCTAAGATTAAAATTCTGGAAAGAAAATTATCGCTAAATTGTACTTCCGAGATAAGAGCAGATCAGTTAAACATTGGCGATAATCCTTATCGTAATAAACATCAAATTGCATATTTAAGGACCCTCTGAAATACAATAAGATTAAAAGAAATCACGAAGCGCCAGCTATTTTAAGACCGCACTATTTTAATACCAACAATAGCTTTGTAATGATCTAAGAGGGACTCGAGATGCCTATTAAAGCTGGCCTAGATTTATAGATTTCTACGTGCATTCAGCATCTAGGTGTGATATGTAATATTAAATAAACAAAGAAGATAAGGCGACTCTTTGCTCCTAAGAAAAATAGGTGAGCCGAAAGAAATCCATTTTACGAAGATAAGTTTTACATTTTCGGAATTGAGAAAATTAAATTAAAACCATCTAGTTAAAGCTAATGATTCGGAAAATTAAATAAAAACTATTTTTAATTCATTTTATTTTACGGAAATAAAAAGAATTCCAGCAATAATAAAAAATATTAACTTGATCAGGGCATTTTAGGTATGTTCCAAATAATTTTTTTTATTTAATCGTATCGTCGCAATTTATTTCTTGAAAGAATTAGTAACATCTTAGAAATATAAAAAATGTGATTTCGCCGATTTCTTTCGGTCCATTAATTTTTCGTGGGGCGTACACACGAACCCGATGCAATAATTTCTACACGCTGCCGTTTGCGGAATTCTATTTTGATGGGACGCATTTTTCATTCACGACGAGATGCGACGAGCGCGTAATTGAAAAAAAATCGCATCGATCTTGTCGTTCGGTATACAGTATTAATGGCAGGTGCAAAAAAGAAAACGGTTTCGAACCGAGGAATTCTCAAAGAA
Organism: Temnothorax nylanderi; assembly: GCF_030848795.1. Lineage (NCBI taxonomy): Eukaryota > Metazoa > Arthropoda > Insecta > Hymenoptera > Formicidae > Temnothorax > Temnothorax nylanderi. The sequence goes on from NW_027249122.1 coordinate 1,030,076, forward strand.
GAGATAGAGATTCCTCTCTCGTCCGACTATTTTTCAGGTAAAATTATTTAAATGCAGACAGATCTCAAGGGGTGAATAAGCAGACGACTCTCATTCATAAAGCAGACAGAGATAAAGCGAGTAAGTTCGAAAGGATCATGGTCTGTGCAAAAATAGTCTATTTATACATACTTTGCTACGAAAGCTCTATTTAATTAAAAAATGTTAATATAATATATATATATAAATAGTATATATACATTCATACCTGAACGACGACGGCGCTAAATATTATATATATATATATTATATATATATTACAAAAATAAAATTTCTAATTAGTTTGTAAGGTACGTGAATAATTCTGGTCATGTAACGTTGTAAATACGAAAACACAATGCGAGATAGATTGCGCTAGATATGCGAATTCGATTCAAAGTCCCACACGAATGGGCCCCGATATCTCTTGCGATAATTTTACTTGCGATCTTTCTTATATACTTTACATTTGAAATGTATCATATTTCGTAATTGATAACAAAATCTTTGTACCTTTTTTTTTATCTCCAAAAAGAAATTTTTTTACATCAATAAATTAATTTTGCCATAATGAAATAAATATTTATTTTTCGTTAGAAAATATTGCTCAAGAAAATAATCATAATTCCTACGATCAATTTTATTCTCAGTTTTTTAATTTGATAATTGTAGATTTATTACGTTTTAGATCAATATAATTTTCTAAAAATTAAATGGTTTTATACATTTTCATAAAAAAAAGAATACGAGAAAAATGAAAATGTGATGCTGACTGAAGAATTACAATCACAGGAGATAATACGGCGTTCACGAAGACTATATATAATGTACATGATCGGTGGCATGGTGTCCCCGGCTGCGATGAAGTAAAAAGAAAAGGGGACACATCAACGTTACACACACACACACATATATATATATATATATATATATATATGCGATAATACAGTCGCATTTATACAAGTTTTTTACGTTTGTACGGTATTTATACATACGCTGTACACAGCGCCGCACTCCAAACTCTATTCAAATAACGATAATTAACTGTGTCATCAAATAAATCGCATTCAAATCTGTCTTGTCGATCTTTCTGATTTCAAACATTATACTTATCTATCAATTTGTAAAATATCATAATGCTTCAAGAGATTATTCTTAGCGAAGAAATTATATTTTTCCCTCAAGCAATATTTCATTAGAATATTAATACAAATATTAATTAAAAGAAATATAAAAAATTTTTTAAATTGTAAAAACAAGATGTTTAAAAGAAGCTTAAATTAGATATTTTTATATATTTTATATTTTTCTTATAATCTTTTTACAAAAGAACACTCATTTTAATTTTTCTGCTTGGAATGTCTTCCATATAATTTTTTTATTAATTTTATTATCTTATTAGCTTTTAATTAGATAATAAATCTTCATATCTATCTACTTTTACAAGATCTATCTACTTTTTACAAGAAACATTTACATTTTTATATATAACTTTGACTCATCCTAAGAATTGTTCTTGGACTACCGATGATCTAGAATTACATTAGAAATGTACTTCTTTTTCTTCAGGCAATTTTCTACTACGGCGTAAATGGTAAGCAGTCTTCTATTCATGGCACTTAAGTGCGCCTCTGTGATGAGTGGAGAAACATTTGACATTTCAGCTTCATGTGCAAGAAGTCTACCTAATGCGATGCTTAAAGAGCCACCACTAAACAGTCGCAACCTATCCCACATAGTTTTGTGAATCCTGGAATAAAGTTCATGGAATAAAATTTTTTCAGTTTTTTTTTAATTACTACCATTTCTTACAGTTTCTGAGCGCAGTAATTAAAGGAGAGACAATTTTCCGAAGGAAAATTTCTAAGATAGCTTTAACAAGCACTTTCAGGAATTCCAAATTTCAAATTTTGCAAAAAATCAATAGGGTACATTAAATACTCGGCATGTTTTTCAATTTGCATAATTTTCACAGTTAGTAGCAGATTATACTCACATGCAGCACTGGTAGAGAGGCGCTAAGATGTCGAGGTGATCCACATCAGGATTGCTTAGGCTTTTTCCATTATCGATCAACAGCACTGCGGGATTATGGAAATTATTCTGCGCGAGTTCATAATGATGCCGATCACCATTATCCATAAGGAAGTCGAAGATCGCTGTGTCGATCAAATCCAAGAGCCTACTCGACGATTGCGGTGAATAAGCCTTTGAGTCTTTTACCTAAGAGACAAATCAATTATATATTTTCGACATCGAATGTTATTTATAATCGCGTTTTCTCAACTTCATATATTTTGTTATTATATTTAAATTTATTTTTATACATGTTTTTATAATCTAAGCAATATAATAATACTTTATCACAATAGCCCTCATCTATTTCCCACGCAGCAAGTTTGTTTCTTTTATAAGTCCGCTGCCAAGGATGACGATGCTTGACCAGTCTTAAGTATCGCGGAAGCCAAAAGATGAGGGCACCCTCCAATACATCCCCCGTTCCACAGACGGGATCGGATGGAGAACAATAATGACAAACGCCATATAGGCACGTATCGTTACCCTCTTGATACATAGTTGCGTATAGTGCCGGCGTCGCGCGGTTGCCAACCTCTTCTTTTAGGTCAACTACGAGAGTGTACATTCCTTACTTCATCAATTTACAGCAAAAAATTCCGATTATAGTTTATTGGAGAAAGGTAATTATAATTAATTAAAGTTTTTATTGCAAATTCTTGAAAATTCAAGTGAGATATCTATTAAAATAAACAGAAATATAATTATTACATGGATCTTTTTCAAGTCTTGTCATTTTGTTCAACTTTAACATACGTTTTCGCATAACGGCGAGTGGTACTCTTCGCAATGCCAGCAAGGATGATAAATGAAAAGCCACCACTTCAGCATTGTGGCGATCCTTGCCATGGTACACTGGTCCGTGTATAATAGCGTGTCTGGAGTACCATTGTGGCTTAAATAATGCTTTTAGGTCGTTCTCGAGATTGAGCATAAGCTTCAGCTGTGTACCCAATGGAGCGTTATCCGCACGGACCACTCTAGATCTCCGCAAAACTTCCAAAATGGTCCCCAGCTCCGGTGCTGCCGGCGGAATCAGTTGATGTGCATCTGGCCACTATACATATAACAAAATAATATTTATACCTTATTATATTTACACTTTATTTCTTGAATTTGTCTCTTGGTCAAATACATAATAAAAATAGAATTGTAAATTAACAGAATGTCCTCTTATTCTTCAAAATTGATTGAGAGGTAAAAAAATATCCAAGTATTTTAGAAACAGAAAGGTCAGAAGCAAACTCGTCTCGAATATCATACAATTAAGATAAATTTAAATGTATTATTATAGAGATAACAGAAATTAATTCTTTCTATTCTTTTTAATGCAACGTTACATATAATTTTTTTTTTAATCTCTTATTTATTAAGAAATTTGAAACACTTAAGATTTTTTTTAACTAACATTATTATTGGGAATATTCCAGATATCTTCGCGGACATTCGGCATTATCGTTAGCTCGGCTAGCAACCGTTCCAGAACGAGAGTGTAGCTGGTGTTCTGTTTAAAATATTTGGAGGGCAGCGTGCGAATCTCTTCTTTGAGCCTCTCGCCGATATCCTTTGCGATTGACCTCAATTGCGGCAAATCTTTTTCACTGGATCGCGAAGACGTGGAGGGATCTTGCCTGGCTTTCGGTTCCGGTAAATTTTTGGCGTACGTCCTATGTGAGGAAGAACTCTCGACGATCATTCGGATAAAGTAGATGTTTACGCTGAGGACCAAGATCAAGAGGATGCTCAAGGCGAAAAGAGTGCAACGTCGGCCAATCATCTGCAATTTTTATGAATTTGTATATATAATCTCACGATTATCATGTAATAATTTTTTTATTGTAAATAATATTTAAGATTACAAGTCACCAATTTATTTCAATCTCAATTATTTAATAGATTACTCTCATCAATTACTGTAATTAATCACTAAATTAAATAAATGATTTTTATGTCAGATCAAATTCGTCAAAAGATTACATACATATATATCTCAATAATTTAATTTTCAATAATTTAAATCCTTTTAAGGAGCACCAACTGCCTTAATGATAATTGTATTTTCATCGAAATAAATACATCTCTTTTTTCCTATTCACAAGCTTAGATTGCAGGACATTACAACAGGTAATTTTCTAAAACTAATAAAATTAATATGAACATGAGTTTTTCATTTTCTTTTTTATATTAAAGAGCTAAGACCAAGATTTCCCGCGTCATATTGGCGACCGTATTACGCAATTCCTGCTTGTGGCATTATGGCGACTTCGTGACATTCGTTGACGTTCGTGACCCAGCGATTCGATATAGTTATCGTTATTTGTGATTAACCGAGTCTCCAGCTGGATCATAATTATATAGATACACGTGGACTCTAATAAAACAAACACACTGTAATTCTTAATAAGAGATCTATAAAACTTATTCGAACGACCAAACGACCGATATATCCGGCTCATTGACCGCATTGTTAACAAACATGGTAACACGTGATAATGTTAATTTTGATCACATCTTCACCTTGAAGCAATTGGCCACGCGTCCGCTGTCACCTGGTAACTCGCGTCTGTCTCATCCTTCGTCGATTGCCGCCGAGTGCCGAGTGCCGACTGCCGACCCTACCGACGTCTCATCCGCGTCCGGGCATCGGCGCCATTTTTACTCACCTCTCTCACCACTCACCCAGTGTGACTACAGACCAGCTACAGACTACTGTGACTAATATGACCTCACCAGATTGAACGTGGTACAGTGCAACTAGTTACGCGTTTCTGCGAAAGTTCTTTTCCGGAAAAGAACTTTTGGGACACAACTGGACAATATGATATATTTTTGATAAATTAAACAAGAAATGCATAAATTTTCTTTGCAGAAACATTCATTTTAAAAATTCAATTTTGATTACTCCTACTTTTTTATGTCATTAAAAAAAATTTCACAGAAATTTAAAAAAATGTTTTGATTAACAACACGTAATAATTAATTACTCAACAATACGGATAACAGTTAAATACATGAATGAGAAATTGCGAACCGAAAAGTACCGCGTTCTGCTCTGTAGCCCTTCCAGATATAAACTGTACGGTGCAGTAATCAGAGTAACGAGGGATACGTGTCCCCGTATTGGATAACTTGAGGCATTCATGTATGAACAAATAAGCGTCGTACACACATCACTGAAATGTTCTTCCTATATTATTAAAGAAATTACGATATCTGCCGCATGATTTTTTTCATCATAAATGCTGAAATATATAAATGTTACATTTTATTTTCTATAATATCCTATCTTCTACAATACAATTCTATCATATGAAATAAATAAGGTTTTTTTCCTTCTATGAGATAGTCGAAGAGGCGAACTCTCAGCTTTCGCTCACTTTGAGAGACTTGAAGCTAAACAAACGTAGTTCAGTTTAGTTAATAAAAGCACATTCGAGACAAATTCCCCTTTTGCTTGAAGAAATCTGAAGTGACAGATGCAAAAATATTGCGGGATACACAATGAAAAGCAGCAGTGACAGTGACGAGTTTATTTTATAAAAACATGTAAACTACATGTGAATATAGAATTAAACTTAATTCCACTTATATTCCACCTCGGAAAACATTCCCCTGTGAACGTACTTAATGCACATGCTGATGATAGAGATAGTGATTGTAGTGGTGGTGATGGTGACTTGGCTCGGCAGCTACTGTCGCTTTTTTTCCTTAATGCTCATAGTTACATATTAGTTCGTAGAAATAATTAAATATGTACACAATGTGTAATCGTCTCTTATTCTCTTTCCCTTCGTTGCCTCTCGCGCTCGCGTACTAACTCTGCGGCATAGTCATACGGCGAGCCTCTTCTAAAATCAAAATAATTATCCTTTAAAATACAATATCGATCAAAACTTTTAAGAAATCTCCATTTTTGCTTCTGTCCTTACCTGTCCTTACCTGTGATGTCGGTCTCTGTCGCGATTGCGATCCCTGCTCCGATCTCTGTGTGACCTGTCTCTGCTGCGACTTTTATAATCCCTCTGTCTTCTATTTCTATCACGACTGCTAGACCTTCTACCGTGCCTGTCTCTTTCACGATCCCGTTCGCGAGCTCTTTCTCTGTCACGCTCCCGCAGCCTCTCGCGCTCTCGATCGCGCTCTCTATTCTTGTCCTTACGGTCCTCGTCGGTTCTGCAAAGAGACACGTTCAAACGGAAGTATGACATTGGTTGTCCCGATTGGTTGATTGCAAGACTCGACATATGCGCAAAAAAAAAAATAATGCTTTAACTCCTCGCTAAATCGACAACTGTACATCAAAGATAATTTTCTGGATATCTACTCTCGTGTTTCCCAAGACAAAAAGCGAGAACAAAATTTTTGTTATCAGATTTGATCAGTTTCTATGTTTCGAAATACGTAAAACATTAGAATTTCAAAAAATTATTTGTGAGATGGCCTCTATATATTTATCCAAATATTAATAACGTGATCATTGTATTCATACCACGTGGACGCACCTGGCACGCCACTGGCTCATACGCTCGGCCTCACCCCACTGAGCCTCGTTGTCGGGGATATGTCGGGGTTGCTGGTTACGCGCGGTCAAATTACCATTATCCTTACGGCCATCTTTATTGCCGTACTTGCCGTGGCTATTAAGAGTAATCGGCGGTTTAGCGTTTCGCGCATTCACCTGCTGCTGCGGAAAACGCTCGGCCAATCGCAGCTCCAAATCCTTTTGAATCGGTACTGGTATCCGTGGAAACAACGTGGAGAACCACTCGAGTTTGGTGAGGAATTGTTTGAGAATGTCGCCCATTTTCATCATTTGCCCGCCGCCCGCCTTCACATCTAACTCCTCTTCGTCCTCCAGATAGTCGCTGTACCAGCTGAACAAGTCTGCCGGTGGCTGTGTGTATCTAATCGTAACCGTACTGTGTATATATAATCATAATCGTAACTAGTTTATGGTTGGACTTGAACGGTTAGACGTCGCAAGTCTAGCCTACAGGGTCTGAAAGGATATTCAAGTGACTACTCGCAGCAGTCTTGATTAGTGTATCCATGCTAAATCAAGCAAATTTGTCCCTTTAACTGCCATTATATTTATATATATGTGTATACATACACCACTATTAATCCTTTACCTGTGATAAAGGATTAACAGATTTATATTATGATTAATATTTTATGTCACCTTTAAGTTTCCAACTAAATGTTATAATTATGCTAAAACTAAATAAAAAATATAAAAAGGGATAAAATATAATTAGCTAGCAAGCAAATATAACTAACTTAAAAAATAAACACATTTCTAGTAAATATTTAATCTGAATAAATTCTTTTTACTAAAAATTATATATCCTGAAAAAAATTTGCGATAAAATTATTCTGTATGAGTTTAATAGAGAATTAAGACGACATAATATATTAGATAAGACTTACCTAATATACATAAATCCTAAAGCGCGTATGTAGGGTGAGTCCGGATGATTAATGAGCCCATTCAGCTGCTTCCTGGTTAGCCTCAGCGTGAAGAGTTTGTACAGTAGACAATATGCCGTGGAAACAATTCCGCCAGCTCCCACGCCTCGTACCTGCATAAACCGCTAAATTTACACCCCCCTCAGTCAGTTAAATCACATTCATGTTACTGTATAATAATGGACCGAATACATGCTACTCTGCAATTAAGTGGTGCGATTAACATTTTGCGTCTGGCAACAGTAATAGTACCAAGGCGTTTAAATTGTTTAAGCATTGGCAATACTACTATCGTATACGTGACAAACTTTGCGATTATTTTACGAACAAGTAAAAATCGCTGCATTGACCAAAACTTTTCGCTGTTCAATAATTCAACTAATAGTTTTGACAGAAATAAATTACTCTTTTCTACCATACTATATCATCGTTCTATTTTGTAACAAGCATTAGAACACAATCTCTGTTTCATATACTGTTCCATCATAATTTTAACTTTCAATTTTCTCAACTAAAAATGAAAATGTAATTTCTTTTTCTAAACATTTAGTTTACTAAGTGTAGCTGAAAAATCATTTAAAAGACGTGGGAATGAACGTATTGAATGAAAGACAGAGAGAAAGAACAGAAATGGGTTCTGTCGGTGTTTAAATTTCAAAAACCGTCTTGTAATAATAATTAATATTGCATTAGAACACATCAAACACACGGCTCCATTCAAATCACTGTGTACTACTCTCGTCTGATAATTTGCCCATAGGTTTTCGGCTGGGTGCGATACAACCAGTTTTCTGTACAAGCGAATACGTTTATGCAACATGTCTCGCAAGCCTTAGACTTCCAACAAATACATTGATAATTACAAAAAGGCAAAGATAAAAAGAAGAAAATTCGATGTTTATTCTGAGAAAACATACTCACGCCTCCACACATGCCGGTTTGGCCTGCAGTCTTCCTGCTGCCTTTCTCCCATGGTTCTAGGTGAGAGACCTTATAATAGATCTCATCGATCACCTCATGATAAGTTTTGAGTTCATACAGATTCACCTTGAAATAATGTGACGACTGTATATTGGTGAGGATCAAAGGATTTAAATTCATAGTCCTCTCATTGCCCCAAAGTGGCAACACATTTGACTTTTTAACCTCCTTTTGAGCTGGTCTACGTTCCTCATCGCAGCCACTCGAGTTATTCCACGGAGATCCTGAAAGACGAAAGAAAGACTCAGCGTATCTCAATACAATACGATGATTGACATTCTTATTGACAGAGCATGTTATATGTATGTACAAATTAATATACGTGTATAAACGCCAAAAGATTGTAAAAAAGATAGGTTCTATGAAATATAGAGAATTTTAGAAAATCGATAACAATACTTTCTGCATTTTCATCTCGCTCCATGCGTATGGAGCTATTTTCGAGTTCCAATAAACTTATTTCCGAGAGTAGATCAAGAGTACGCAAACGAAAATAAATCAAACAGTGTCGATAAGTAATTAAAGTTTGGCGTCAACTTGAAAATAATGTGATAAAGATCGGGAATCACCAAGCCAATAGGCTAATCAAGGTTATGTTACCCGAGGACGGAGAAACAAGGAAGGATCGATAGCCCTTTTACGAACGGTAGGAAATCGAATGATCGCGAAATCGGAGTGTCTTGGATGACGCAGAACGCATATTTACTCACCATCCGCACCTTCGGCCTCCTGCACTTGCATTTTCGAGCGATTTGTCGGGGAGACTCGCGTGGAGCCCCCACACTCCACATCGGTCGCGTCGAGGACGAGAACGAATAAACCCGCTCAGCTCAGCAGTCTCAGCACTCTCAGCAGTCAGCTTCGAACTCCGAACCGCTTGAAAAACTTGAAACCTTCTCTCTAGATCAACTCACGAGGAAGACCTCCGACATGCGACGATTTCTCCGGAATATCCAATCCGTAAGAACTAAAAACCAATAAATGCAACTCTTCCGAGAGGCAAAAAAAGGATGAGAAACCAGAAACCGTCAGAAATCGTAGCTCTCTGTTACGTATGATGGACAAACGTACACATCCGGTTCTACTGGTCTACATTGCGCACGCGCAATACCATTAACACCCAAGACTACAAACTGTTGCGAGTGAAATCACAATTCATGCGCACAAGCGGCTATCTCATGGTCGAATGATCGAATTGGGTCGAATGTCGAATGTCCGAACTCCGAATTTTCTGCTGTTTTCTGCAGGTAGAGGTTAGAGCTGTTGGTTGGAGGTGTTTTTCTGTTTTTCGTTCTCGTTGTAAGAATTTTTAGACACACGTATGTGAGGAACTCATTCAATAAAGTAAATACGCAGGTGAGGACTCATGTATACATTCATTAATGCTGATTACAAGTCACCTAAAATAATATTAGTAATTAATTATATGAAAATAAACCTATATAGTATACATTTTTTACAGTTTTACACCTTCAATTTATCCGACTGCTCTTAATACAACTAAATTCTGTATAAATCTTTAAGTTAATGTAATGAGTAATATAACTTCTATTTTTCAGAGTTACAGCTGTAACAATGCTGCTCAGCAGAGGCACATGTGTATTCCAACAGTATCTGCGACGGAAGCTTTTAACCATTGATACCCTCTATTTTGTACAATTACAAAAAAATTATAGGAAAAATGCGTACGAATACAATCAGATTCGTAATTTCAGAAATTTTGGTCACACTAGAAAAAAAACTCGCATTTCCACTATTATTCCACTTGTAATTTTTAGTGCTGGTATGCTTATAAACTGTTTGGATTGGCAGCGGTAAGTCAATAATATTAATTATAATTAAATGCTGAAAACATGAAATTTTACTTGGTATACCAATGTATTATTTTGTTTCAGTCTGCTTAACATAGTACCTAAAGTAGATGCTGCCAGCATCGTAGCAGAAGAGACTCAGAACGATGAAAGCGTGGCAAATATAGAACAGGATTTACAAAAAAAGAAGAAGAACAGAAAACAGAAGATTGGATTTCGTGATAGAAAGGTTTATTGAAAACTTGCACTATCCATAATGACATACGTGCACGTTAGAATCATTCTTCAAAATTATTTCAATCAACATCCCAAAGCTAGGATTAATCGCATAATAAAATAAGAAAGAGATGCACATGTAACAATAATATTTCTCCATTATTCCTGCGTCGTTAGATAGAACAATACTGTAGATCTTGCGACTTGATTCTTTATTTGCATCAACATGTATCTATGCAGCAGAACGATGCAGGCTGAAGTGTTTTTACAGATAATAGAGTACGAGAACAGGATTAGAGCGTATTCGACACCAGACAAAATTTTTCGTTACTTCGCGACTGTGAGCGTAACTAGTTTAAAAGGTACCGAAGTCTATATGATACCTGATGATTTTCTTCGAGCTATCACCCCAGACATGCAACAGCCACATGGTAGGGCTTCCTGAAAATTTTTATTACATTGGTATCGAAATATGATTATGGAATGTCGACATTCCATTTTGTTCACAGTCTACATTAAATCCTATTAATCACAACTTACCTGCTTCGCTCTGCTAATTAAAATATTTTTGCATATACTAATTTCTCATCTAATACCAAGTAAACACTTGTCAAAATCGAACATATATAACATTATTGCACAGGTATTAATTTTCTCCAGTTAAGAGCCTGTAATTTGCACCCTTTTAAAACTCGCAACTAACTGTGTCGCGATTAACTGTATGTATGCGCAGATAATAGAATATGAAAACCGTATGAGGCATTATTCGACGCCAGACAAAGTGTTCCGTTACTTTGCAACCCTCCAGGTCACAAGCAACGACATGCACGAAGTATTTATGACACCGGATGACTTTTTAAGATCAATGACACCCGGCGTGAAACAGCCCGACGGTAATCCTACATCATCCTGTGCGCCTTTCCTCATTTTCGAATTAAATATCGCTCAATACAATATTTCGAATCGATTGTGAGGTGCTTGCTGATGCCTTGTGGCAGCTTCTCTACATGTGCAAATCAACTAACATATTCAAATTACAATTTTTTCTTGATTGTATTATCGAGTTTACATTTCGTTGTAGACATTTTTACACTATTATAAAACATGACTGCGATAGTAAGGATTGTATCATTAACTTTCAGGTCTTGGACTGGACCAGTACAAGCGTTATGATCCAAAGGTACATTAAATAACAACAAAATTGAAATTAAATAACAAAATACTAAGCACAAGGTATTTCTATAGAAATGCTTTCTTCCTTGTTTAGAATATTCACACCAAATTAGAATTAGAATTAGACGAAGATAGCATCTTCTACAAACTGGGCAGTGCAGGTCTTATTACTTTCTCCGATTACATCTTTCTGCTGACCGTATTATCAAGTGAGCTCCTTGTTATTTCGTCAATCTTTAATTGTGTAATAGGAAGATATTTGTAACAAGAAATCTATTGAAAAATCTGTCTAGAATACATTTATTTAAATAGATATCAACTGAACTTCTCGAAGTTCCAATATGATACAAAGTTACCAAGTTTTAATCTAAATCTGTTTTATAGCTTCGAGACGTCATTTTGAAATCGCCTTCAGAATGTTTGACTTCAACGGAGATGGCGATGTCGATTCCGAAGAGTTTGGAAAAGTAGCTACATTGATACGGCAACAAACTAGTATAGGTACTCGACATCGCGATCATGCAACCACGGGAAACACCTTTAAGGTGTTTTATCATTAATATTTATCATTGTGAACAATAATATATTAAACACTCGTTAATTTGAATGTATACGTGTATGGAAACGATCAGACTTGATTGAATAGTCAAAATCTCAATTTTTATTGGGATTTTAGGGAGTAAATTCTGCGCTAACAACATACTTCTTTGGACCACAAATGAATCAGAAGCTAACGATCGAAAAATTCTTGGACTTCCAGCAGCAGCTACAACGAGAAATTCTGAGTCTTGAGGTATAATAATCAATCCCACAAATTTGGATTCGTTATTAATGTACATCCACCAATTCAATATTCTTCAATATTTGCTTATTGTACATTTGTCTATTTCTGTTTAGTTTGAACGACGAAATCCGGACGAACATGGCAATATTACTGAGACAGATTTTACAGAATTATTGTTGGCTTATGCTGGATATCCAGCGAAAAAAAAGGCAAAAATGTTGAAGAGGGTGAAGAAGACGTGAGTGTGAAAATATTCAATTTTTATAAGATTTCAATAGTTATTCTATAGTTAAACGTCAATTATGTACAGCTTTAAAGAAGATCCGAAAGGAATCAGCAAAGAGGAATACCTCAAGTTTTTCCACTTTTTAAATAATATTAATGACGTTGATACAGCTCTGACATTCTACCATATAGCTGGTGCATCTATCGATCAAGGTATATAAAATAATTGTAACTCCAGTTACAAATGTTCCAACTAAAACTTTAATAATAAAATAATTTAGAATAATTATGATTCATCGATTGTAAAAAGTAATAATTTAAAATATCAAGCCAACTGCATCTTTATTGATATATTTTTTTATTCCTATTTTATTATAATTTTTTATAATATTGCAGCGACATTAAAACATGTAGCAAAAACTGTAGCACACGTTGATCTGAGTGACCATATTATTCAAGTGGTATACACAATTTTCGACGAGAACAGTGAGTTAATTTTTATCAATAGAAATACTTGCGTTAAAGCAGAAGAAAAGAAAGAAATTTTATTCTCTTGCAAGTATTCATAGCACGATGGCGTCAATATGTATTAAATATACAAAATATATTTTAAATAGTTAAATTATTTATCGCGGATCTTATTTCACTTGTTTCACAGTGGACGGACAACTTAGCAATCGGGAGTTTGTCGCTGTGATGAAGAACCGTGTGCTCCGCGGTCTGGAGAAACCAAAGGATACTGGATTTGTCAAGTTAATTCAATCCCTGATCAAGTGTGCAAAACATAGTAATCTCCTTTCATACGATAAATAATCGAATAATTCAAATGCTACTCCTTAATCTTGATTAAGTGTTTGCTTCATTAATTGTAATTTATAGAGAGAAATAAAATACTATGCAAAATAGAGAATTATAATTTTTGGAATAATTTTGCAACTGTCCTGTTTATTATAGTACCTATATACTGTTCGTAAAAGATATTTTACATTTTAAAATAGATTCTACAATGATGCATTACGCTAATATACTTTCACTATTCTACTAAATAGAGCGTACCATCCGAAAAAAAGTCGTAAGGCGTAGAGACCATAATTTCTCCTATTCAATACGCGTTCAGTACTTGGCATTCATTCAACGAGACGTCAACGGATTGCTTACTTTCTCACATTGCAAGTTTCAAAGTAATGTACTAGATTTAACAATGCAAATGAAATATAATTACAATTTACTTTTGGCACAAATCGCAACGTTAATACTTGTCGTAAATTCTGTCACGGCCAATTTACTGGAAAAACTTACAGAAATGGCTTTACCAGGTAAATATCGTGTCACGAGTGAATCGTGATTCTATATTGTGCGTCATATTATAATATTATATATATATATATATATATTAATTTATTTTATATTTAATTACAATTAAATTTACAAATTGTGAATAAAGAAGAGGCCACAAGACAGGAAAGAACAGAGGATATTTTGTCGATGGGGCAATACTTCCAGTGAGTAAAGACGTCTTTAAACGATTTATACCTAGCTCTCAGATTTTAGGATAGAATTCTATTTATAACTTTATATGTCGTGTACTTTTTAAATGTTTTTCGTTTTATCCGCCCAACAGTTTAAATATAATCCTAAATACTAACATAAATTATAGATCGTTTAAAGTAAGTTTAATATAATAATATTTATTCAAAATGACAAAAAATTGTAAATGTACTTTTGATGACGTTCATCTTATGTGATGTAGAGACATATTTTCGGAACATCTGGCACCTCTTAAAGTTGAATTTGGTCATGTCTGTGAGAATCCTACTGAATGGGAACAAAGATTCGAACGAAAAGATTTTGACAATAATCGTTATAGCGGCAAGGTAATCACACCTTTTGTATTTAACGATTATACATATAATTAGTATATAAGAATTTTATTCACTTATACACATATAATGCCATTTATAATCGTCATATTTTACACTTCAACGTAAACGTTATTCTATATTTTATATACATCTTAGAACGTCTTAGAACACTCTTTCGTTAATCAAAGTAACATCTTGAATATTGATTGATTTATTAAGATATCTATTTAAATGTAATTTATTTATAGTTTGTTACATTTTAGGTGAAATGGGGTAACAAAAATGGAGAGTACGGCGAACAGTATTGGGACTTGAATCATTAACTTTGGTAGAGGCTAATTATTAATAAACAAACATGGATAATCTGTTTAATAAAAATTCCTCGTTTGAAATTGTTTCCATAATTTATTTCAATAAGATAACCGTCGGCAGATAGTAATTTTGTAAACAATTTTGTCAACAATAAAAGGTTTAAAATATTATAATCGGTTTTCTATCTTGAAATTTAAATTACCTTTTTTAGATATGATAAATTGTTGAAAGCGAGCGTTTAGAAAACGAGAAATTGGTATTAATGTGAAAATACTAAACCCATGAGAGTCGAACATAAGCATCGGTGGTTCAGTGGTAGAATGCTCGCCTGCCACGCGGGCGGCCCGGGTTCGATTCCCGGCCGATGCAACTTTATTTTTGTCCATGCGAACGATCTATAATAATCATTCAAGAAAGAGGAATTATTCAATTTTTTAAATATCTTTCCTATATATTTTTTATATATATTTTAGATATAAATTTTACCAAAAAGAAAAAAGAGAAAAGAAAAGAAAAAAAATAAAGTTGCATCGGCCGGGAATCGAACCCGGGCCGCCCGCGTGGCAGGCGAGCATTCTACCACTGAACCACCGATGCTTATGTGTGAAGGTCTATATCTTTCTGTATTAATTGAATACAGTTGACACAGCGATACAGTTGAAATTGAAAATCGTAATATTTTTCGTTATGAAAAAATTGATAAAACTGATCGTCATAATTCACGATTACGATGGAGTCGTCGAAACTGTCGAAAGACCGAAAGAATCATGGAGATCGTAGACAGACTGGCGGTTTTCCCGACATCCAGTTCGTACACGAGTGTGAAATGCCGCTTGATCTGCGCCCGCAGGGGCCGCGATCTCCTCGCGAAACGGGTCGACGGTCTCTTAATCCGATTTCGCGCGATAATGTGGCAATTACTCAAGAGCAAATCGCAACTCGGCCAAGTCATGAGGGACGCGGCCTTCTCGTTGGTCGAAGTCAATTACGCGACAGGTGGGGTGAACGAGCTGGTCCTGCAGGCGGTCGACAAGGCCAGGACCAAGATTCAATCCAGACGGGAGATGATCGGTGGGATTCGACTATGGATCTACGAGTCCTTCCGTAGCGGCGCCGATCCCTTCGAGTTTGCCGGATTAGCTAGAGGCGGTCAACAAGTGATTGCCACGCGGCACGCGCCGCATATGTTATTCGCTAAACAGTATAGTTGTAAACATCGCTGCCAGTAATTCGCAAAGTAAAACCGCTCTCGATATGTCTCAGCAGGTAGCTAGACTGAAGATAAATTACGGGAAGGCGATCGATCTGCTGGTCGAATTGGCTGGGTTGCAGCGCAATTTCCAGATCCTCGATCGGGCAGTCAAGGCGACGAGACGTCGCGTAAACGCTCTCCGACACGTCATTATACCTCGGTTGGAACGGACCCTCGCGTACATCGTCACCGAGCTCGACGAATACGAGCGGGAGGAATTCTATCGCCTTAAGAAGATACGGGAATGGAAGACGAAGCGGCGCGGGCGACACGATCATCTGGACGGACGATTCTCTCACGATTTCACTCGGAGCAGTCGGAGCGCCAACGTCCTCGACGACACGGACGAGGATCTTCTGTTTTAATATATTTAATTATGACAGTGATCCGCGAGGGCGGATCGGGCGGATATGCAATTTCGAGAGCGACCAGCGCGCAGCGGCACGAGTATCCTGCACAATGACGTTATTTCACTTTTACGTCTTACGGCTTACGGCTGTTTTGCGCTAGTAAACTTTTCATCCCGTTCGTGAGCGAGGAAGAAATAAAGTGGAAAGGCAGTCATCCTGCGATAAATATCGAATCTTTAAAGGAACACACGAGGAGCTATAGAGGAGGCCGAGGAGGCTATAGGATCCCGAGGGAATGAGATGAAAACGAGAATACGAGAGGGAAGAGGAATTATTAACCCACGGCGAGCTGTGAGCTCAATTATACCAATTATACTTGACCCTGCTTGACCCTTGAAGGATCTCGTAGGTGTAGCAGCTGCTGAAACGGGAGAAACCTCCTTTCGCGCGAAAATTCCAGACTAGACATTTGCTAGACATTTTACGTCCAATTTTTACATATATATATATATCAAACAGCTCTTAATGTCCATTTCTTTTATACAAAAATGAGTTTTCTTGCTATTTGCTACGTGGGTTTGCTTAACCGCTCATATTTAAGAAATATATCCTCTCTCTCTTTCTCGTCATAAATTATATTATACACATACGTATGTAAAGTGTCAAATATAAAAATAATTCCGCATACGCGGAGTAATCAGAATCGATCGAATCAATCGCCACACGGAGCAGTGACGGGAAGTGGAGTTAGTGGAGAAGGCGCGGGGCGCGGGGCGCGGACGAGTTTGTATTTGTAAGAGCACGACGGAAATCCTCAAATCCCTGCCGATGGAGACTTGGCTGACTTGGAGAGGGAAAGCCAGGCCCGCCAGGCCATCAGAAGGCCGGGAAGGCCCTGTAAAGAAGCGAACAAGCGAAAGAAGGATGGAGGGGAGGTCAGGAATAAACAGACGTCACGCTAGGTGACGCTAGGGCGCGATGCGCGAGCGCGATCCGTTCCGCGGGCGAGGGCGAGGGCGAGGGCGGTGGGCGACGGCGAGTCGGCGTCGGCGAGCGTTTTCAGCCGTTTCAGCGTTTAATGGTTAGTCGCCCGTAAACCTTCGACGAGGGAGGATAGCGCGTTCGGGCCGGTCATTAATTTCGCGATTAACTTGCGTTAAATGATCGCACGCGATGATGATCCGCCCGAAGGATCGTTGTAGTACGCGCGATCGCCTTCCGTGATTGGCCGACCGGGCGGGCGGCGACCCACGGCCCACGGCCCACGGCACGGCGTGGCGTGTGGCGTGTGGCGTGGCGTGGCGTGGCGTTTCTACGTGAGAACGCGACCGATTATGCGGCCGCCTTTGTGATCGTCCGCTTGTACTACCTTCGCGTTCGAAAAATCGCGCTCCCCGCCGATTGCTGAATCGTGGATCGTTATTGATCATTGCTGCATGTGTGCGTGCGTGCGTGCATGCGTGCATGCATGCGTGCGTGCGTAACGTACGTGCGCATGTGCTCGCGTAAATATGGTTTTGGTTTGGTTCGCAAATTCGCAAACTGCTCCTTTTCTGGAAAGAAACAAGGTCCGTTTCATGTTTCATGTTTCAACAAAGTTCTATAAAGTAGAGTTTATTTATACTTAATCTTTAAAATATATTTCTAATTTCTAAATTATTAAATTGAAGTGTATGTGCAGTGCGTGTGTCGCTGGTCGCGTGTGTGAAATTTCATCGAGTCGCGTTGAAATCTGATTGTCGGTCGTTGGAAACCAAGACCGAATCTAACCTGGAGAAAGACAAAGACTCCGGTTAAATTGATCTCATTTAACCGAGGCGCAAGTTAATTATTAAACTGCTCGTTAAGTCGAGATTGAATTTGACGGCTCGCTTTAGATAAAGCTGTGGACAGGACCGTAATTATGACAAGAAAGTGAGTCCAGTTAAATGAAAACAAAATTAAATCTTCATACAATCTCTGTCTCGATGCGTCTCTGTATTTTAAATTTTCACCTTTTTAATTCTTTCTCTTACTAGAGACTAGACAGATTTCAATTAAAATCAAGTTTATAAAAATCTTGATAAAAATGATTAACACAATAAGTACTAATTCCCTTCTATATATTCCACGTCGTACGTTTTACTTTTTTAGAGTTTCTAATTGAAATTTTCGTATGAGAGCAGAGAGAGAGATGCACGATCCCGATCCCGATCCCGGCAAGTCGCTCGATCGACGGCGATTGGTGAGTGACATACATGACTGAAAATTTCACGTGACGTTTACGATAGCGATTTGGAAAACGTGTTTTGGAAACGTGGACTCGTGGAAAATGCGTTGGATATTGTTGCCGTTGTTGACGTTGGTGCGGGCGATATGGTGCGCGCACGGCGCCTGCGAACCGATCAGGATCGAGATGTGCCGTGGCCTCGGCTACAACGTCACTGTTATGCCGAATCTAGTTGGTCACGAGATTCAAGGGGATGCCGATTTTACTTTACAAACATTCAGCCCGCTCATTCAATACGGATGCAGGTAAATGCGCTTTCTTCGCATTCGCTTAAATTCCTCTGTCGTTTATCGTAATCGTAATAATATAAAGTGATTTTCTTCGCGCTTTATGTTTATAATAATAAAATAATTATAATAATTGACAGAACAATTTGGGCTTATCGGCCTTGCATTATTTATATCAGCTGATTTCGTTCTATTACTATATATTATAGATATATTTTTTAATAATAATAATTTTTGAAATAGTAGGTATATTATAATTTTTGCATTTTGCTCGTAATTTGTTACAGCGCGCAATTGCACCTGTTTTTGTGTTCGGTGTACGCCCCGATGTGTACCGAGAAAGTCCCCGCACCTATCGGCCCTTGTCGAGGTCTATGCGAGCAAGTGCGGGCTCGCTGTTTCCCGGTTCTACAGGGTTTCGGCTTTCCCTGGCCCGCCGCGTTGAACTGCTCCAAGTTTCCACCGGAGAACAATCATCAGCACATGTGCATGGAAGGACCGGGCGAGCCAGGACCGGCTAATCCTATCCAGGTATTTTAGCGACGATTCAGCCGATGATATGATTAACGAAATTGTCACTCGACTAAATATCGTCGTTCGTTTATCCAGGCGGTGAGCACCAGCAACGGACCCTGGGGCTGCTCCTGGTACGCCAAGTCTGGGTTGTACATCTTCCTAAATCGCTCTGGAAGATGCGCCGCCGCTTGTGACGCCGATATCCTCTGGTCTCAGAAGGACAAGAGGCTCGCGGAAGCCTGGATGGCCGTGTTCGCGACGGTATGCCTGGTCTCCGTCGCGATCGCTATCCTGACACTTTTGAAGCCGCGTAAACGACCTATATTAACCACTACCGCAGGTAAGAATCTTGCAAACTGAACAAAAATTCCCCCCAAAAAAGAGAACTCGCAACACGTGTTATTCTCTGCGTTAACTTTGAATTTCGAATATTCAATCTTTCAATCTCGAGAACTTGGAATATTGTCGTTTGATCGATATTTCGAATGTCATTTTTTCACACCCTATCGGATTTAAATTCTCAAAGATATATGGGCTTTTAAAAAATGACAAAGATAATATATTCGCTTACAGAGCGGGCGATAGTCTTCTTGACGATCTGTCATGCGGCAGTCGCAATTGGCTACGTGATTCGATTGGCTGCCGGCCGGCTAAACGTCGCCTGCACTCCCGCGATTCCGTTACATCCTCAGGATCAAGCTGTCTTGGCTCAGCAGCAACAACAACAACAACAGCAACAGTATCTAACGCAAGACGGTCTAGCTAATCCGTATTGCGCCGTCGTCTTTTTACTACTCTACTATTTCGGAAACGCAGCGATCGTTTGGTAAGTTTGTTTGAAACATTTCTTTTGCATCATGTCAAGATGATTAATGATCGTAAACTCTTCGTCTGGATAACGATTACATCTCCCTGAAATCTTTTAGTTTATCGTATTTATAATATCAACAACGCGGAATGTTGGTGTGTTTGGCGTTGATCCAATGTCGTTTGGCGAAGAAAGAATTTCAGCAAGTTTTGTTTATCGCTATTACTAGATTTTAATTACGCAGGTGCAAGACTCGGATGATCCTCGCGTAACATGTTTCAAAGTTGTCGGGTGTTGCAAAGCGCCTTGTTGCACTCGCCTCGCTGCGGCGAGACTGCATCGTCCGAGGTAGGGATAACAATCTGGCAACAGTGTTGACTCCCCTCGTGCCGCTAACGAGCCTCTGACTCCCATCTCGTCCCATCCCATCTCATCCCGTTTATACTGAGAGGCTCATCTTAACGCGTCTAACGGGTGGCATAAGCAAAAAAATCGTCCGTTCGCCCGTGTTTCTTCCGATAATTCAACGTTACATCGCATCGTAGAAAATAGACTTGCACCCGAAAGTTTTAACGTGTCTTATAAAAAAAAAAATACTTTTAACGCCACATAAACGTATATATTTTTAGATTTAGAATATAAAATTTCACAATGCACAAAGAGAGACATTGCGATTTTGGAATTCTAATTACGTTCGTGTTACGAAGGGAAAGCTTATTTGTAAATTGGATTATTCTTCGATTCTTGTTTTCACCAAATTTTCGATATCTGCATACTCGATTTCAGAATCTTTAAATTTTTCGACATCTAAATTACTGCCACCTGTAGTCCTGAGATTTTTATCCACATATATTTTTCGGAATCTTTCAGTTTCTTTGCATTCATAAATGTTTTCTCGGATAAACGAGGGTCACCCAGTATATGAGGTGGGTCGAGAGGAACCTTGTTGCCAGATATGCATGGAGTCAATGGCATTCCATCTTAGAGAAAGCAAGTTGCTTGAGAAGGAGAAAGAAAGTGCGAGAAAAGCAGAACGAGAAAGAGAGAGGAGAATGGGAAGGTAAAGGAGATGGACGAAACAACGCGACGCTTCAGACCAAAAAACAAGATGATTCACAATATATGAATACAATTTGCGGTTGCGATTGTGCAAACGAGTTTTGAAAAATCGATCGTCTTGTCGTGGATTTTCAAATTTATCTAAACATTTGTTTGCAAATTCAACTATATAAATGTTGAAACGTCGTTTCACGCAGTTCTCTTGATCGATCTTTGTCAATTTTGAATCGATATAGTTTACCTATTTTGCATTTCGTATACTTTCGAGAAGAGCTCATTGAAAAGCATCAAGTTTTAAATGAAAAATCGGATCTTGGCGATGGGGCCGATGGGTTAAGACCCATCGCAAAGATCCGACCCTGAACTCGAAGCCCGAATACTTTTGTGCGCCGTGGTGTAGCGAACTCTATAGCGTATGGCCATAATTTACATCGAAAGAGCCGATAAACATCGCGCCCCACGGACACGAAACCACGGAGCCGTGCACCATGGACCCGTAGGGCCTTGCAGTCCTAGCCACGCATTGTCCTGTCTCGCCCCTTCCACCACGTCCCTTTTCGCGTTATTCCTGTAACGCGTAACATGTGTCAAGTTTACGCGAAAAACAACGAGTTTTAGAATCGAGATTTCTAGCGGATAAAAAAGAAATTACGATATGTTCTCATAAAATTCTCGAATTTGTGAGCTCTGTTTTTATTAGAACCGCGCCGAGAATTCATGGATTAATTTAAAAAAAAAAATTCTTGGATTTTTTCCTTTTTTATTTATATGTCTTTTCTTCACGATTGTAAGATCGATTGCTAACGAAATATTGTGTTAAATAATAAAACTAAAAAATCAAAATGTACATGAAAACACACAAATTCACAAATTCATAAATTCTGAAATTAAAAAATTGTCCAATTCGAAAATGCAAGAAATAATCAGAGGCAAGAGTCTGATTAGAATCTCCCGCCCCAAAGAATCGAATCGATAATCGGCGGTGCTACGCCATTGACAGAGAAGATCGTACGGCCCCATGGTGGTAGGTAATCCGGCAGTTTCGTGTTTCCGTTTCTCTCTTTTCTCTCCCTCCTTCGTTCCTCACCTCTGTTCGCCCTGCTCCAAGAGTTTGACGGCCGTCTCAAGAACGAGGGAAAAAGGACGAGTCGAAAGAAGGGCTCGAGGAAAGAGCTGATCCATCATCTCTCTCTCAACCCAGGGCCCAACCCGGGCCTTAAGCTTAAGGACCCGGATCCGAGAATTTCTCGATAATTTATCCGAGATAAGAGCTCCACCGACGACTACGCAGCCAGTGGAAACCATCGGGAAGGGGCGATCCGGCTAAGGCTAAACTGGCTAAAGGATTCCGATAACAACCCGCCAGCGTTATCTGGTGCGTTCGTTCGTTTCGAAGGAGACGAAACAACGCTGCGCGTCCCACCTTTTTATAACATATATAAATACGATTGATATATCGCAAAGTATACTTTAGACTTGTTGTTAGAGTTGTTAGACGATCTACAATTCAAATCGAAAGTATAAATGGAATCTTATTCCATTTATAAAATTTTATGTTGTTTAATACAGTGTTTATTACACAGCACATAAAATTTAGTAAAATTTTGTTGCAAAATATAAATCAATTAAAGTTGATTCAACAAATTTTATAAATTAGTCGCGAGAGCTACGTGCCTCGACAGGCTTTTTCCACCTATTCAATCTTTTTCGGGGTAAGTCGCGTACGTCGCATGTCGCATAGCGAACCTTTCCACGCGAGTGAACGTTCATCGACGTCAACCTTTCGCGAATCGCGAATTGATCACGAGAGAAGACCGAGCGAGTCCGAGAAAAAAAGTAGAGGACGGAGAAGAAACCAAGTGGAGTGGGAACGGGAAGGGACGAGAGCGAGAGAGAAGCATCGTCGGGTATAGGGGTCCCGCGGGGTATATAATCAGCGAGATGAGATGAGAGGGGCACTAGCTACCTCTTGTTTGTTTTGTTAGTTAGCGAGTCGTTAGGTAGTCTCTCTTCTTTGCCCTCCTCCCGCGTCCGAGTCCGACGTCCGACGTCCGACGTTGCACGGAAACTGCGAGTGGTCGACCACCCAGCCGTGCTGTAGCAGCGCGGTCACGAGGAGAGAGTGACCGAAGAATCTCATAATAAGGCCACGACTAATCGGCCTTATTACGCATACTTTGACGAGATCAAGCTCGTTACTTCTTATTAATCGTGCCTGCGTCGATCGATGTCGCTAGGCATCGGAAACGCCGAGCAAACTCATCCTTTTTTTTTCTTTTTTTTTTTAACATATATATTTATACACGTCTATCCTCTTTTTTGCTAGTGATTCTCTCGCTAAACGCCTAAACTTCCATTCGATTCGGTGTTGAGCCCGTGACTGGCGAAGCGATCGCATCATCCCGCAAGGTGTTAACGTCTCTTGATTTTGTTTTCTTTCCCTTTTTATCGACGTTCCACGAGTATAATCGCGTCGGGCGCGTCGCGTCACTCCATTCATCACCGCGCGATCGGAATTCGGTGGGTAAGTTTTTGTTTTTCCAATGGCAATGCGATAAATTTCGGGTGGGAATTAGCGAATCTGCCAAATCTCCTCGCTCGGTCGTGTTAATCCAACCCCTTCGTTCCACAATTTCAGACTCGGTTGCCTGGCGAGTCCTTCGATGAAGATATCAAATTCAACGTTCGCCCGAAACCTTTCTCGCTTCGCATCTTTCGTACGAGAGCGATAATACCTGGAAAACGGCACCGTCTGAAAATATATTTATTAAAAAAGATAAATCCTGATTCTCTGTTCACCGTGTTATTTCACCGTGTTACGGCAAAGGTGCAAGGGCTACCTGTTGGGAGGTGGTGATCTGTGGATCGTGTAGATGCGCGCCAAGAGACACGGCTACCGTTGTTCACTCGGTAAATACCAGCGGCGGCAAACACACTCGAGGAGGTTGACTGCCTACGCCTTCGCCTTCGCCTTCGGAGAGACGAGGCTTTCGGTAGCCTCGTCTCGGGACTCGGGACACGATTCAACGTGAAAAGAATTTATTCTTTATAAATAGACACGAGATCTTTTTTTTATATCGCTTTACCTCCCAGCTATTTTTTTTAATATCGCGTCAGTCGTTCGTTACAATATATTGTCAAATTCTAATTGTAGAGATTAAAAGCTCTTGGTCGTTAAAAGCATTTTATCTCAATAGTCAATTCCAAAGGACGCGATTACGTTTGCACGTAACGGGGGAGGGATTTCGCGCGACAAGACACAAGACAAGACAAGTCTCGGTACGACGCGTAGTAAATCGTCCGCGACAAGACTTGGAGAGCAGGGAATCGAGATCGGGCGACTCGCTGAGAACCGTTTCGGTGCCTGGAACGTGGAACGAACAATGGTTCAGCGGTGCGTGCCGTGCCGTGCCGGTCTGGTCTGGTCTGGTCTGGTCTCGCGTGAGACAGAACGCGCCTTTCTTCGTCCTCGCGCTTCTCGCAGCAGCGTCGAGCAGTCGAGCACCCTGCACCACGTGCAATGTGCAACGTGCAACCGCACGGTATCACGCCGCACGCCGCACGCCGCACGCCGCCGCCTATAATCCGTTCTCCCCAGCAACCAGTTCGTCGAGAGAGCGGTTGCGGTGAAAAGCCGACTAATTAATCACGCGAGTCTCTCTCTCTCCCTCTCTCTTTCTTCGACAAGATCGAAAAGCAGCGCGAACAGGTCAAACGAGGCGCAAACACTTACACGGCCGCCTCGCGTCACTCCGTCTCGCTCTCATGCTCCTTCTACCGCCTGGCTGCGGTGGCTGCTCTCTCGACTCCTCTCGTTCCTTTCATCCTTTCTTCCTTCCTTCCTCTTCTTTTATTTATTCGAGCTGCAAACTCGCAGGGCCGTACAATCGATTCGAGGAAGCTCCTGCATCGGAACTTGATCGAAAACTCTACGTCCATCGGCAGACTTTGCCTCTCCTTACTTACTAAATTACTAAATTACACCTTGCGCTTTTTGCATCTTAACGTACTTTTCATATTTTTATTTTCAAAATCGTAGAATCTAAGGAATCTAAGCTAACGAATCGCTTCGGCGAACAACTTTCTCTCTCTTTCTTTCTCTCTTTGTCTTCGTGCTATTCGATACGATTTGGATCGCAGGTGGGTCGTGATATGCGCCTGGTGGTGCATAATGGCCAGAAAATGGACGAGGACGAGGAGGGCCGGCAACTACAAGGAGGATTGTTTCGGACCGCAGCAGGGATTCTCAACCGTCGGCGCCGTCGCGGCCTGGGGCCTCCCCGCCGCGCACACTATTGCCGTTCTGGTCACGCGGGATGTTGACGCCGACGAGTTGACCGGTAAGTCCTGTTAGATCTAGTTCCACACCTCAAAGGGAATTTTACGAAATCGTGGATCACACACAGCGAAGCTGACATTATCCTTGCGCTTACCTTATGGCCTTACGCTAACGCCTTCGTTTGTGCTCGTGGACATTGACTTTCGAGCTGATCGTTGGATCGTTGGATCCTTTGGTCTACGCAGGGCTAATGGCGCGCGATATTAAAACTCGCGTTGGTGAGCTTCTAAGAAGAATGCCCGGAGCAGTTTTACGGCCACGCCTCGTTATACCGTTTGTTTTATGAGGTTGCGCCATTGGCGTAGTTGGATGTTGGATGTTAGATCCTCGGAATCCTTCGTCCCTTTCTAGTCTTCGACAATTGTTTTTTTTTTCTTACCTCCACTCATCTCTCTGCCTATCTCTCTGTGCCTATCTTTATCTGTCCTTGCCTTTTTCTGACCTTCTCTCCATCCATCTCTCAATTCGATCGAGTGGTCCAGTTGAGGCTATTTTATGCTAATACGCGCCGTTCTCTCTCGTGTTTATGTTTCCGATAAGTTATGCTCGAGAACGACCAGTCGAGACTAGCATTTTTTAATTAAACCGGCTCGGAGCGTAGCGCTTCGATTATTCGTGTCATCATTATATTTACTCTTGGATGTGCATGTAAATACGGACAATACAAATAAATGCAGCACCCCGCGAATTAACTTTGGTAATAATATTAGGAAATATTATTTTACCTACTCTAAACTCATTTTACGATCATCAAAATTTCTCACAGTCGTCACACGCTCGATGTTCATCACCGTGGACGTGGACAGTAGAGAAAAAAAATGAAATTGGGTCGATCCAGGTGATTCGCGCGGATCCCGGATCGCGGAAGGAATGTCAGCGATGCGCTCCACCGTCGGGGTATCAGACCTGCCCAGATCTGCCGCATTCTCCCTCGCGAAAGAAAAATTTTCCCGGCACGTGAGAAGCCGGACCGAAATTCTTCACGCTCGTGTTTTCGTTGTACGCGAGTTATTTTTTCCTTATTATTCAGATATCCAAATGTATATATTGCGAGAGATTAGCTATCGGAGAATGTGTGCTTGGAAAAAGTTCCTCAAAGTTACTTACACGACTTGTTGTTGAATTATCCGTTCTCTCTCCTACTCACGCAATCCAGTCAATTTGCATGCTGACTGTATTTCGAGAAGTTACAGAGTCATTCGTGCGTACACATAAAGAAATGAGCTTGGGTAGTCGAGTTCCTTTCTCTGTCTCTCTTTTAACGAGTAACATTCAATGCAAATACCTTCAAACTTGAAACTCGCCTCGCAACTTGTCACTGTCTATCGATAGGACCAAGAGCTCCTTCGAACCTTTGCATAAAAAATTTTTGTCAGATTCCTTCTTATTACTAGTTTCATACATATATATATATATATATATATATATATATATATATCATGCGACAATTAAATAACGAAACGTTTAGTTTTGTACCGCAATTGCAATTTTAATTTCAAATTGTATGTCCTATCAGATTCCAAGCTGATGTCCTTTCCGATCCTTTTCTCCGTTTTATGATACTCCGTAGATACTTTATGTATCTATATAATAAACAGTTTATAAAATATTTTGCAGCAAGATGCTTTCTGTTGCAGCAAGTTGTTTCGTCGGTCAGCAGAACGCGCATTCCCTTCTCGTGTTAGTGCTGGCGCCGCAATTCGTCTACCTATCGTTCGGCGCAACGTTCCTTTTAATTGGCTTGGCGACATTGGTGTTACCACGACGGCCGGCGGTGACGCCGACGTCGGCGTCGATGTCGACGTCGACATCGACGTCGTCGTCCTCGTCGACGGCGGCGGCGGCGGCGGCCGCGGCGGTTTTAACGGCGCTAACGGCGTCCCACGCGAATCCGCTGATGCGGCCGCAGCGCGAGATCCCCGGCAAATCGTCCCCGGCTGAGATTCACCGACGGCAAAAGCAGCTGTTGACTCGCGTCGGCATATTCGGCTGCCTTTACGCCATCCTGACAATTTGCCTCGCCAGCACGACCTTCTACGAATGGTGGGGCAGGGAGACGTGGCTTCGAGCCCCGGAACCGTCAACGGCGCCGCGCATTCCCGCTCGGCCTCTCCTACAGTTTTTCGTCTTGCGATTAGTGGTGACCCTCGGGGCCGGCGTCATGGCCGCCGCGTGGATCTGGTGGCCGGAAGTGACGAGCGCGTGCCGAAAGCTGCCCCACTGTAAGCAACCACCGCACAAGTGCCATCCGGTGCCCGTCGTGCACTGTTACAACGCTGCCACCGCCAGCAGTCCCATACCTCATCAGATTCATCATCTCGCTCATCTCACACCGCCGCAGCATCCTCTGTTGCATCAACACGCGACGATAGTGAATTCGCAGATGCCACACAGGAATCATAAGAAGCATCGGAAACATCGAAAGCATTATCATTCGGGTAGCGAGACGCAAGTTTGAACGACAGTCACGCAAACGCGTCGCAATGCAAATATTGCAATAGTTTGTTGTTCATTTTTTACGTATATGTACCTAGTGCCTTACGTATCTTGGATATGACTCTGATGATGGCCGGTCATTTCTGATCTTATCCGACCTAGGTAGTCTTAGAATTCCATCCAGAGCCAACGATAGCAATTAGCATCTGAATTGTGTTGCGCCTGAAACGATCTTGAATGTAAGCTCGGACTGCGAATTGCGAACACCGCCCATAGAAACGATACAAATGTTATGTATTTGCCTTGTATTTGCCTGCCAACTTTTTTACGTAATTTTTACACGTAAAATCATCCATTCTAAGTTATTTAGCATCTTAATGGCCATACACGTTAGTTTGATAATTGTTCATTAATGCGTCTCTTTCAATTTTGTTTCATATTATAGTTGTAACACGATACATAAATTTAATGGCATTTCTCTCCAATTTGTAAATAGAATCGCGTGCCAAAGTCCTGTAGAACTTAATATCCTCGTCGCAGGATAACATAAAATTTTAAATCGCGTCGCGCTGAACAACAAGCGAGCTTAACGTTCTCGCTTTCGTTCTTGTAGATTTATTGGAAGATTTATGTCTTTCGTATCAGCGACATCAGCGTTGCCGTGATATAGCGCGTAGCGCGTCTCCTGTGCCTGTGCCTGTGTAATGTGTATACGCCACTGAATTTATCCGCCCAAACATTCGTGGGTACGAGAGAACGGTCGATGCTAAATTTAAACCTCGAAGAATCGTGGAATAGGGGCGGAGGGGAAGAATACGTTTGTTTCGATCTCCGTCCTCCTAATTCGTGCAACGCCATGATCGTGTAAACTGTAAACGCATATATGTACATAGGGTCCGTTCCGTTTCACGCATATGCGCGCATTTTCTATAGTAAACGTTACGTATGCTATAGATAAATGCGCGCATATGCGTGAAACGGAACGGACCCATACATACGTATAGGCTGCGTTCCGATATTCACTGTCAGTACTGAAAATTTTAAGTGTACGTGTCGTAAACTCGTAAACTATAGATTTTCACTACTGATAGTGAATAGCGGAACGCAACCATAGATATAGAATACTGCGTATAATAATTATAGGACGATCGCACTTAATTCTGTGATGTACAATTTCTAGCGGTGCGATTTTCATATGCAACTTTAACCGTTGTTACGAAATAAATTTGACTCGTAAAATGTCAATTTTCTTTCATTATTAGCACACTCTTCTTTATTCCCTTGTAGATAATAATAAATTTTAATTTTATAAAAAATATATATATATCTATATATATATATATGAGAAATAAACACATTTAATTATTAAAACAACAGATTATTTAAACTGATCGTTAATGTAATATATAATACAGATGTTATAAAAACATTTATGTTATAAATTATAAATACATTCATATATATGTATATATTTCTATTCAATTAATTATGTATAAAAATAACAAGATTCTTGGTTTAGCCCGTTATCCTAGCCATCCTAGATCCTAGGTTATGTTGTAAGAGAACGAGAAAGAGAATGCGCAGCATACAGAAGTCAGGTGAGAAGTTGAACAATTGAGAAAAATAGTGATATTATGTATCATATGAACGAACGGATATTGATCTATATTGATAAATATTGAAGAAGAAGATGAAAAGATTGTTGTATTTATTTCAACAGAGACAAGACGAAGACTAGTAAGATTTGATAAAAATTGAGGTTATGTATAGTTGATTGTGAAACGAAAGGACAAAACGTTACTTGAAATATAATATATTATCGAATATTATATATTAAGAAAAAGAACAACTTGAACGTTTTATACCGCTAAATTGACGAAAGAAGCATGGATTCTGAGTTCGAGGAACTTTCGCACGACACAAACATAATTGCCAGACTGAAACAGTTCAGCGAAGCAGCCTTAAAGATCCAGGATATGGTGGAATTGGCCAGCAATCCTTCACTATTCGATAAACTTTCCAATCCAGATAAAATTAAATACAACTTGCTGTTATCCTACAGTCTCAATAGTTTATTCTGGATGCACTTGAGAGCCGAAGGTATGCAAGAATTGTAATTTTCAAAATATAAGTTAAATAGCTAATTTACATTTACATTTGTATTTATTATTATTATTATTATGAATATGTGTAGGGATCGATCCATCAAACCACCGAATCAGATCAGAAAATGAGAGACTGAAGAGAGCGATGGTACGAGCTAAACAAATCAGCGATAAGAATACACTTATGCCGCGGATCAACAAAGATGCTGCTAAAAGATTTGTAAGGAATAGCTTGTGGGAATTGAAACAAAAAAAACACAAGAGCACGGAGGGGGAAATTGAAAAAGCTGAAAAATCACCACCTTTATAAATACTCTATTATATATGTATATTTTATATTTATATAAGATCTAAAATATTACTCCCTACATATGCGTTTCCTACCTTTTTGCTTTACTTGAGATTTTATTTATTGCTACAATTAATATTTTCATATGATTATTTATTAAAGAAGTAAGGTTTATTTTGCGACGTTTAGATTAATTAAATAGACAGTAAAAAGTAAGAGAAATCTAGGAAGGATGCCTCTGCCGCTTCTTTATGATGACGAAAAATATGGAGATGGACCATGGACGCGCCAATGCGCGATTAACACGGAAGGACTTTCTAATCTTTCTATCGCTTCGTGCGTATTGCGTATCGTGCGTGAATTAGGAAGCATCATTGCATATTGCATCATTTGAATCATCTCCGTTAATCGTTATCATCGTTATTGCACTTATTGCAGCGGAAATACCGCGTTCGCGTGGTGTGGTTACTGCCACTAGTGTCAGAGCCGTCACTGGCCAATCGCGGGTCGCGGGTCGCGGGTCGCGGGTCGCGGGAGTCGGGACAGTCTCGAGACTCTCGAGTGCTTTCGATTCTCGAGTCTCAAGTCTCGACCACTCTCGAAGCTTTCGATTCGACGGTGCTTCCCGCTGCGCGAGCGACGCGAACTCCGTAGTTCCGACTCCCGGATTACGACGATATATACAACCGTGAACAGGACAATACCACCCTAATTCGAAATAGCGTTGTAATGTATCCGGGAGTCGTGTGGCCTGCTATTATCTTGCATAATATTCCAGCGAGTGTCGGAAAGGCGTTAAAATAACGCGAGGATACGCTAGAACAACGGTCCGAAGGAGCCTAACCTAAGCCTAACAATGAGCAACAAGGCTAATAACAGCGGTGAGTACATACATCGCGGTTCCTTCGATACTTTTCGTCACGACGACGATTCAATCAATGATAAATCCACAATTGAGACGTCTCCTGTATAAAAGGCATTTGCCGCAGGAGAGATAGATCCCGTGCAGGAGCAGCTGACCGGCCGAGTACGAGAGGTTGGGAACTACGCGATCTGGAGTTTGTCCAGCTGTAAACCGGGTTTCGGCGTGGACCAGCTTCGCGACGATATCACGGAGACGTACTGGCAATCGGACGGACAGCTGCCACACTTGGTGAACATACAGTTCAAGAGGAAGACGACCATTCGCGACATATGCATCTATACGGATTACAAGCTGGACGAGAGCTACACTCCAAACAGGTGTGGAGATATCTTCCGTTATTTGGTGATACCGGCGAGCCCGTACCACTGGCCGTTATTGACACATGCGTTCTGGCTAATTCGCAGGATAAGCATCAGAGCTGGAACCAACTTTAACGATCTGCAGGAGGTAGAGGTGATGGACCTGAATGAGCCAAGCGGATGGATAGTGATCCCCATTAAGAACATCAACGATCGGCCTATTAGGACATTCATGATTCAAATAGCGGTCATCAGTAATCATCAAAATGGCAGGGACACCCATATGAGGCAGATCAAGATCCACAGCCCCGCGCAAGATATTCTTGGCCCTCCGGCGCCTTACATCCCAGGGCAATTTCTTACCAATGAATTTTTACGCTACGCCACTATTAGATAAGATTTGTAAATTGAACTTTCTGAACATACATAAGTATACGTATATATATAAAATAAAATAAAATTTTATTATCATCAACATTCAATTCGACATATTTACAAACTCTTTCATTCTCAATCACTTATTTTGCTTAATTTATTTTATTATTTACTTGTTAGGAATAAATTGATTATTCTATTTATTGAAGTGTAAATGTAAATGAGAAATTCTGAGGCTTCCTGCATATGTACATACACAGTGAGATTTATATTGGCGTTTATGTATACCTGTTACAGACTGGAATGCGGAAAGGTAGGAACTATGTACCTACAGAAAAACTGTAAACACAATACACTATCTCGAAGCTTCCGTGTGTAATCAAACGGCTAAGCACAGCGACGCGAGCAAAAGCGGCACGGAAGATCGGGCGAGCTCGCGTTGTGAATCAGTCGTGATCGGTAGCTTTGAGAGACTACTTCGTGTGAATATGTTACGAGAGCTCCTCTTGATTTTCACGTTAATATGCGTGACACAGTGCGAACATTCCCCTTATTCAACGGAAGATTTGTACGCGATACTCGATCGAACGACGGCATACTTCAAAAATCTCAGTAATGGTAAAATATTAATTATCTGGTACTTGAATATTATAAAAATTACCGTCCTTATTTCTGAAACATTTTTAGCGTACGATGTATTAAATAATGACACTTTGAACAATATTAACAGCGAAATATATGAATGATACGACCGAAGCGATCCTTCAGAAAACCAAGCGCCAAAAGAGGGGCCTTCAGAATGAGCGCAGTAGAGGTGAGCAAAACATTTCACACGTATCATTTGTACAAAAATCCCGTGAGACTGATGGAAATTAGACAAGATATATATTTAACGCTGCTACTTTTATATAATTGTATCAATCCGAAAATTTGCTGAATTTTCCTTCTATTCCAAAAAGCTCCTTGAACGCGTGCTGGCAGTCGCGATCAGTTAGGTATTTGAGAAGTTGACTCATGTCGTTGTGACGCTCAGTAGTGGGAAAGGAGATTTCTTGGAAGTCTGTAAATTTGCGCATTCTGTCCACATTGTTGCAGTCCTCCTCTTTCTCCAATAATTTTATTAATATCCTGTGCCAGTTCATAGACCTGATCTGCAAAAGAATTGTAGGTGTGAGATATTCTTATTATATTAAATATTAAGATACGGAAGAGATCATTGTTGACGTTACTCTCTGCCAGCAGTAGTCGCAATCTTCCAGACTTCCCTCCATACAAATTATCCCCGGTTTGCCGGCCAAGCAGAATCCCGTGATGGAGTTCTCTTTCGCCAAGCTAGTCACGTCCTGTCTCTTGGACTTGCCGTATATGTGATGACTGTAGATCCAATATCTGGAGAAGGCCACCGGGACCCGCTGCCGATCTTCCATGCCGCTTTTACTCGCGTCGCTGTGCTTAACCGTTTGATTACGCACGGAAGCTTCGAGATAAGTATCGGCGCTGTCCTGCAGCCACGATATCAGGGTATAGATGCAAGGCTCGCCCGCCTCTTGGGCCTTGACGAGGACAGAGAGTTCCTTGTTCAGCAGTGCCTGGCTGCGTTCGGTCCAAGCAAGAGCCTCTCGCATACACTTCGGGCTGCTCCTTTGGGTAGTTAGTCGGCAAGTTCACCAGTAGCTCGATACTCCCCTAGTGGCACAAGCAACATGTTGATGATGCAACATATGTGGCTGGCATATGTAGAAGAAAAATTTGGAGAAACATTGAAGTAAAAACAGTTAAGGCGGACACACCTTGGCAACGTTATGTCATAAGTAAATGTTATATTACACCGTTCAACGGGACCGCGATAGCGTACTCCAGCCATCGCGGTGGGTCCCGGTCGGGGCGCTCGATGTACTCGTTGATGTCAGCCAAAACCCCATAGTCCGCCACAGTCAGCTCGGTCGGATAGACGGACTGCAGTGCCTGCAGCTCGCTCACCTGCGCCGTCAGGGTCTCCGTCATCTCTTCCGGAGTGGACATGCTTCGAACGACGATACATACGACAGGACGATGGATCAGTCCACGATTTGCTGCGCGCCGCGCTCGGTTTTCGACGATGATCGGTTCGGTCGAGCCGAGACGATAACACGAAACACTGGTGTATATCGGCCCGACGTTAAGGTTATCGAGAGATCAGCTGATGTTGAATGATGTCAATAGGAAGTCCTACCGCGCGGTTGCGTTTCGAAATCGGAGCACGTTGCCGCGCGTACTCTTTTTATCTTATATTCATGCCTCGTTATACTTTTTCGTTCATTAATTACTTCGTTCTGAGACTTTGTTTATAAAAATTGTTCTTACTTTATCCAATTGTTGAATTTATTACCGTGAATAAGGATATTTTTAAGGAAAAGGTGTTTGAAATAATAAAGTCTCAAAGTATTCAAGAATTAAATCAAAACTGAATAAAATAAGGGAAAGTTTTGAGATTGCAAGTTTTCAAATGTAATAATGCTCATTTACAGAGTATTATTTCTAGAATTTAATAGATTACGGATAAATATTAGCGATATTAAAAAATCATCTGTTTTTTTATTTGTTACTTTAGTTCTTGTCATTGTTTTATAAGCCTGAAAAAAATCATTAGATATCATCGTCGAATTCTGTAGATATAATTGAGATGAGAAATGAATTTTACGAATTCTCATTTGATTGCAATTTCAAACTAATTTTATTTACAGGTGTGAATGTGTTGCAAGGTTTCGAAGAGACCTTACCACTCGAATTGTCGGACTTTCAAGATACGGCCTTCTTTTCCATACAAGATGGACATCGATTGCTCTGGTTTGCAGCTGCCGTCGATTCTTCAAACATGTTACTTTATCAATTTGTTGTATGTCGATTATAGTTATATTCAAGCACATCTTATTTTATGCCGGAATAACAGGAATAAACACTAGCTTTTTTTTAAATTACAACAATGTCTTTCACAGGATGATAAAGCTCAACACGTCGGAACGTATCCGCAATTCAATGGAAAACGGATAATCGTAAATAATTACAGCGCTGGTACGCTTATAGCTGTGCAGAAAGATACCG
Organism: Temnothorax nylanderi; assembly: GCF_030848795.1. Taxonomy (NCBI): domain Eukaryota; kingdom Metazoa; phylum Arthropoda; class Insecta; order Hymenoptera; family Formicidae; genus Temnothorax; species Temnothorax nylanderi. The sequence continues at coordinate 1,065,333 of NW_027249122.1, forward strand.
ACGGAATCATCATTCTGCGCCTCAGCAAAAACGAAAGCGGAAGGTACGAATTGCGGTTCAAGCAGGAGTTCGAAATTCCCGAAGTGGTGCATATGTCTATGTGGCTCGGAATGAATCAGCTGTACTTGGGAATCGCGACGGAAACGAGAATATTCATATATGTCTGGCTTGGCGAGAATTTCGACAAGATCGACACGTTGCTCTATGGAGCGAGAAAGCTCTTGCCCTTCCAGAACAAGAGTTTCATGCACGTCGTCGTCGTAGGATCGCTCACGAAGATACTCCGGTTTTCCGTGCGTTCTAATAGATTCGTAGAAATGCAGAAATTACGTTATGCTAACGACGTCAGTTCGTTTCATTTCAAAGAGGGTCATTTCGAAGAGCGTTTTCTGATTTTGGCCGGTAACGAGTCCACAATCTTGTATAAGGAGATGTACGGCCGCTTTGTACCATTTCAAAAAATCGCTCCGACGAGGTATATTCATTCCCTGACGATGGAAAACACTGTCATCCTTCTCGCATTAGAGCAGGGTACCGTGGGAATTTATCAGTACAACGGCTGGAGATTTCAGGAATTGAGCACGAAATTATCGAACATTCGACAAATTCATTCTATTCGCTTGTACGAAGACGAAGACGTGCTAGTGGTGTATAATCAGGTCGGAGAATGAAAGTTTTTGAGACCCACTTGGACCGTGAAGAAAACATGGGAGGAAATGCAGGAGGAAATAGCTGCTTGGTGTACCGAGACAAAGCGCAAGGCGTCTCAGAGAACCTTCGTAAAACTTCCAGATTTAAAAGTCCCGTGATTTCGAACGCACACATTGGTCAGCTTCGTGTGCAGAACGTAAGATATTGTCTCTCACTCTTTGTTAGTTTAAATAAAAAATTTTTCAAGTATAATGTCTTTTGCAGACAAAATTTTTTACACCCTTAACTTTATAAGCGTGATCATTTATAGACAAGATTTTTTACACGCTTAACTTTATAAGCGTGATGTCATTTATAGACAATATTTTTTGAGACGGTCTGTATTTCGAAAAATAATTACCGAACGTAAAACACGGAATACTATATTTTAATTCGTTAAACAAATTTAATAAAAAAATCACATTTAATTTCTTAAAAGTATACTCTATTTACTGAACACAAGAATTTTAAATAGAATTTTAAAAATTAAACTCTTTTAATTTCTACTCTCTGGCTAAATTTACTAATCGATATTGAAAAACCGATTGGTTAAACTTTCCGCGAAACACAATATGTATAAACCAATTATATTTACCGCATGTTGTTCCGCCGGCGCCTGATGCCTCTCCCTGGCCTCCTCCTCCTCTAAGGCTGCTCGGGATGTCCCTCGTGTTCCCTCGATGCGAAGCAACGTTGCTCCTTCCCGCGTGGATATTTTCTGTAACATAAAAATAATCGAATCGATTAAATAATTGTCACGCGCATCGAACATCTTATTCGTTATTCAGATTAATATTATATTTTAAATTACTTCTTCGAAAAAGGTCTCTACATTAGAATCAAAACTTGAATCAAATTTTTCAAAATATTTCTTTTTACTAATTTGAATTCCGAAACACGGTTTAATGTAGCAACTGAATAAGCACAAACGAAAAGAGAGATTCTATAATATCTTTAGAAAAAATAAAAAGTAACATTTACCAGAAGTGTTGGTACGCCGATGCCCGATGCCTATCCTAGGCCTCCTCCTCCTCTCAGGCTGCTCGGAATGTCAGCTACGCAGGATTCCCTCGCTGCTCCGATGTCACCTTCTGCGTCGTTATTTTCTGAAACATTCAAATGAACGATTCGATTAAGTAAAGACAGAAGAGATAGAAAATTTTATGACATAAGTGACATAGTACGTGAAAATGAATTACACTCACCACTTTCTTTTAAGCGCTTCAGGCCACAAAATCCACTTCCATCTCCGGGTCAGCTAGGAGTCTCGAGCCACATTGAGACTCGTGGCAATGCAGTGTGATTTCATTGCCATTAAGCAAGATAAATCAAGAAGCCATTTCAGCTATATTGCATTAATTTTACGACGTTGTTGCAATATAGTCGAAATGTTTCTTGACTTTTCTCGCTTAATGGAAATGTAATTGCTGAAAAGAATTACAAATTATTCCCTTGATGATGTCTTTTGCAGACAAGATTTTTTATACGCTTAACTTTATGAGCGTGATGTCTCGCGGCGCGGAGGAGGGACACGCGACGGACCGTATGAGCGAGCGAGGCGTGTAAATGTCCCGCGGCGCGGCGGAGGGACACGCGACGGACCGTATGAGCGAGCGAGGCGTGTAAATGTCCCGCGGCGCGGCGGAGGGACACGCGACGGACCGTATGAGCGAGCGAGGCGTGTAAATGTCCCGCGGCGCGGCGGAGGGACACGCGACGGACCGTATGAGCGAGCGAGGCGTGTAAATGTCCCGCGGCGCGGCGGAGGGACACGCGACGGACCGTATGAGCGAGCGAGGCGTGCAAATGTCCCGCGGCGCGGCGGAGGGACACGCGACGGACCGTATGAGCGAGCGAGGCGTGCAAATGTCCCGCGGCGCGGCGGAGGGACACGCGACGGACCGTGCGAGCGAGCGAGGCGTGGAAATGTCCCGCGGCGCGGCGGAGGGACACGCGACGGACCGTGCGAGCGAGCGAGGCGTGGAAATGTCCCGCGGCGCGGCGGAGGGACACGCGACGGACCGTGCGAGCGAGCGAGGCGTGGAAATGTCCCGCGGCGCGGCGGAGGGACACGCGACGGACCGTGCGAGCGAGCGAGGCGTGGAAATGTCCCGCGGCGCGGCGGAGGGACACGCGACGGACCGTGCGAGCGAGCGAGGCGTGGAAATGTCCCGCGGCGCGGCGGAGGGACACGCGACGGACCGTGCGAGCGAGCGAGGCGTGGAAATGTCCCGCGGCGCGGCGGAGGGACACGCGACGGACCGTGCGAGCGAGCGAGGCGTGGAAATGTCCCGCGGCGCGGCGGAGGGACACGCGACGGACCGTGCGAGCGAGCGAGGCGTGGAAATGTCCCGCGGCGCGGCGGAGGGACACGCGACGGACCGTGCGAGCGAGCGAGGCGTGGAAATGTCCCGCGGCGCGGCGGAGGGACACGCGACGGACCGTGCGAGCGAGCGAGGCGTGGAAATGTCCCGCGGCGCGGCGGAGGGACACGCGACGGACCGTGCGAGCGAGCGAGGCGTGGAAATGTCCCGCGGCGCGGCGGAGGGACACGCGACGGACCGTGCGAGCGAGCGAGGCGTGGAAATGTCCCGCGGCGCGGCGGAGGGACACGCGACGGACCGTGCGAGCGAGCGAGGCGTGGAAATGTCCCGCGGCGCGGCGGAGGGACACGCGACGGACCGTGCGAGCGAGCGAGGCGTGGAAATGTCCCGCGGCGCGGCGGAGGGACACGCGACGGACCGTGCGAGCGAGCGAGGCGTGGAAATGTCCCGCGGCGCGGCGGAGGGACACGCGACGGACCGTGCGAGCGAGCGAGGCGTGGAAATGTCCCGCGGCGCGGCGGAGGGACACGCGACGGACCGTGCGAGCGAGCGAGGCGTGGAAATGTCCCGCGGCGCGGCGGAGGGACACGCGACGGACCGTGCGAGCGAGCGAGGCGTGGAAATGTCCCGCGGCGCGGCGGAGGGACACGCGACGGACCGTGCGAGCGAGCGAGGCGTGGAAATGTCCCGCGGCGCGGCGGAGGGACACGCGACGGACCGTGCGAGCGAGCGAGGCGTGGAAATGTCCCGCGGCGCGGCGGAGGGACACGCGACGGACCGTGCGAGCGAGCGAGGCGTGGAAATGTCCCGCGGCGCGGCGGAGGGACACGCGACGGACCGTGCGAGCGAGCGAGGCGTGGAAATGTCCCGCGGCGCGGCGGAGGGACACGCGACGGACCGTGCGAGCGAGCGAGGCGTGGAAATGTCCCGCGGCGCGGCGGAGGGACACGCGACGGACCGTGCGAGCGAGCGAGGCGTGGAAATGTCCCGCGGCGCGGCGGAGGGACACGCGACGGACCGTGCGAGCGAGCGAGGCGTGGAAATGTCCCGCGGCGCGGCGGAGGGACACGCGACGGACCGTGCGAGCGAGCGAGGCGTGGAAATGTCCCGCGGCGCGGCGGAGGGACACGCGACGGACCGTGCGAGCGAGCGAGGCGTGGAAATGTCCCGCGGCGCGGCGGAGGGACACGCGACGGACCGTGCGAGCGAGCGAGGCGTGGAAATGTCCCGCGGCGCGGCGGAGGGACACGCGACGGACCGTGCGAGCGAGCGAGGCGTGGAAATGTCCCGCGGCGCGGCGGAGGGACACGCGACGGACCGTGCGAGCGAGCGAGGCGTGGAAATGTCCCGCGGCGCGGCGGAGGGACACGCGACGGACCGTGCGAGCGAGCGAGGCGTGGAAATGTCCCGCGGCGCGGCGGAGGGACACGCGACGGACCGTGCGAGCGAGCGAGGCGTGGAAATGTCCCGCGGCGCGGCGGAGGGACACGCGACGGACCGTGCGAGCGAGCGAGGCGTGGAAATGTCCCGCGGCGCGGCGGAGGGACACGCGACGGACCGTGCGAGCGAGCGAGGCGTGGAAATGTCCCGCGGCGCGGCGGAGGGACACGCGACGGACCGTGCGAGCGAGCGAGGCGTGGAAATGTCCCGCGGCGCGGCGGAGGGACACGCGACGGACCGTGCGAGCGAGCGAGGCGTGGAAATGTCCCGCGGCGCGGCGGAGGGACACGCGACGGACCGTGCGAGCGAGCGAGGCGTGGAAATGTCCCGCGGCGCGGCGGAGGGACACGCGACGGACCGTGCGAGCGAGCGAGGCGTGGAAATGTCCCGCGGCGCGGCGGAGGGACACGCGACGGACCGTGCGAGCGAGCGAGGCGTGGAAATGTCCCGCGGCGCGGCGGAGGGACACGCGACGGACCGTGCGAGCGAGCGAGGCGTGGAAATGTCCCGCGGCGCGGCGGAGGGACACGCGACGGACCGTGCGAGCGAGCGAGGCGTGGAAATGTCCCGCGGCGCGGCGGAGGGACACGCGACGGACCGTGCGAGCGAGCGAGGCGTGGAAATGTCCCGCGGCGCGGCGGAGGGACACGCGACGGACCGTGCGAGCGAGCGAGGCGTGGAAATGTCCCGCGGCGCGGCGGAGGGACACGCGACGGACCGTGCGAGCGAGCGAGGCGTGGAAATGTCCCGCGGCGCGGCGGAGGGACACGCGACGGACCGTGCGAGCGAGCGAGGCGTGGAAATGTCCCGCGGCGCGGCGGAGGGACACGCGACGGACCGTGCGAGCGAGCGAGGCGTGGAAATGTCCCGCGGCGCGGCGGAGGGACACGCGACGGACCGTGCGAGCGAGCGAGGCGTGGAAATGTCCCGCGGCGCGGCGGAGGGACACGCGACGGACCGTGCGAGCGAGCGAGGCGTGGAAATGTCCCGCGGCGCGGCGGAGGGACACGCGACGGACCGTGCGAGCGAGCGAGGCGTGGAAATGTCCCGCGGCGCGGCGGAGGGACACGCGACGGACCGTGCGAGCGAGCGAGGCGTGGAAATGTCCCGCGGCGCGGCGGAGGGACACGCGACGGACCGTGCGAGCGAGCGAGGCGTGGAAATGTCCCGCGGCGCGGCGGAGGGACACGCGACGGACCGTGCGAGCGAGCGAGGCGTGGAAATGTCCCGCGGCGCGGCGGAGGGACACGCGACGGACCGTGCGAGCGAGCGAGGCGTGGAAATGTCCCGCGGCGCGGCGGAGGGACACGCGACGGACCGTACGAGCGAGCGAGGCGTGGAAATGTCCCGCGGCGCGGCGGAGGGACACGCGACGGACCGTACGAGCGAGCGAGGCGTGGAAATGTCCCGCGGCGCGGCGGAGGGACACGCGACGGACCGTACGAGCGAGCGAGGCGTGGAAATGTCCCGCGGCGCGGCGGAGGGACACGCGACGGACCGTACGAGCGAGCGAGGCCGTGGAAATGTCCCGCGGCGCGGCGGAGGGACACGCGACGGACCGTACGAGCGAGCGAGGCGTGGAAATGTCCCGCGGCGCGGCGGAGGGACACGCGACGGACCGTACGAGCGAGCGAGGGCGTGGAATGTCCCGCGGCGCGGCGGAGGGACACGCGACGGAACCGTACGAGCGAGCGAGGCGTGGAAATGTCCCGCGGCGCGGCGGAGGGACACGCCGACGGACCGTACGAGCGAGCGAGGCGTGGAAATGTCCCGCGGCGCGGCGGAGGGACACGCGACGGACCGTGCGAGCGGCGAGGCGTTGGGAAAGTCCCGCGCGCGCGGAGGGACACAGCGACGGAACGTGCGAGCGAGCGAGGCGATGGAAATGTCCCGCGGCGCGCGGAGGGACACTCGACGGCCGTGTCGAAGCGAGCGAGGCGTGGAAATGTCCCGCGGCGCGGCGGAGGGACACAGCGACGGACGTGCGAGCGAGCGAGGCGTGGAATGTCCCGGCGGCGCGGCGGAGGGGCACGCGACTGACCGTGCAGCGAGCGAGGCGTGAACTGTCCCGCGGCGCGGGGGGGGCCCCGGAGGAGACACGCGAACGGACCGTGCGAGCGAGCGAGGCGTGACAAAAGTCCCGCGGCGCGGCGGAGGGACACGCGACGGACCGTGCGAGCGAGCGAGGCGTGCAAATGTCCCGCGGCGCGGCGGAGGGACACGCGACGGACCGTGCGAGCGAGCGAGGCGTGCAAATGTCCCGCGGCGCGGCGGAGAGACCCGCGACGACGCGTATGGGGGAGCGGGGCCGACGGCATAGTCTCGCGGCGCGGAGAGACCCGCGACGACGCGTATGGGGGAGCGGGGCCGACGGCATAGTCTCGCGGCGCGGAGAGACCCGCGACGACGCGTATGGGGGAGCGGGGCCGACGGCATAGTCTCGCGGCGCGGAGAGACCCGCGACGACGCGTATGGGGGAGCGGGGCCGACGGCATAGTCTCGCGGCGCGGAGAGACCCGCGACGACGCGTATGGGGGAGCGGGGCCGACGGCATAGTCTCGCGGCGCGGAGAGACCCGCGACGACGCGTATGGGGGAGCGGGGCCGACGGCATAGTCTCGCGGCGCGGAGAGACCCGCGACGACGCGTATGGGGAGCGGGGCCGACGGCATAGTCTCGCGGCGCGGAGAGACCCGCGACGACGCGTATGGGGAGCGGGGCCGACGGCATAGTCTCGCGGCGCGGAGAGACCCGCGACGACGCGTATGGGGGAGCGGGGCCGACGGCATAGTCTCGCGGCGCGGAGAGACCCGCGACGACGCGTATGGGGGAGCGGGGGGCCACGGCATAGTCCCGCGGCGGGCGGAGAGACCCGCGACGACGCGTATGGGGGAGCGGGGCCGACGGCATGTCTCGCGGCGCGGAGAGACCCGCGACGACGCGTATGGGGAGCGGGGCGACGGAATATCTCGCGGCGCGGAGAGACCCGCGACGACGCGTATGGGGGAGCGAGGCCGACGGCATAGTCCCGCGGCGCGGAGAGACCCGCGACGACGCGTATGGGGAGCGAGGCCGACGCATAGTCTCGCGGCGCGGAGAGACCCGCGACGACCGTATGGGGAGCGGGCCGACGGCATAAGTCCCGCGGCGCGGAGAGACCCGCGACGGACGCGTATGGGGGAGCGGGCCGACGACCGCATAGTCTCGCGGCGCGGGCGGAGACCCGCGACGACGCGTATGGGGGAGCGGGGCCGACGGCATAGTCTCCGCGGCGCGGAGAGACCCGCGCCGACGGACGTATGGGGGAGCGGGGCGACGACATAGTCTCGCGGCGCGGAGAGACCCGCGACGACGCGTATAGGGGAGCGGGGCCGACGACATAGTCTCGCGGCGCGGAGAGACCCGCGACGACGCGTATAGGGGAGCGGGGCCGACGACATAGTCTCGCGGCGCGGAGAGACCCGCGACGACGCGTATAGGGGAGCGGGGCCGACGACATAGTCTCGCGGCGCGGAGAGACCCGCGACGACGCGTATAGGGGAGCGGGGCCGACGACATAGTCTCGCGGCGCGGAGAGACCCGCGACGACGCGTATAGGGGAGCGGGGCCGACGACATAGTCTCGCGGCGCGGAGAGACCCGCGACGACGCGTATAGGGGAGCGGGGCCGACGGACATAGTCTCGCGGCGCGGAGAGACCCGCGACGACGCGTATAGGGGAGCGGGGCCGACGACATAGTCTCGCGGCGCGGAGAGACCCGCGACGACGCGTATAGGGGAGCGGGGCCGACGGCATAGTCTCGCGGCGCGGAGAGACCCGCGACGACGCGTATAGGGGGAGCGGGGCCGACGGCATAGTCTCGCGGCGCGGAGAGACCCGCGACGACGCGTATATGGGAGCGAGGCCGACGGCATAGTCTCGCGGCGCGGAGAGACCCGCGACGACGCGTATATGGGAGCGAGGCCGACGGCATAGTCTCGCGGCGCGGAGAGACCCGCGACGACGCGTATATGGGAGCGAGGCCGACGGCATAGTCTCGCGGCGCGGAGAGACCCGCGACGACGCGTATATGGGAGCGAGGCCGACGGCATAGTCTCGCGGCGCGGAGAGACCCGCGACGACGCGTATATGGGAGCGAGGCCGACGGCATAGTCTCGCGGCGCGGAGAGACCCGCGACGACGCGTATATGGGAGCGAGGCCGACGGCATAGTCTCGCGGCGCGGAGAGACCCGCGACGACGCGTATATGGGAGCGAGGCCGACGGCATAGTCTCGCGGCGCGGAGAGACCCGCGACGACGCGTACGGGGGAGCGGGGCGACGGAATAGTCCCGCGGCGCGGAGAGACCCGCGACGGACGCGTACGAGGGAGCGGGGCGACGAATAGTCTCGCGGCGCGGAAGACCCGCGACGACGCGTACGGGGGAGCGGGGCCGACGAATAGTCCCGCGGCGCGGAGAGACCGCGACGGACGCGTACGGGGAGCGAGGCGACGAAATAGTCTCGCGGCGCGGAGAGACCCGCGACGACGCGTATAGGGGGAGCGGGCCGACGACATAGTCCCGCGGCGCGCGGAGGGACACGCGACGACGCGTACGAGGGAGCGAGGCGTGGAAAGTCCCGCGGCGCGGGGAGACCGCGACGACGCGTACGAGGAGCGAGGCGTACGAATAGTCCCGCGGCGCGGAGAGACACGCGACGGACCGTACGAGCGAAGCGTGGAAATGTCTCCCGGCGCGGCAGAACGCGGCGCGACCCCCGCGACTACCGTATAAGCGTGATGTTGGAGTCTAGGTGGCCGAAGCCAACGACAGACTCCTAAGCAGGGCAGCCGGACCCCCGGTTTTCTGTCAGGGTTTTCCTTCCCTTAGGTCGGTTAGGAGAGCCTAAGCTCCTCCCTCACGGCTCCGACCAGCCGAGCGGACTTTTTATAGAGGCCGCTTACCTCGCGAGTCTTTAAAAGGACTCCCCGGTCCACGACAGACCCATAGGGCTGCCGTAGATTACGGTACTGGTGTGCTCGGGTACTCCGGGTGCGCAAAACCCGTAGTGGAGGGCTCCCCCGTGCCCCTAAAGGGTCCGGGTAGGACTCCCCCCACCCCCTGGAGGGAAGATTTTTTACACGCTTAACTTTATCAGAAATAATACATAAAGAGAGACAGATCAGAAAGAGGGAATTAGCGGAGATGTTTTTTATCAAAAAATTTGACGACACCATTAATTTACAAAAAGACACTGAGAATCTTAACGCTCTCTACGAACATATTATAAAAGAAACATAATTTTTTTTTCCTTCTTCGCCACTTCCCTCTCTACGCCCTAGCTTATTATTGACGGCACTGGTCTGTTTTTATATATTGTCAAGTTTGTCAGTTTAAATTTTACCATGCACCGCACGGCTTTGACATGTTCCTCCGATACAAACAATTAACAAATAATGCCGTTTAACAAGTATTTTACCGTTTTGATTTTGACGCACAAATATGTAAGTTTCTGGTTTATATAATTTTTTATGGATTTATATTTATATTTATTGTGGAGTGCTCAATTTTTGTCGTTTAGTTTTTAGATTCGGCGTAGTTTGGGCATTATGTCAGACAAATTAATATTTGTGAATAGTGTATATATGCTTGAAAAGGACCGGAATCTGCGGTCGAACTTAGCGTTTTTGTGATCAATAAAATTTGGCCAGTTGGATCGATCATAATACTTTTACTAATTTTTAATTATTCACTGGCGACTCAAGTTCTCAGGTTTTCTTTCTTATTTAGTTCAATATCCTAAAAAACATGTATATGTATATAACAATGATAGGAAATTTTCTTCGCCAGTGAATATAAAATAATATCAACAAACTTCCTATGACCATAACTGGCAAATTTATTAATAGATAAAACGACGTTTCGGTTCAAATTCGGACCCTCTTCAGGTGAATAAAGCTCTTACAAATACATTCAACAGGCAATTCATGACACTGTGCTCGCAAGTCAGAAACTGAAGACTATAGGCAGAAAAAGAATTTCTCTTTTGTATTGTGATAACTTAAATAAAATAAAGGAAATATAAAATTAGAGTATCTAAGTAACTTACATGAATTGTGCGTTGTCAGTGTGAATATGGTATAATAATATTAATAATGTAAGATATAAAATTAAAATAGTATAAAATTATATATGTATAATTATATATGTATACATACATAAGGTATTATACATATATATAATTTCTTTTTATATTAATAAAAGACTAATATAATATCGATAAAATCAATAAAGAATAAAATAATTATATATATTATTTTTTAATTTGTATATTATAATAATCTTGTTAACAGTCTTTTCTAATAGTTTGAGAAAGTTCTCAAAGACATCAATATTATATATTTTTTTTAATAAAAAATCAATATCTTTCTCCTAAAATTCTATGTATAAAATTATATGTAGAATACCTATATATAAAATCTTAATTCTGATTACGTTAGATATTAATAAAAATAGATTTCTTAAATAATTACTGCGAAATGTGCGCGTATTATCAACAAATGAGTTTGAAACAAAGTTTTATCGATCGCGCAAAGTATATTTTCGGCGAATCGGCGTCCTCTGGTGACTTCCGATTGAAGATTCGTGACAATCTGGCTGCTGGCAATTCGTAGCAGATGGTAGATGGTAGCAGAACAATAGCGGAATAGAATTCGAAAAATGGCAAACCGCACGGTGAAAGATGTTAGGTCTATTCGCGGGACAAATCCGCAATATTTGGTCGAGAAGATCATCAGATCCCGGATATACGATTCTAAATACTGGAAGGAAGAATGTTTCGCTTTGACCGCCGAACTGTTGGTCGACAAAGCAATGGAGTTAAGGTTAGTAAAAGCAAAATATACCTCTACAAATACAGGATGAATGTAAAATCTTAGTACAAGCGAGAACAAGGTAATTTCTAGAATAATTTTTTTTGTACGAGGCTTTGTTTTTTAGATAGGCTTCGGTTTTGAAAATCTATCAAGTACACTTGACATCGTCACTGATTATGTCAAGTGTACTTGATAGATTTTCTAAGGCCTAGAATAAAACGTTATTTTACAATTTCGACTTATTTTGACACGAGGGATCACCTTGTTCTTGCTCGTACTACGATTTTGTACCCATATATATGAGTGAGAAGTTTTTCTCTAGTCTCACTTATATTTATTCTTTCATATTTATAGGAGGGGTATACGGCGGCAATGTGAAGCCTACGCCATTTCTCTGTCTTATATTGAAAATGCTTCAAATACAGCCTGAGAAAGACATCATAGTCGAATTTATAAAGAACGAGGAGTATAAGTACGTTCGGGCTTTGGGTGCATTGTATATGAGACTGACTGGTTCTTCCCAGGACTGTTACAAATACCTTGAACCATTATTCAACGATAGCAGAAAGCTCAGAATGCAGAACAAGCAAGGCGTATTCGAGCTCATATACATGGACGAATTCATCGACACCCTTCTCAGAGAAGAGAGGTCTTGCGACGTTATTTTACCGAGAATTCAAAAAAGACACGTTTTAGAAGAAAATAATGAACTAGGTACGTTATTTGAGTATATTTTCTTGAGTATATTACTTTTATTTAGCCAACCTTCTGTTATATGTTTACTTATGTTACGCAGAAGCGAAGATATCGGCATTGGAAGACGATATGGATGATGGCATCGAATCGTGAGAGGAAGAAGAGATTGCACCAATTAAAGAACTGCCACGCAAGAGGCCGGATGATCACGAACGAGACAGAGACCGTCACAGAGATAGGGACAAGAGGCATTCCCGATCCGAGAAGAAATCCGAGAAGGAAAAGCCAAGATCGAGAAGTAGGGAGAGAGATAGAGACAGGAGAGAACGTAAACGCAGCAAATCGCCGAAATCTCACTCGTCGTCGCACAAAGATAAGGACAGGGACAGAGATCGCCATAGAAGAGACGATAGAGAGAGGGAGAGAGAACGAGAGAGAGAAAGGGATCGAGATCGTAGAAGAGAACGCGACAGAGCTAGACATTAAAGTATGGTAATATGGAAAATGGTCTTGACGAATTTATATAAACTTACCGAGGCAAGAAATAAATCAATTGGTTATCTTGCGTCAATTCTTTTTATGCTCTTATCAATGTTCGTGTATTTTTTAACGCCGGTGTATATAACATTTACAAGAATTCAGTATTAAAATTACAACATGCACCCGGAATCAAATCCGTTGTAACATATTTAAATCTATGTACATTTTCACATTATTTTTCACATTAATTAAATTGCGTACATTCAAGATATCTCATTAATTCCTGATTACACGAAAACGTTCGAAATGCGTGTATATTATACTAACATATTGTCCAATTGATAGAAATATAACTTAACTTATTATATGTATTGATAAGTGACAGTGACATCTAATTATGCGATATTTATTATTAATTATCAACATAAAATTACGAAGCTTACAAAGGAAAGGATATAAATAAGAAGAGAAAGTATTCAATTCGCGTTTTAATTTAAGATATTTCGTGTTATACGCGCTTCGATTTCGTGTAATCCAGTTTACATAAATTAGATATAGACAATTCAAGTAGATTATACTTATACAATTTTATGCAATTAATTTTATACAACTTTCGCAGACAGAATATATCGTTTTGTACATAAAACACTGCGAAAGAAAATTAGGGTCTTTTCACTTTTTGTCAGTAAAATTGCCTATTTTTAAACTGTAATTACTCAGTGAATAATTAAAAAAGTTTAAAAAAAGGTTTTACAGAGCAAACTCTCTACTATAAGATGCTTTTGTCAATTTTCACTCAGGTTATACTCAAAGGCGTGGTCAGCTTTGAATAAGAACGTATTGAGATATCCAAAATTTTGAAATCTGTAGTCTTCCACCGCCTAACAAAAAATTGGCGAACATAATCATTAATACCATCTCAAAGTACGAACTTTGCCCTTTCAAATAAAAAAAAAAACTTTGTCCTACGCCGATTATTTAGCGAGATATCGCAATTTAAAGTAATCCCTGTTTTTTTAATGATTTCAGCACGATATCGCCAGCATTTGCGTAACCTGATGTGCACCACGGGGAGGG